>NW_023425523.1:9436089-9976089 GCF_014108245.1 Pipistrellus kuhlii
AAGTGGCTGCTGAGGCCACCCCGACAGCATCTATGCTCTGATGCTTCAGCACTGCCTTTTCCCTCACTGAAACCTGCCATTTGCAGGTGCCCATCTGGGCATGGCTAAATAGGTAGGAACCCTTGTTATTTTATTTTATTTTAAAAAATATATATTTTATTGATTTCTTACAGAGAGGAAAGGAGAGAGATAGAGAGCTAGAAACGTCGATGAGAGAGTAACATCGACCAGCTGCCTCTTGCACACCCCTTACCGGGGATGTGCCCACAACTGCTATACATGCCCTTAACCGGAATCGAACCTGGGACCTTTCAGCCCGCAGACCGATGCTCCACCACTGAGCCAAACCGGTTTCGGCCCTTTTTATTTTTTAAAAGTAGGTTTCTCTTGCCCTGGCCGGTGTGGCTCAGTGATAGAGCATCGGTCCTCACAGGGTTGTGGGTTCCATTCCCAGTCAAAGGCATGTGCCGGAGTTGTAGGTTTGTTCCAGGGCTGGTCGGAGTGTGTGTGGGAGGCAACCAAATCGAGGTATCTCTCACATCAGTGTCTCTCTCTCTCTCTTCCTCTCCTTCTCCCTTCTTCCTTTCATTCCCTCTAAAAAATTAATGGAAAAAATATCCTCAGATGAGGATTAACAAAAATAAAAATAAAAATAAAAGTAGTTTTCTCATTACTTCTAAAATAAAATTTGTTTCTTTTCTGACTTTGAAAGTAGTATGTATATTTTTTAGAGGATCATCTAGAAACTGAAGGTGAAAATAAAGTCAACTTCTAACAGTACCATCCTGGGAAAATCCCTGGTGACAGTATACTGAAGAGACAGGCAAGATTTTCCAACACCAAGCAGGCTTCAAAAGGTGGCAAGCGACCAGCCAAGAGTCCGATTACTCCTGACTTCAGCAGCAACACGTGCTGGCCTGGCAGGATGTGGTTACTCAGACTCATCACAGGCCCTCCCAGGTGGCTGACACCTGCTGGTTTCATACTGGTGGTTTCGGCCTAATTGCTTACTTAGCTCAAGTGAGAGGCAATTTCATACTTGAATTTGAATGATTTCCCATTGGACTTTAGCATGGTCCCAGGGAAAGTGTAAGAAGAGGAGGACATGAAATAATTCTCTTAAAAATTTTTTTTTTAAGATTGATTTCAGAGCGGGAGAGGGAGAGAGAGATAGAAACGTCAGTGATGCCCTAACTGGCTTGGCTCAGTGGATAGAACGTCGGCCTGTGGAGTGAAGGGTCCCAGGTTCAATTCCAGTCAAGGTCATATGTACTTTGGTTGCAGGCACATCCCCAGTAGAGGGTGTGCAGGAGGCAGCTGATGGATGTTTCTCTCATTGATGTTTCTAACTCTCTATCCCCCTCCCTTCTTCTTTGCAAAAAATCAATAAAATATATATATAAAAAAAAAAAAGAAAGAAAAAAAGAAACATCAATGATGAGAGAGAATC
The DNA here is from genome assembly GCF_014108245.1 of Pipistrellus kuhlii. NCBI lineage: Eukaryota > Metazoa > Chordata > Mammalia > Chiroptera > Vespertilionidae > Pipistrellus > Pipistrellus kuhlii. The sequence goes on from NW_023425523.1 coordinate 9,437,540, forward strand.
ACTAATTGGCTGCCTCCTCCAGGCCTCCTCTGGGGATCAAGCGAGAAACCTGGAATCGAACAGGAATCAAGCTGTGACCACAGCCAGGCGAGCAAATCCTCTTGAGATCATTTTCCGAGAAGAGCCGAGGCCTTGTCCAAAGCGTTTAGGACAAACTCCTGGCCCCGTGTGCAGAGAGCCCTCCCCACCCCTTTCTGCCCTGGGAGCCCCATACCTTGTTTCCACTGGTTCTGGATTTTCTGCCGGTAGACGGTGTAGCACCGGTCCAAGGCCCGAATGTAGCACTGGATGGAGAGCTTCCCGTCCACCAGTGGGTATTCCGAAGCCCCATCTGGTTTGTAGAAATCATACACGTTCTCCATGTGTGTTCCCCGAAGCCCTGGCAGGACACACACCGGGACTCAGTGACCGCACAGAGCAGCCCGCAGGGAGCAGAGAGGATGGAGAACTCCCACAGCCTCCTGGTCTCCATGTGTCTCAGGCCCACGCTCAGGCCCACTCAACATCCCTCAAGTGTTCAAAGCAGTAGAATATTCTGTTGCTCTTACATAAGTGAGATTCACGTTTCCCTTCCCAAGCCTATATGGGCTTAACAGAACCCGGAGTAGATGCCAAAAGTCTCAAAGGAAAGTCTTACTTTCCACCCAATAATCATCTTTCATCTTCAATGGCCAGCTTACGCCCTTTATTAACAGCATCACCACCATTCATTGCATGCGTCACGTGTGATGGTGCAAAAGATGAAACCCTCCTGGTCCCTCTCATCCCTTTCTCCCTGCCCTCTGCTCCCTAGTCCTCCTTTAGACAGCAAGTGGCATCCTCAAATCTACCCATCGGCCCTGCCTAGTAGGCACGCCAGGCCCGTTTGGGGCCAGAAGCTATGCATCCGGCCGTGCCCTGCACCGTGTGTGGGTACCACGCATCTGCAGGTTGCTACAAACCTCTCTCAAGCACCAGGGGGGCGTCGGGCCCAATCAGCATGGCCACAGCTCCGGCGCCCCCTGTGGGGCGGGCGTTGCCACTGGGATACACCGCGATGTCTCCACAGACCACCATTGCATAGCGCCCTGTAGTGAGAGATCAGAAATGAGTGTCATCACCATCAAGGCTCGGTGGACGGAGCGCCTCCCGTGTGCCAGCACGATTTTAGGCGTTGGGGATAGGCTGGCAGACAACACCAGAAATCCGCGCCCCAGGGGGCTTGCGTTCTATGAAGCCCATCGTGACACATTGGAAATGCAAAGTCAAAACTCAGTGTCCAGACGCTCTCGCTGTGAAATGCTGAGTTATTCAGAATTCTGTCCCTGAATTCAATGAGCAATTTATTAATTGGTACTTTAAAAAAATATATTAATATATTGTATTGATTTTTTTACAGAGAGGAAGAGAGAGGGATAAAGAGCTAGAAACATTGATCAGCTGCCTCTTTTACACCCCCCCTCCCCCACTGGGGATGTGCCTGTAACCAAGGTACATGCCCTTGACCAGAATCGAACCTGGGGCCTTTCAGTCTGCAGGCCGACGCTCTATCCACTGAACCAAACCGGTTTCGGCTTAGTTGGCACTTTTGGAGGTCATTGAGCTTGGTACCCGTCCCTTTCAGCACTCTGTGGCTGAAATTCCTTCCCACAGAGAGTCAAGGGGTAGGAAGGGAAACTAACATCGGAAAGACTAGCTAGACATCAGTCATCCTCAAAGAACCCTGAAAGCCATCAATGAGGCAAAGAGCATCTACATGCACAGAAGAAGGCACTGCCTTCCAGAGAGACCAAGTAACCTGCTAAGGTCTCACCCCTAGTGAACACGGCATTGGATATTCCAGCCCGGTTCCATCTGGATCCTAAGCCATGTGCTCTGAACGACTTGGAAGTATTTTCATTGGGAAAGGGGGTTATGCTGAGGAACCACATTTAGTGTAGATGATCATAGTGACGGCCTCTATATAGTGAGACTGTTACTCAGTGAATAATTGTTGTCTTGACTACTATTTGTTCCACTTTCATCTGATAGTACTGCTCCCTTTCCCATCCCAAAAAGCACACCAGACTTGAGCTTCAGGGGACACGTGGCAGTGATTTTAGCATTCTATCTGCCCCGTAAGGAAGCCCCTCAGATTTATTCCAGAGCTGGATAGTTGGGGCCTGAAGCATTGTCCAGAGCCACACCGCTAACAGAGGGCACAATGAGGAGTCAGTGAGGGTTCAACCCAAATGCACTGAAACCCGAGAGCCTTCTCTTAAGAACTATAACAATGCCAGCTCCGATCCCCACAAAAAATTATTTCCCCCAAATATTTATATATCTATTTCTATATCATTGTCTCTATCTCTATATCTATCTATCATCTATCTATCTTCTATCTATCTACTGTAAATATCATCTATATATTTATCAATCTATCATCTATCTGTATTTAGAAGCCATTAAGGAAAAAAAAAATCAGTAAATCTGACCACGTAAAAATTAACATGTTCAATCAGAAACAAACTCAAAAGACAAACTGGGGAAGTATTTACAATACTTATAACCAACAAAAGACTATTTTCTTCTTTTGTAAAAAGTCTCATAAAAAAGACAAAGAATATAATAGGGCCAATAAATACAAAAAAAATTTAAGTTTTCATAATGGAAAAAAGGCAAATCAATGACACTATTATTTTACTTATAATATTGACGAAGATTAGAAAAGTTAATAATATGTATTGTAGAAATGTACTTTAGTACGACAGTTTGAAGAGCAGTTGGGCACATTCTATTAATCTCTTAAGCCAACACAACATAGCATAACCTGCAATTTCAAGTCTGGAAATCTGGTCTTACCACACATTATCACAAGCCTGCAAAACTTGCACAACACTCATGAAAACAGGATCGATAATTGCACAAAACTTGGGCTAATATCTGTCAACATGGGCTAATTCAGTAAAGTTTGGCACTTTGATGAATAGCTTGTTACGTAGCTTTTAAAAGTGCAGAGCCGACCTTATTTATATTGATATAGAATGGTCCCGAGGACATCTTAGAGATGGGGACATCATAGAGATGTTATATAATACATGACATATGTATAATGTTGAAAACAAAAACTGAGTAGATAAGCTGTACTTGCAGGGACATAGAAAAAACCTGGAAGAATTCACAGAAACTGTTAAATTCTGGAAAGCGGTAATAAGGCTTCAGAGGGAACTTTTTTTTTTTTTTTATCACTTTACACATTGTTTGTGTCTATGTAATTAAAAAAAAAAATATATATATATCTTTATTGATTTCAGAAAGGAAGGGAGAGGGAAAGAGAGACAGAAACATCAATGATGAGAGAGAATTGGCTGCCTTTTGCATGTCCCCCAATGGGGATCAAGCCTGCAACCCAAGGCATGTGCCCTTGACCGGAATCAAACCTGGGACCCTTCAGTCCAGAGGCTGATGCTCTATCCACTGAGCCAAACCAGCCAGGTCTATGTGTAATTTTTTTAAAGTATAATTTTCAATTACTTTCATAAAAAAATACAAGAAGCCTGGCTGGCATGGCTCCATGGTTGGGCATTGACCTGTAAACCAGGAGGTCATGGTTTGATTCTGAGTTTGGGCACATGCCCAGGTTGCAGACTAGATCACGTGTGGAGCATGCAGGAGGCAGGCGATCAATGATACTCTCTCATCCTTTGTTTCTCTCTCTCTTGTACTCTCCACTCCTGTCTGAAATCAATAAAAACATATTTCAAACAAACAAACAAAAAAAGCCCTGAGTGCTCAGCCTCCAGCGGCCGCTCCCCGCTTACATAAGACTCTGGCAGCACCTACCGTCCCAGGAGCTGGACTCCATCCAGTTGGCTGCGTTGAAGAGGGAGGCGGTGCCCCCGTAGCAGGCGTTGGTGGTGTCGATGCCCTCGATGTCCGTGTTGCCCGAGTCCTGGAAGAGCTCCATGAGCACAGTCTTGACGGCCTTGGACTTGTCGATGATGGTCTCGGTGCCCACCTCCAGCCGGCCCACGGCGTCCCAGGGCAGCTTGGTGCGCTCCATCAGCTGCTGCACCACCGTCAGGCACAGCGAGTTGATGTCCTCCTTGACGGAGCAGAAGCCCATGCGGGTCTGGCCCAGGCCCACCGTGTACCGCCCCGCCTCCACGTTGTTAAACTTCTCCAGGTCGGTCTGGTCCACGTACTGGGCTGGGAAGTACACCTCCAGGGCCAGGATGCCCACATCCTTGGGCCACGTATTCGTTTTGGCCAAGGGGACGGCGGGGAAGGTGGAAAACCTGCAGGGCAAACAACAATCAAAATCCCACCGATGCTCTCTAGCCGGTTTCCCCCCCCAAAAAAAACAATACAGCCGTAACCGGTTTGGCTCAGTGGATAGAGCGTCAGCCTGGGGACTGAAAGGTCCCAGGTTCGATTCCGGTCAAGGGAATGTACCTTGGTTGCGGGCACATCCCCAGTAGAAGGTGTGCAGGAGGCAGCTGATCAATGATTCTCTCTCATCGATGTTTCTAACTCTCTATCCCTCTCTCTTCCTCTTTGTAAAAAATCAATAAAATATATTAAAAAAAAAATCCCAGCCAGTTTCCCAAAAACACACACAATACAGCCATAACCAGTTTGGCTCAGTGGATAGAGCGTCAGCCTGCGGGCTGAAGGGTCCCGGGTTCGATTCTAGTCAAGGGCATGTACCTTGGTTGTGGGCACATCCCCAATTGGAGGGGGGGGGGCGTGCAGGAGGCAGCGAATAGATGATTCTCTCTCATCCATGTCTCTCTTTATCCCTCTCCCTTCCTCTCTGTAAAAAAAAAAAAATCAATAAAATATATTAACACCCCCCCCCCCCCCACACACACACACACAAAGCAATACAGTCCTGGCTGGTGTGGCTCAGTTGGTTGGGCGTCGTCCTGTGCACCAGGAGGTTGCAAGTTCGATTCCCGGTCAAGGGCAGAGGCCAGGGGGGCGGGGTGGTTGAACAGGGAATGATACTTGGAGTGGAGAGTGAAGGGCGGAGGGAGAGGACGCCTGAGAAAAGGCAGGCGGGGACCAGGAGGTGGCGGGCACATGCGTTTCTCGGTGTTCAAGGCTGCGAAGCGCATCTGAGACGGGAGACGCTCCTTGACTGCCTTAGAGCCACGCAGGTTGGATTGGGGAAGTGGGGGGCGATAGACAATAGAAAGAAGAGCCCCATAGAGAGGATTCGTAATGCTGCTCAGGCCCTGGACAGTGGGGATTCGCTGTGAAAATACCAACAAGGGAAACGTGGCTGAGGATGCCAAGATCTTGGCCCAAGCACGTCAGGAGGGGGGGCAGGTGGGTGAGGGCCGAGGCTGGCTTCTTGGTGGGTGGCCAAACGCTGCTTATTGAAACAAGCCTGCCCACGTCAGTCCCTCCCTGGCAAACACCAAAACAGGTGACTTTCTGAGCGTTCTGAGCTGGGACATTGGACCTGTACACGGGGCTGGGGCGGAGTGGAGGGGTGGGGGGGGAGGGGGATGGGGAAGAGTGTGGACGATGGTGGAGAGTCCAAAAGAAAATAAGAAGGCTAGAGCGTGTGCCCTGCCCCCCACCCCATACCCATCCTCCCAGGCTCCCCGGGTGCCAGGCCAGGGGAGGCACCAGACCGAAGTCCTTTCCCGGAGCACCCAGAGAATGCAGTGAGCAAGTGGCAGCAAAGAAGGGGCTATTTCCAGGGTGCAGGGTGGCGTCCGGGGGCACTGGCTGCCGCTGTGTTACTATCCATGCTGGGGGACTTGGGCCAGACTGAGCGAGTTCACAAAGGAGAGAAGCATAGGTGCTTCTGTGCACACATAGACTGCACACACACACATGCACACACATGCATGCACAGGCACACACATTTACATCTCCTTTTGTTCTTTCATGCAGAGGGCAGAGAAAAGCACCTGCTCCCCTCAGTCCCTTTGAACCTTGCTGCAGTGACTGGGAGCAGCCAGGTTTGCTAACACTGCCGTTGGCACAGACCCTGAAGACCTTGGCAGGGGCTGTGGGCAAAGGTGGCCCTCACCGGTTTGGCTGAGGCGACAGAGCGTCGACCTGCAGACTGGAGGGTCCAGGTTTGATTCTGGTCAAGGGCACGCACTGTGGTTGCAGGCTCCATCCCAGGCCCCGGCTGGGGCGTGTGCGGGAAGCAACCAATCAGTATGTCTCCGTCACATCATCAATGTTCCTCTCTCTCTCTCTCTCTCTCTCTCTCTCTCTCTCTCTCTCTCTCTCTCGCTCTAAAAATCAGTTGGAAAACTATTCTTGGGCGAGGGTTAACAACAACAACAATAACAACAGGTGGGTGCGGTGGGAAGAGAATGCTGTGGGCCCCGGTGCTGGGGTGTGACAGACGCCCTCATTCACAAACAGCAGGTGTCAGGGTTGGAGACCCGGGGACTCCAGCAGGGAGGGGCTGCCCCTTCAGAGATGAGGCACCTCAGACCCCAGGGGTTAACTTGCGCGGCTAGGGCTGTGCACAGCCTCTGACTTGGGCTCTGTGAGCTTTTCCTTGTGGCGGGCCCTCTGCCTGCCTCCCTCCCTCCCTCCCCCGGGAGCGAGCTGGACAGCCCCCGGGGCCGCGGACTCACCTGTGATGCGCGGCGGGGAGAAGGCGGGCAGGCACGGCAGGTGCTCCCTGGAGCACCCTCGTCAGTTGCAAGGCCCGCTTGGCGGGCGTCACCAGCCGCTGCATTTTCAGAGGTGCGAGCAGAGAGCCAGCAGTTCACAGCCACTCCTCACCGCCAGTCCCGGGGCGAGGTGCCCCGTCCGGCTTTATAGAGCCCCAGACCGCTGCCCCGGGAGGTCACGCCCCTGCGAATCACGGCTCCGCTGGCTGCCTGCACTGGGCCAAAGGTCTCGCGCGGCAGCGAGTCGGAGGAAAACACCCTCCCACACGCAGGGAGTCGTCCCGCTGCGGGGCATGGGCAGGGGAGGGGAGGCAGCACGGAGCCCTCCTTCCTCCGGCTCCGGGGCAGCCTGATGGGTGCCCAGCCGCCTCGCAGGGCCTGATGCTCCTGGTACCGCGTTCTGGGGTGACCACCTGGCCTGTCTCGGACCCTGGCTCCTCCTCTGAGTCCCTCTCACTTGGGGGCCCAGAATGCTCGCTGTGGGGCGAGCTGTTATTATTTGAATGTACATACTATGCATAATAAGAAAAACAACTTTCAAAGCCAAAAGGAATGAATCTTTACATAGAAGTCCTTTGTGTAGGTGCCAGTGGGTGTTGGCACATAGGCACAGGGCTGGCATCAGCAAGAGTGTGGAGCCTGCTCAATTTTTCCTTTTTTTTTTTTTTTTTTTAATCCTCACCTGAGGAGATGCTTTTATTGACTTTATTTTTTATTTTATTTTTTTATTGATTATGGTATCACGTAATTGTCCTCATCCCCCCATTCCCATCCCACCCCCCCCCCCCCCCCATGCATGCCCCCACCCCCCTGTTGTCCATGGCCGCTGGTTAGGCTTTATATGCCTGCACACATGTCCTTTGGTTGATCTCTCCCCCTTACCCCCACCCTCCCCTACTGAAATATGGTAGCACTCATACTTGGGTAAAAACTGCTGTTTGAATTTTAACCTTGCTATCTGACTTCGACCTTCTATTACTTGCTTGAACAATAGTGTAGTTGCAGGAGATTGACTCCCACTGACTCAGTAGCTTCAGGGGTAGAAACTGTAGATAACCTTTAGTTCTGCTTTTGTATTATGGGCAAGATAGGGCCACATTCCAATGTCAAGCAGGGTGTGACTGGGAACCAACCCTGCAGGCTGTCCCCAGTCTTTAGAATTTAGTCCTGAGGGGCCAATCAGGGTTAGCCGAGGCAGTGACATCACCGACCTGAGTAAAACCCCTGGACTGGGCGAAATTCGCTCTCTTCCGCCATGCTGCCGGCATGAGTGGGACAGCCCATGCTAGCATGGAGATGGCTCTTTTGTTTATTGCATCGGACTCAGCTCCCTGGTGGTCCTTGGGGATCATGACTGGAATCCCCAGCCAGGACCATGAGGGACCCCCATTCCGAAGAGCCTGACTGGCCGCGGTAGGTGTGTGTTTGTCTGTGTTTTTGTGTGAGCGCTCTGGAGGGACTGCCCCTCCATCGGGGCTCTTACCTGGGTGTTTACCGGCTGCTGCGTCAGCCATGGTTTGAGTCCAGATTCGAATCTGTAATAAATTCTAGCGTGCTTAATCAAATTGGCTCCAGTGGTCCATCTCTTGGGGACTCGCTTCGTAACACCTACCTTCCCTTGTTTTTATTTTTATTGACTTTGGAGAAAGAGGAATGGAGAGGAAGAGAGAGAGAAACGTTCGCGTGAGAGAGAAACACCCATTGCCCCAGCTGGGGATCAAATCTGTAAGCTAGGTGTGTGTGCCTGTATCTGAGCTGCTGAACGTGGCTGAGGAAAAACACCACCATGTACTGACTGATTCACACCGCCATGTACCACACATGGCGGGGGGGCTTAGAGGGGGGCCTGCAGGCCTGGCTCTCAAGGCTGCACCCCCAGATCTTGCACTCACTCGCAGATTCTGCTGTGGGAGGGAAGCGCTGACGGTGCTGGAGTCTGGTTAGTGGTTAACCAATCTCTCACTTGGCAGGGCTTGCCTTTTGTGATTGCCTGGGGCGACACTCAGACCCACGGTTTGGTGAGGGAGGAGTCTGAGGCTTGCAGGTGATCTGATTCGATTGTTATCTAATTAAGTGAAAGGTCCTGAGAGAAGTAGGGGAAAGGGTGCGGTGTCTGACTGAATGACTCAGGACAATGCGGAGCAGTGGGCGTGTTGCTGTCTCTCGGTTTCCACCAGCCCAGGTGTGGCCCGGGCTGATGGTAGCACGCGGGGAACAAAGCTCAGCAAGACGAGGTGAGAGCCACGGAGGGAGGGTGAAATATCTGCACAGGGAAGACGCGGTGCGCTCACAGTCGCCTGTGGTTCTCAAACAACCAGCCTGGCATCTCCTGGCATCTCCTGGCATCCCTTCCCTGGCAGTTCCGGTCTGCATTCACCTCCGCACACATTTAAATGGTTGGAAACACAGTCATCTTCTGTCAATAACAAAGAGTGAGCCACAAGGTAAACAATTTACATAAGCAACCGCCGTTGCTTTATTTATTTATTTATTGAGGTCTCAGAATTTTTTTGGCATTCTTATAATTTGCATAGTATTTTTTTTTTTTTTATCTTGTCTTTTTTTTTTTTTTTTTTTTTTTTTTTAATTTGGCACTAGGGCTGTTTGAATGCTTTATCCCAGAAAGCACTAGAAAAATAAGTAAAGCATGAGTTGGAAGCATGTTTTGTTTTAAAAGCTGTGAGAAATCCTCTGAGGAGGGAGGGCATGTATGGGAGTGCGGGAGGGGGGGGGCAATGGTAAGATATGTACACATATAATACCTTAATTAAAAAAAAAAAAAGCTGTGAGAAATCTCTGAGGAGTCTGAAGGATGCCCGAGATGGGGATGGGACAGGGGCAGGGATGAGGCTGGAAGCGGGGGTGGAGGATGGCTGGAGGGGGCAGTGGGAGGAGGGACATTGTAAAAGCTCTGTCCTGGTGCCCAGTGCGTGCACAGACTTGCAGATTGACCAACCACACTCTGCCGATCCCTGTCACCAACCTCCATTCTTAACCCCCGCTCCCCCATGGATGGCCCGGCAATATTCTCCTGGGGCCGTGATCTCCTAGCAGTTGAAATGCGAATCCTTGGTCAGGGGGGTCTTCTGGTGACGTGGCTGCAAACAGGGATGGTCCACAGGGCGTAGGCCATGTCTGGGGCTCTCCCTGAGGACCCTCCCCTGAAATACACACCTACCAGGGCCAGGCCTTCAGCGCTTACCCAACACACAGCACCAGAGAGTGTGTCTCCCCCCTCCCGCCCCCCCCCAAGACTGTGGGCGCCAACGTAACAATACTCTGAAGACTGCAAAAGGCAGACAGCACACAGAAGGACACACACCATAGGAAACAGAATTTCTGGAAACATACAGACCAAGTATTAAAATAACCCTTCTGTGTGTCTGAGGAAGAAAAGGAAGATTTCATACTGGAAGGCACTACTAAAAAACGAGGAGGGGAAGAATGATTTCCCCTTTTCCTTCTAGGTCCTTGGCTGAGACCTCCTTATAATAAAAGACAGATAGACAAGAGAAAAGCAAACACGTTTAATAACATGCAAGCCTCCTGTGTCTTACAGAAAACAGAGCTGCAACCAGGAATGGCTGCCAAGCTGGGGTGAGGGAGGGAGCTGGAGTGGAAGAATAGAGAATGAGAGACACATAAACTTTACATCCATAGCTACATAACTTGTAGGACAGTGGCATTCACATACTTTGGAGTCCGCCATTTCCTACCTAGATGCACTGAACGAATCGTTTAGAATTTCTTAGAATCGGCTTCCTCACTTAGAGTATCATCGGACTATGGTGGTGAGGGGGGATGAGGCAGGTCTGCCACCGAACACGGCGCCTTGAACACGGTAAGTGTTCAGCAAATGAACGTCGAGCACTGGGGAGGCGTGAGGAGACGAATCAGCATCTACAGGCTGAAGAGGACCCAACTTCCTCCCGCTTCCTCCCACTGCCCGCAAGCCCTTCCTCTACACGGGACCCCTGCCACTCATTTGGGGCACACTAGCTGGACCTGAGAATTCAAGGGAGGGTCTGCTGTGTGAACGCTGTCAGCCTTCCATGAGGTAAGAAAAATAATAATTGGCTGCTAAGGAAGGGATTTGGGCCCAGCTGGCGTGGCTCAGTGGTTGAGCGTTGATCTATGAACCAGGAGGTCATGGTTTGATTCCCGGTCAGGGCACATGCCTGGATTGCAGGCTCAATCCCCAGTGTGGGGTGTACTGGAGGCAGCAGATTAATGATTCTCTCTCATCATTGATGTTTCTCTCTCTCTCCCTTCCTCTCTGAACTTGGAAGCCTGAAACTTTGCTAGCTTCAAGATTTAGGTCGCCACATCACCAGGTGAATTGCAATAGCCTGCAGGTGAATTGCAGCAGTCTGGCTTTTGGCTCAGATGAGAGGCAGAACAAATTTCCTCTTGGACCCACTGGGAAACTCTCTTCCGTTTGTGTTTGGTTACGGGGAGGAGGATCTAGAGGAAAAGCCGGGTAATAATCCTACGGAGTAAACAGGATCAGAACAACGAACCGGAGATCTTCCAGTGCACAGGTTGGCGCTCAACCAACTGAGCCACGCCAGCCAGGGCTCTGAGATTGTTTTTAATTATAAAAGGAAGGTAGACGTTGCCAAATGCTTAAAAAAAGAAAAGAAAAAAAAGCCAACTGAGATAACCATGTGAGGATTTTTCCTTCATTCTATGACTATGACATAGTACACCAACTGATGGATTTTCTTGTGTTGATTCCTAGGATAACCACATGTGGTTTTACCGTAGTTAGCAGTGCTCTCGTGTCTAGTGAGGTTGAGTATCGACTCATGTGCCCATTGGCTATTCGTGTGTGTGTGTGTGTGTGTGTTGGTTAAGTGTTCCCTTCCTTTGCCCATGTAAAAAATAACCAAGTTGCCTTCTTATAGAGTTGCAAGTCCTTTCTCAGGTCTATGTGGTACAAATATTCTCTCCCATTTTACGACACGTCTTTTAGCTTCCCAGCCATGTATTTTAAGAGCAAACGCTTTTGCCAAAACCAGTTTGGCTCAGTGGATAGAGCGTCGGTCTGCGGACTCAAGGGTCCCAGGTTCGATTCCAGTCAAGGGCATGTACATGGGTTTCGGGCACATCCCTGGTGGGGGGTGTGCAGAAGGCAGCTGATTGATGTATCTCTCTCATCGATGTTTCTAGCTCTCTATCCTTCTCCCTTCCTCTCTCTAAAAAAATCAATAAAATATATTTTTAAAAAAAGAGCAAACGCTTTTAATGTTGATGATAATTTATGATTTTTTTTTTTTCCCCTTCTGTGGTTTTTGCTTTTTGGGTCCTAGGACATCTAACCCAAGGTCACAAAGATGTCCATCTGTATGATGTCTGGCTTCCTCTGTGTGCCCTCAGCTTCCTCTCCTTTGCCTTTGTCCACGCAGTGACTGGGACAACTTCAGGCGGAGTGAGTCTGATGGAAGCATGTGCTAGATTTTTGAATGAGAGCTGGGCAGGCCCCTCCCTCACCATCCTGTCTATGTGGCCTCCCGTGGGCTCACGCACGGGCCAGCAGACACACGTACAAGTGTTTCCTGGGCTGCTGACCTCCGACCCCCCATGGAGGGTGTCAGCTTGTGCCATGGTCAAAAGCAGCCATCCTGACAGCTTGTGTGACTCTCAGAGAGGACAGCTGCACGCGTGAAGCACGAATGTCGGCCCCGTTCCAAACGCTACCTGTGTCCATCCATTGAACCCTGAGGTTCCGGAGAAAGAAGACCGAGGCTCGGAGGCCTCAGGCTCCATCTCCCGCTGCTGGTGGGAGGCAGTGGCTCAGGCCCGGGAGGCCTAATTCCAAGCCCTTTGCTCTTCCCGGTAAAACAAACAGCCTCGGGCGGTGGCTGGAGCTGCAGGCACGGGAGCACGTCTTGGGGAGCAACGTCTGTCTCGTTGCTTTCTTTTTTGGCATCAGGTGCCTCTCCATTCTCGGCTCAGACGAGTCTAAAGTCCTGCTGTGGGGCCTCAGGAGCGAGCTCCCCAAAGGAGGCCCCTGCCCCCAGGCGGAGAACCACCTCCCCCGCCCTCAGCCAGCAGGGCCACAGAGGGCGGTGAGCAGGTGCACTGCCCCAGGTATGCCGCTAGGGGGCAGCCTGCTCTGGCCTGCGGTCCCCTGGCTGTGCCTTCCCAGAGGGGCATCCCTCCTCCACAGGCACCACCTCTGCAGCAGAGGCCTCAACCACACCCCTGGGCTCCAGGGGGCCACCTGCCATACACCTGAGCCAGTGGTTGGCAAACCGAGGCTCTCGAGCCACATGCGGCTCTTTGGCCCCTTGAGTGTGGCTCGGCGTTAGAACCACTTCTTCAAAATAGACTTGCCCAGTCTGAAAACCTGCTTCTGTGTACGGGCCACGAAGTTTCGATCACACTGTATGTGGTATTTTATGGAAGAGCCACAGGCAAGGGGCAAAGAGCATCATGTGGCTCTAGAGCCGCGGTTTGCCCACCACTGACCGGAGCGAAGTCAACCATCCCATTCCACCCTCGGGGCCATAGTGACCGGTTACGAGGGAGCATGGGGCTCCAGGTTCTTGGCCAAGGAGGCTGTGATTTGGGGGATGTTGTTGGAGGGCTGTGGCTCTCTCTCCTGCCAAGGAGAGGGTCGGAGCTGCCGTAGCCCACTGGTCAGCTAGGTGGGGGGAATAATAAAAGCTTATTCTCAGCAGCACAAGGGGGAGGGATACGGAGAGAGCCCTGCCCTGGGGGCTGTGTGGAGCCCTGGGGCCAGCCGTGCCTGAAGCCCAGATTGGCCTGTGGGCCCTGGAGCCACGTAAGCAATACGTTTTCCTTTTTGCTTCAGACAGCTCACGAGCGATCCCTCCCGTCTTCCAACCTGTGTTCCTGTGGCCAGACACCCAGCTCTCTCGCCAGGAGGGACGTGCACCCCTCGTCTGTGCGAGACACGGGGAGGCGGGAGGAGGGCAGAGGAGGGTCATGGACAGCGGTTGTGGGGTGAGCATGCAGCGCTAGAAGCCGTTGTGGTGTCGATGTCGCGCTCTCTGCCTCCAGCCCGGGAAAAGCAGCGCAATAAGAACCTCACCAGCCTTGGTTACCACGTTTACTTCCTGAGGCAGTGATCGGACGTAGCCAGCGTGGCAGGGCAAGAAGTGGGGGAGACTGGGGTGGGGGGGAGGGTTTGGGCCGGGGCTGTGGGACCCCGATTCCTGCTCTACGGCCGGTACTTGCAGATGAAGTGCTGGCGCTTGTCGCACTCCTTGCTGTTCCAAGTTAAAAAGTCTGCAAGAGAACGGACAGCCACGTCAGTGCTCTGTGCAGAGCCGAGCAGCGTTTTCTGAGAGCTTCGCTCGGGACCAGAGATAAGGGGGGGACGGGAGGGTGGAGCCCCAGCACTTACTGTGGGCGTTCATCTCCGCACAGGGCTTGTTTCCGGCTCTGGACTTTGCAGACCAGATTTTGAATAAAAACATGGACCCGTCGATCCACCGCCACTGCTTCCTCTGCGGGTGACAGGGGACAGAGGGCATGCAGAGGTTAGCGCCACCCTCTACCCCCCCCCCCCCCAGCCCCTCACAGCCTGGGGTCACCCCACCCTCTCACAGACCAGGGGCAGCCCTCGGGCTCCTCTAAAATGCAGTTGTTGTGTTGGTTTTAAATATATTTTTATTGATTTCAGAGAGGAAGGGAGAGGGAGGGAGAGAGAGATAAAACATCACTGATGAGAGAGAATCATTGATCGGCTGCCTCCTGCATCTATCCCCCACTGGGGATCGAGCCCACAACCCAGGCGTGTGCCCTTGACCGGAATCAAACCAGTGACCTCCTGGTTTGTAGGTCAACACTCAACCACTGAGCCACGCTGGCTGGGTTAAAAATGCAGTTTTTATTTTGATTTTAAAAAGTGGGAAAGCACAGGCATGTGTGAAAAAGGAAGCATTGAAAGTCGCCCCGTAAACATTATTCATCTCTTAGCGTATTCATTTCTGGTGTAAATGCTTTTATCTATCACAATATGTTTGTGAACTAAAAAAAAGTGGTGATCTTTAAAATATACGCCCAACTTTGTATCTTGCTTCCAAAACATTTTTTAATGGTAGGTCTGTACCATAATTTACTTGAATGATTGAAATTTATATTGTTTTCAATTTACAATGATTACAGATAATACTGCTTTAACTTTGTTCAGAAGGCTGTCTCTAGATTTAAAATTATTTTCTTGGAATAGAATTCCAGAAATAGAATGAATGGCCACCAGGCATGACTAGTTCAAGGGGACTGATATGCATGGCCAACTCCTGTCCAACATGATTCATTTGGAGGAATTTACACCCCCTGGAGTGGGCAATTAGTCCATATCCTTAGAAATATTGAAAAAATATTATTAAGATGAAACAAAAGTTCAGTAGTACAATAAGTCATGTCCCTTTAATTTGCATTTCTTTGATAACTAGAGACATCAGATACTTTTTAGAACGTGCATCCGCCACTTTCTTTAGTCACCCATGTAAAAAAAGTAATGAATTGCAAAACCTATCTAGTGGAACTAGATTAAATATTTATTTTACCTCTAGATGAGAACTCTGGTTGGGAGCAGTGTGAATCCATAAAAATGGAAAACTAATTGTAAAGAATGTGTGTGACATCCATGGGAAAGTTTTATCAAGGAACTGTCTGGGTGTCTGCCCCCGTGCTCCTTATGCTAGTCCGGGTTGACTATAGACGCTCCATGGGGAACCTGCTCACGGCAGATCCCACAGAGACCTCAGCCCGAAGACCTCACAGGCTCCCTACAAGGAGGTGCTGACGAGAGGAAAATGAGGGTCTGGTGCAAAAGGTTACAGTTTAAGGAATCATCAAAAGCATGAGAGTGTGGGCTCTGGCCAGGTAGCTGCTCAGTTGCTTACTAAGCCTTTGTTCTGGTACTCCAAGGAGGTCAGTACCGTCTCCAGTGTACAAGAAACAACCAATGAATGCATAGATAAGTGGAACAACAAATCTCTCTCTCTCTCTTTCTCTCTCCTTCCCTCTCCCCGAACACCTCCCATTCTCATCAATAAAATATAAAATTTTAAAAAACATAATGGCATCTAGGAGAAAGCTTAGCTAAAAACTTCCAACTTTAGCCAAAACTGGTTTGGCTCAGTGGATAGAGCGTCGGCCTGCGGACTGAAAGGTCCCAGGTTCAATTCTGGTCAAAGGCATGTTCCTTGGTTGCGGGTGTGCAGGAGGCAGCTGATCGATGATTCTCTCTCATCAATGTATCTAACTCTCTATCCCTCTGTGTGTGTGTGTGTATGTGTGTGTGTGTGTGTGCATGCACAAACATTTTTTTTTTAAGCTGGTAATTTTGCGCTCTAAGATTGGGAAGGACTTTCCTTAGAACCGGACCCTGTCCTGGAGGCGTTGGGCCCTCTCCGTTGGAGGCACATGATTGGAGCTCCGCTCTGTGTGCCCCCCGCCAGGGGGCCTGGTGGCCAGTTCCAGGGCTCTCTGGTTTCCCCGGGGGCCTTTGTGGGCGTCTGGGGGCCACGTCCGAGTTTACCTTCTGCGGGTCGTGCAGGCCGATCCACACGGGCTGGTTCTTTTGGTAGCCACCTATGTACTGGGAGATGGCCTTGGCTTCCTCAAGGTTCTGTATGGACGCCAGGTGGGCTCCGTTTCCAAAGGACTGGCACTCGAGCTGTGGGCAAGGGGAAATCGGGGTGAGGCCTCGAGGTTTAAAAGCACAGCCCTCGCCTGTGCCAGGCAGCGGGGACTCTCATAGCCCCACAGCCTCTGGAAGTCATCATTTAACCCCCACAGAAGGCTTTCTGGCCTTCCTGTCACCAACAGAGGGGACCAGTGCCGGGTCTCAGAGGACAAGGCAGCTCCAGGCAGGGGCCCGGCTGTGGGGCCCGTGGAAGTGCCTGGGTCCTGGTCCTGCCTCTCATTAGTGTATGTGACGTGGACAAGTCACTGCACCTCTCTGAGCTCACTTACTTTTGTTATCTGTAAACGGAGAAGATAATGACCGAGGCCCAGGGGGATACGTTTCTCAGGGGGATACGTTTGTTATAATTATCCTATATAATAAAAGGCTAATATGCAAATCGACAAAACAGTGGGACAACCGGTGATGCGCACTGACCACCAGGGGGCAGAGGCTCAATGCAGAAGCTGCCCCCGGGTGGTCAGTAAGCCAGAAGCCAGGCTCACGTCTGGCTGGCGAGCACAGTGGCGGTCCCGCCACCTCGGCAGCACCACTGGGAGCGGGCCTAAGCTGTCAGTCAGACATCCCCCGAGGGGACTTCTCGGGATGCCCAGCAAGGACCCTTGATTCAGAGTCAAATGAGGTCTGGAGCTCAGGGTAGCCACCCCCCCGCCCACCCCCGGCTGTGGACAAGCTTGTCTTACCTCAGCATCGGACCAGCTCCTCAGCTTCCGGAAGTACCCGTAGCAATGGGACTTGTGGTAGAACCAGCCGGTAGCACAGCTGGGCCTCATGATGATGTCTGCATGGAAGCACAAGGCAGCGACAAGCTGTGACGGCACAAGCCAGCCACATCCACCCTCCATCCCGTGACAGACCTGGAGTCCCTGCGATGGGAGGGAGGCTCGGACTCCTCTAGGTCGCGAATACTTTAGCCCAGGGGTCAGCAAACTCGTTAGCCAACAGAGCCAAATAGCAACAGTTCAACGATTGACATTTCTATTGAGAGCCGGAAACCGACTTCTGTGCGTGGGCCATGAAGTTTCAGTCGCACCATACGTGCATGCCCGCAAGTGGTATCTTGTGGAAGAGCCACACTCAAGGGGCCAAAGAGCTGCATGTGGCTCGCGAGCTGCAGTTTGCCGACCACTGTTCTAGACTGTGAGTCCTCCCAGCCTTTCCCAGGGGGACGATGGCCTCCTACCAGGATGGCTGTGCACTGGGGAACAGGACGAATCCATCCTTGGAGGACACCAATTCCGGGAGAACCAGTGTCGGCACCCTCCACCAGTCAGCGGAGGGGCGAGGGAGTCAGGTGACTAGCGGAGTTTGGCTCCTGTCCCTCTCACAGCCGGCCCAGTGGGTGCCCACCCCATCTGGTGGCGATTTCCCATCAACTAATGCAAAGGCTGGAACCCCCACGTTGGTACTGAGATCCAACAGGTATAGGTGAAGGCACCCCAGGAGAGGGCGAGGGCTCACACTGGCAGCTTCAGGCATGACAAGGAGGGCGTGGTTTTTATCCAGGAAGACATGGGACAGGCTGGTGGCAGCTGGGCCGGGACAAGTTGGGCCGCGAGACAGTGGCCCGGGGAGTGGACGCTTTAGGCAGAGGGGGTGAGTGAGCAGAGGAGTGGAGGCAGAATGGCAAGGACAAGTAATGATGCCTGAAGGGTAGGGTATCCGTCAGGCAGGCGTGGGAGAAAGGGAGGGAGGAGGGAGAGAGAGAAGGAGGGAGGGAGGGTGGGTTGGGCCCAGGAGCCAAGGAAGCATGACCCAGAGCAGCAAACTTTCCCTGTAGGACGATTGGTGAATGGGCTGCTTCCTTTAATCACCAGACAGTCTAAGAGACAGAGATGTCCATCCCACTGTACAGATAGAACCTTCTTGCCGAAACCGGTTTGGCTCAGTGGACAGAGCGTCAGTCTGAGGACTGAAGGGTCCCAGGTTCGATTCCGGTCAAGGGCATGTACCTTGGTTGCGGGCACATCCCCAGTAGGGGGTGTGCAAGAGGCAGCTGATGGATGGTTCTCTCTCATCGATGTTTCTAACTCTCTATCCCTCTCCCTTCCTCTCTGTGGAAAACCAATAAAATATATTAAAAAAAAAAAAGAAAAAGAAAAAAAAAGAACTTTCTCAAAGAGGTGAAGAGGCCTGCTGGGGTCACACAGATGGAGATGAGGCGGGACCTGGGGGAAGGCGAGTGTTCCTAGCAGCATCCCCCCACCTCCACCCCAGGCCCCATCTCTCCTGTCAGACAGGTGCCAGAGCTCCTGTCACTGCGTGCTGTGTGTGGCGAGAGCCTTCAGCGGCTGGCGTGTCGCCTGGATGCAGCAGCCTGTTTACCGCCGCCAGATGTGGCCTCGGGAGCCCTCTGCGGCCGCGCTTAGCGTTAGTGCAGTGTTTGCACAATGCCTGACAACGTGTGCTGTTCTGATTGGACTGTTGGGAGGATTCAAGGCGATGCTGCAGGGACAGCGGTGAGCCTAGGGCTGGCATGTAGCAATTACTCCGTCATTAGTAGCTACTTAAGTAATTGCAGCGATTAAACGTATAGTCATGTTATCATTATAACCAGGGTCATCCTTTTGAAAACAGTCCCTGGATGGAGTCTTTCATTGTCCACCAGTCCTGTTGCTTTGTCTGTCTTCCTGCTCGTGGAGTGCATTGTTTTAGGTGAAAGGCAGCTGAGGGCCGGGACAAGGGAATCACCGCTGAGGCCACTGGGCGATTGCTCTTGACCATCAAGTCTCCCTGAGAGAGAAAATGCCCTTCTCATTCCCACACTCCCCTTAAAAGCAAGATCAGACTCCTCCCACAAGCCACAATGCAAAAAAGGCCAGGATGTGTGGTGAGAGCGCCCCCCCCCCCCCCCAAGACGGTAGAATCAGGAGAAGGTCTGCACAGCTGGGAGCTAGGAGGGAGAGCTGTGAAAAAGGAACGGAAGAGCCGGGTGAGTGCTCTGCCTTCACCTTCTCTGAGGGAGGAAGCGGAGAGGTTCAGGGAACCCCCGAGAGGGGGCTTGTTTCCCAGGTTCCAGCACAGAGCGTGGGCAAATGTCAAGCTGCCTCAGGGAAGCCGGAACCAGAGCAACAGGAACTACCGGTTAGTCGGTTAGAAATGGCACCGGAGGCGGCTCTGCGGGAGGGGCCTCTGAGTCTTACACACCCTGGCACAGTCCAGAGTGTCTGCGTGCCCCGGGGCCAGAGCAGCCAGGGGTGGCTGGGACAGCTGGCGGCTGGGCCACGGACATCAGCCACGGCCACCAACATGATGCCCCAGAGCCCTGCTTCTCTCTGTGCTTCCTCCCAGTCCTCCCTCCCTCCAGGGTAGTCCCCTCTGGGAGTTGTATTCAAGAGGCCCCTTTCTCAGCAGAAGTGGGCTGGCCTTGGTTTGCCCACTTATTCCTCCACATACAATGCCCAGCAGGGCCGCAGGGAATGGCGGGAGCAACCAGGACTGAGCCAGAGCACCCCCTAACCTTCCTGAGTGACCCTGGGCCATGTCTCTGCACCCCTTGGGACTGCATTTTCCTCATCAATAGAACAATGGAGCCTATATTGCGGTTCCTTTCACTTCAGATATTTATTGAAAGACTTCTCTTTAGCTCACTCTTCCCATTTTCTGCACTGGTGGTGGGTTCTAGGGTACTTTCCCCGCTTTGTTGACATGTTACTTTATACTTGGTGCTAGGTCTGTACCCATGTAGGATCCAACCCAAACTCCCTGTTTGGTCAAGTAGGAAAGCAAGGCAGAACCCTTGTATAGCTCTCATTTACTGAATGCAAGGCGTCAGGTGTTTTAAACACATATCTCTACCCTTCACAAACTTGCAAAATAATTATTACATGTCATTGATGATTTGACGATGGCTCACCATTATACAAGGCTGGGATTCTTGATTCTAAATTCCTGGCATTCATTCATTCATTCATTTATTTATCACATCACATTGTCTTTCGTTTTTGTCTTTAGCATCTATTTCCTGAGATGCCTAGATATTTTGGGGGCAAATGGATCTGCCTGTGCCGTGGGAGTGGCACGAAGCCTGGCTGTGGGCTGTGTTCCAGCCGAGGGCCCGATATTCACTCACCAGCCAGGGCTCCGGTGCCGGCCACCAGCAGGAGCAGCCACACGCTCGTCGAGGCCATCCTCCTCTTCCCCGGAGACAGACGAGCTTCGGAACCTTTTACTGAAAGGATCTCAGAGCCCTGGTCCAAGTTCTCTGCGAGCTCCTGGGTTGACCTAGATCCACAATCTGAACACATGTGCGCTGGTGAGACGGAGTCAGGAATTCAGGTGCCAAATCACATATGGAGAACAACAATATTTTTCTGGCTAAACCAAGATTATACACCAAAGGGCGTCTTCACCTAAATGTTTAGGAGAGTGGGAACACCGAACGTATGAGGTGGTGTTCCTATTTGCCAGGTTTCTGGGCTAGTGTCAGGAACCTAGCTATACTGGGCTGAATGGTTTAAAAGTTCATGCGGAGCATTAGGTATATTGTGGAGAGCCTGCCCCTGCTATTCTCAGGTTTACCGCCAGAGGGCGTCGCAGGCAAGATTTCTCACAGATGAGGAAGTAATAATGGGCTTGCTGTATACAAGTCAATCAAATCAAAACAGTGAATTGTTTGGTGCTAAATTTAAAAGCGAATATATGCTCCTAACACTCACACTGTTCAGAGGAGGAACCCGGAGGCTGATGTGTCCAAAGTCATTTGCTCTTTGTCAGACAGCTACAACCAGATTTCCTGGCTCAAGCGCAACCCTTTTACACTTAGGCGATGCCCCCTTTTAAAATAAAGTTTGTAAATAAAGTTTGTTATCTTGTCCCACCATCACACAGTACACGCTCGATCATTGAAAAACTAGAAAGTGAGAAGTAAATCCCATCTCTCTGAGATAAACACTTTAGGGACTAGCTTCTGGACCCCTTTCCATATACATCTCTCCGTGTGTGGGATTTTACACAAATGGAGTCATATAATCAGTCCTGCAACCTGGTTTTGTTTCTTATAAACAAGTTGATTGTAATAAATCTTTCCTACTCCTGTGGTTTTTATGCAGCTCCGATTCTTTCTTTAGTATAAATTCACATACGCAGGATTCTAGCTACACGAAACGTGGGCATTGCTGCATTGACACCCTTGGCTCCAATGCCCTCCATTTGGGCTGCGCTGTACATCCCATTAACTGCGCCCTCAGTGAATGCCCAATTTGTCTATTGCGTTCTTGCTAATTTTGACATACTAGAGAAGAACCTCATTGTTTTTGCAAGCATTTAAAATATTAAAAGGAAGTGGAGCATCTCTTTATATAGGGATTAGCTTTTACAGTTTCTTTTGTAAAGGTTTGGTTTATAGCTTTGCACATTTCCTATTTGATTGTTTATCTTTTTTCCCCCTGGGAATCTGTGAAGCCTTTTTTTGAATAGCTATTGTCTTTCATATATTACTCAGAATATTTCCCATCTTGTCTTTTCTCTTATTTATCTTGTTTGTCATACTGAAAATTTCAAAAATTGTCATATCTACCATCACCTTTATATCTTTGGAATTTAGATCAGAAAAACTGGCCATCACCACCTGAATACTTACCCACATTCTCTTCTATTTTCATCCATCTGGCATTCATGGCGTGAGCATGGGATTGGGCCCAAGATTTCCCCCCCAAATAATTATGAAAACGGGCAATTCATTGACTTCTCCTGTGAGCGTGCATTAGGATCCAAAAATCAGGACACATGTTCTAGCTCTCAAATAATAGATTGCTTACGGGGAAGAATAGAACATGACTTTGAAATGGAAACTTTCCTGGAAAATCTAAAGATTAGCTCCATATTAGACTCCATATGGACACCTGGACACAGGTAATACAGAGCAAACAAAAGGATGAAGAATGTGGGGACTGTATGACCATCCCCTTCCCTTAAATCACTGCACTAGCCCTGCAGTCTCTGACAAACTTCCTTCCCAAGTGATGGAGGTATTCTGTCCCAAAATCCCTCTGAAACACAAATAGTAAGAACTCCTCCATCAGGCCAACTGTCTGCAGGGAGGGAGGTACAGCATCTTTCTGAATAATCCACAAATGAACGTTAACGAATTGACATTCATTGCATTCTCACATCTCATCTAATTTAATTCTCATAAGTAGGTGCATTGCAGGTATCTTTAGCTTATTTTACATACGAGGACACACATTCATTAAGATTAATTTTCTTGGCTCAGTGGTTGAGTATCAACCCAGGTACCAAGAGGTCACCGGTTCGATTCCTGGTTAGGGCACATACCTGGGATTCGAGCTTGATCCCTAGAGAGAGGCATGCAGGAAGGAGGCAGACGATTAATGATGTTTCTCTCTCATCAATATTTCTATCCCTCCATCCCTCCCCCTTCCTCTCTCTCTAAAAATCCTATTTTTAAAAAAGCAATTTTCCTGCCCTGACTGGGTGGCTCAGTTGGTTGCAGCATCATCCAAAAAGTTGTGGTTTCAATTTCTGGTTGAGGCACCTACCTTGGTTGTGGGTTCAATTCCTGATTGGTCCAGGTATGGGAGGCAACTGATCAATATTTCTCTCTCCTCTCCTCGCCTTCTAAAAAAATCAATACATATATCCTTGGGTGAAGATGAAAAAAAAAAAAAAAAGATTAACTTAAAGTTCCACAGCTGCTAGATTGCAGAGCCATGACTTAACCCTGCACTATTTGAGACCAAAGCCAATGCTCTTCATAACGGGGGAAGAAAGAAAAGAAGCCCTTCACATATCAAACAGAACAGCAAGAAGTGTGCCCAAGACCATTCCATCTGTAACTGATCGTTTCTGCCCAGGGAACAGCTGGCAGAGAGCGGGAGAGTTACCTGGTTGGCATTCAAGGCGCTGAGGACCCCCCTTCTTCAGCCTTCTGAGAGACCCCCGGCGGTATCTGCCACTCTTATATCTTCTCCCCTCGGGAATTATATGACGGCTGTTTTAATCATAGAGCAATCACATTGTTTACAAATAATCATCCACCCATAAAAAGTCTTATCTGCGGCCGGAAGGCCCCTCTGAGGGATGGCTTCACAAAGGCTGTGAGGTGTGTTTTCAGCAAGCAGAGGGAAGCCTCTCCCTGTCTACACACGGAATCTGTTCTTTACGGCCCACATTATCGCAACTGCCCTCAGGGATAGCCGGTCTTCCTCTCCACGTACTGACTTTTTCTTTGGTCTCTCTCTTCACCCCTTTGCTGCATTTCCCCGTCTTTTCTGTAAAGATGCCCCACTGTGACTCTGGGGACTCGTGACGTTTGTGCCGTCGCAGAGAGGATCTGCCGTCGGGGCAGGACAGAGGCCACGTCCCCACGTGGTGAGTTTGAGGAGGCCATGCAGGCTTTCTCTCTGAAGTGCCAACCCCACCCCTCGACCATTCTGATGATGCTCTGGAGAATTGTCACCAGGGTTGCTCCCCGTGGGTTCTGGTTCAGGTCCTCGTTCGGTTGCCCACACACTGTGTACCACCGGGCACGTTCCCCAACCCCTTTGAAGGCGCAGTTTCCTAATGAACTGCATGTGGTTGATATTATCGGATTTTATATATATATTATTGATTTTTTACAAACAGGAAGAGAGAGTAATAGAGAGTTAGAAACATCGATAAGAGAGAATCATCCATCAACTGCCTCCTGCACACCCCCTACCGGGGATGTGCCTGCAACAAGGTACATGCCTTTGACCAGAATCGAACCTGGGACCTTTCAGTCCTCAGGCCGACACTCTATTCACTGAGCCAAACCAGTTTCGGCGAGTTATGTTTTTTACACTGCCTGTTAACCCAAGCCCCCTTCCCTCTTGGCAGCTGAATGGGCACTGTCATTGCTTCACAGCTCAGCAGAGGACAGCGATATGACTCCAAGGCTTTTCCCAAGGCTTTCTAGTTCAAAGCACCGGCCCAGGTGTCGGAGAGGAAAGCTTTGACAAAATGTGTGTTTAGGCCAGTGATCGGCAAGCTCATTAGTCCACAGAGCCAACTATCAACAGTACAATGATTGACATTTCTTTGGAGAGCCACATTTTTTTAACTTCAACTTCTTCTAACGCCACTTCTTCAAAATAGACTCACCCAGGCTGTGGTATTTTGTGGAAGAGCCACACTCAAGGGGCCAAAGAGCCGCATGTGGCTCTCGAACTGCAGTTTGCCGGCCACTGGTTTAGGTAAATCTTCCCCTGTCCTCCCCCTAGCTCTGCTATCTCCATGCCACTAGATAAGGATTTTAAGTCTTGAGATGAGAGAGGAACTAGAGGAGATAAGACAGAAGTAGATGCTCCTAAGAGTTCTTTCCCTGACTCCCCACTAGTTGGCGCAGGAGGTGGGCATTGATGGAACCCACATAAAAGCCTGGGATGCAAGACCAAGGTGACTGGAGAGACATCTGAACTGAAAAGGCCCACTGACTACCTAGTAGAATTATTAAGATATCCTCTACATGTAGACACACCATACATGAAATTTAGAAAAAGAGAATCCTAAAACCACAAACCAGCAACAATGACCTAAAAAACAAGAACTGGAATTGCACTGCATTGGGGAAATAAAATCGGAACTCAGAAAACCTTAAACTATCTCTTTTTGGGGGGAGAGGGATATTTGTTGGGAGTTTTTTGATTACTGATTCGATTTTGTTCGTAGTATTTTCTTATAAGCTTTTATTATTTCTGTGGTGTGCATCTAGTTGAACACATCCTTTAAATAAGATACCTACCCTCAAAAGAGCACATAATCTTAAAAAAACACACACACATATGGCTTTATTGATTTCAGTGGGAGGAAGGGAGAGGGAAAGAGAGATGGACACATATTGATGAGAGAATATCATTAATCAGTTGCCTCCTGCACGCCCCTACTGGGGGATCAAGCCTGCAACCTGGGCATGTGCCCTGACCAGGAATCAAACCGTGACCTCCTGGTTCATAGGTCAACACTCAATCACTGAGCCACGCCGGCCGGGCGTATTATTATTATTGAGAAGGCAGTTACCTTTGGGAGAGAGAAGTGGTTTATTTACTTCTTTGGCAGAATCACCTTACCTTCCTCCACGTGGTGATGCTACTGGCTCCTTGGAAAGACTCCTGCAAGTGCAAACACTTACACTGATGCATCTCCACAGGCTGGCGATGTCTGTCCAGGAAGAGAAGGGTGGTTCAAAACGCGGGCAAGAGAGTGAATTTTCTGATGGAAATTCAAATACGAGCCCTTGATGTGGTTCCACAAACATTCAGTGAGCTCTTGTATGTGTGTGTGTGAGAGAGAGAGACAGAGACAGAGAGAGAGAGAGAGAGAGAGAACCAAGGACCCAGGTGGGGCTACTTGGCCCAGGGCAGCAAAGCAAGACTCAGCTGCAGCACCTGCTCCTCTAGGAGCAGAGTTTGAAGCTGGAATGTCCTGCTCAGCGACTAGGACCTGTGCCTATAAGACCCCTGCCCTTCCCTTCCTCCCAAGGCAGGCGACCTTACCTGGAACAATCTTCTCTTCCCTTTTGCTAATAACTCTCTTGTCCTGCCCGGTTTCCTATAAAAACCTTCCACTTTGCACAATGGAGGGATTCTTGCCCCCTTTCAGGGTAGAAATCAAGGAAGCAGCCCGGCTGACGTGGCTCAGTGGTGGAGCATTGACCTGTGAACCAGGAGGTTACGGTTTGATTCCTGGTCAGGGCCCATGTCCGGGTTGGGGCTCCATCCCCAATGTGGGGCATGTGGGAGGCAGCCGATCAATGATTCTCTCTCATCATTGATGGTTCTCTCTCCCTCTCTCTCAAAAAAAAAAAAAAAAAAAATTAAAAAAACCCACACCAAACAAACAAAAAACAGAAAGAAATGACAGGAGCAGTCCACACAGATTCAAAAGGGAAGAGGCTTGCCAAAATCGGTTTGGCTCAGTGGATAGAGCGTTGGCCTGCGGACTGAAAGGTCCCAGGTTCGATTCCGGTCAAGGGCATGTGCCTTGGTTGCGGGCACATCCCCAGTGTACAAGAGGCTGCTGATCAATGATTCTCTCTCATCGATGTTTCTAACTCCCTATCCCTCTCTCTTCTCTGTAAAAAATCAATAAAATATATATTTAAAAAAAATGGGGCTGGGGGAAGAGGTTTACTAAAAACTGGGTGAGAGATGGAGAGGGAGGGAGCTTGCTGCATGGGGAGCCCACACCTACAGAGAAGGGGTCCCCGGCTACTGCTGGGGTCAGGCTTGGAGAACCTGTTTCTTCGCGCAGGCGCACACCGGCTCCCTGCTCCCAGGTTCCCACGGGGCTGGTGGCTACCACGTTGGGCAGGACAGAGCAAGAAGGTGTGAGCCGGTATTTTTGTAGAAACAGGTACACGTGAAACAAAGGAGAGTTTGTCCCTGTTCCCGAGGAAGCCTGGACACAGGGGGCCATGTTGAAGACGATAATCTGGAGAACTCGAAGGAATGGTGGGGGTTGGGGAAGGGGAGATGGAGCACTTGGATTTCAGTTCAAGTTCATGAGCTTGCCCAGCGGACACCCAGGCTATACTTCACTGGGCGTCTCTGTCGTACCTGCAGGAGGCTTTCTGACCCCGGTTTTCCTGGCGGAAGCCTGAGTGACTGTCCCTTCGCCTTCCTCTGCAGGTGACCCTGGAACTCCCCGTGGGTCAAGTCCTGGAGCTTCCCCCTGCTTCCTCGTTTGAGGTCAAGGTCGAATGGTCACTTAGTCCTCATTTTAACTCATGAGCAGTTCCTACTTTCCTGTCGGTGCCTGTGGGAAGGTCTGCAAAGGCTCCATTATTATTATTATTTTTTATATTAGATTGGCATGCAAAAAGCGCCTCAGGCAGGCAGGGGCCTGGGGCATGTATCCCCTGATGGAACAGACACGGTGAAAAAGATAAAAATGCTTTAGGAGAATGTGGAACATGGAGCCTGGTAGAAGGAGCTGGCAAAGGCCTCAGGGACTGCACACGGAAATGGTGAGCCTTGAACTTTGAGAAACGTCTAAATCCTAAGAAAACAGCATGAGCTTCTCGTTGTTTAAACAAACGCTGTGGAAGAATTCCTCCTCCCCCCCTACGTGCACATCTTTACAGTCTTGGACTTCATCCTTTTGTATTTGACAAAGATATTGATCAGGAGCTCTTCTGCAAGCAAGCCCTGTAACATCCCCGCGATACCGGAACCAATCCTATCAGCAGAGAGGAAATGAGTCACTGAGGATGTTCATTAACTTTTACAGTGGGGAGAGCTGCCGTCTGTGCCCGCTCCCTCAGCCCCCATGCAGGACAGGTGGCAGAGCAAGCTCCCTCCTCCGCCTCCCCTCCTCTGCCTCTCCTCTTTCACCTCTCCTTCACCTCCCTTTCCCCATCATTCTCCTCCACCTCCCCTCCTCCATCTTCCCTCCCCCACCTCTCCTGGACCATGTGTTATCTGCTATGGGGAGAGCTCTAGCAGCTCAGAAGCATCAGCTGATTCACTCAAGGGGTGGCAATGGAAGTTATGCCACAGAGAGGTCAAGTGAAAAGTCTGTTCGTGACTAGCCCCCTCCTTCCCTGCCTGCTTCCTTCCCTCACTCTTTAAGTCACTTTATTTTATTTCCATGGTACTATTATCCACTTGTTCCTCACGTGGGGCAAGGGGAAGGGGGCTTACCATATCACATCTTCAAATTACTAGGTGAAATGTAGCTCCCCTTGTGGCCAAATTCCTTGTTTAACTTGGCTTGTTTTGCATTTTAAAATGATTTTTGAAAAATGATATTACTTTATTAGGTATAACTTACATTGCATAAAATGCACACACCTTAAATATTGAAGGATTTTGATGAATCCATACACCTGTGGAACAACAACCAAAATCAAGTTATGGAACATTCCCATCACCCAGAAATTTTTCTTCTGCCTCTTTGCAGTCAATCTCCCCACCCAAGGCAATACCTATTCTGACTTCGAACATCATAGATTCCTTTTGCCTTAAAAAAAAAAAAAAAAAAAAGACTTTACGTGAATGAAATAATCTATATGTACTCTGTCTGGCTTTTTTTTTCACTTGACATAAGGCTTTTGTGCCACTTCCACATGTTGCCTGTATTAATATTTTATGCTTTGCTCATGCTGAGTAGCATTTGACGGTGTGACTGTAGCAGCACGTGTTACTCTATTGGGAAATCAGTTGTTTTTCCAGAGCAGAGATGGCTCGTTTGTTGTTTGCTTTCCTCTCTGACATAGCCCATATGCTTGGCTGAGAGAGCCTCTTTATATCTCTCCGAATGACGATGTCTTTGTTCTACTGTTTCCTGAACATTCTCTAGATAAGAATTTTATGGGCATCCTTCACGGGGTCCAGCCTTAAAATTAATAAATCTTATGGTTTTATTGCAAAGTCTTACATGTGTTCCCTTTCAAGAGGACACACTTTATAACACCTGAGCTTTGTAACTGTCTCCTCCCTTTATGTCCACATCAGACGGGCAAACATTCGGCCATGGGCCAGATGGCCACGGCGTTGGCTCCGTGCTGTGAATACAGCAACCCGAGACCCTCTTACCTGAGAGAGCCCCAGGAATGCCTGCACCCAGGAGCCAGGAGGCATCCAGTCAGCTCCTTTTGCTTCAGAAAACAAAGTAGTTGAAAAGGAACCAGAGTTTACAGGATGCCAAAGACAGAGGAGAATTTGGAGGTGACTGGACCCTCTTCCTCAGCTTACAGGGGAGAGAATGGGACTGGAGCAGGGGAGGGCCTGGCTCTCGTGCCTGCGGTTCACTGGAGATCCTTAGCGTTAAAATTTGCTTATGATGAAGGAGAACTAGACCCCATCTAGTTCAGGACTCTGCTCTGAAGCAAGCGCAACTGCAAGTGGGGTTCGCTGAAAGGACGAAGAAACTTGTTGCTGGAACAAAGCACGGCTGGGCCTTGGGAGCTCCAACCGGAAGTGGAGCTCCACACACGTGCTGCTCCTTGAATTTCCCCCCCTCGTTGGCCCTCCCCCGAGTTTGCCTCTTCTTCATCTCCTCCCGCCGATTCCTCAGCTCAGCAGCTGACTTCTCAGAGGAAACAGCCTTCGGACGATCTTCCCTTGTCTCTTCATTACACTCCCAACCGAGTTCATCTCTGTGCACCTGCCCCCTCCTCCGCTGCGCCCAGTGCCCAGAACCTCCATCCTCTCGGGGAGGAGGAGCCAGGCAGCCTGCTGGGGCTTTCCCAGCAGCCCATGCGACGGCCAGGACCCTTCCATCTCCCCACTCCACCTGCTACCACACTGAACCCTCAGAGACTTCCTCATCTCTTCTCTCGCGTCACATGCAATTTGGTGAAGATCTGGTCTAGACCTGTGACCTCCTTCCTCATGCCCATTCACATCACAACCTTCTGGTGTCTGGCATTGCTCCCCAGCTCACGCCTTACTCAAGTGACTCCGACCTCCCTTTGGCTAAATGCAGTGTTTTTTGCCCTAATTGGTTTGGCTCAGTAGTTAGATTGTCAGCCTGCAGACTGAAGGGTCCCGGGTTTGATTCCCAGGTCAAGGGCACATGCTTGGGTTGCAGCCTTTTTTTTTTTTTTTTTTAAATATACTTTATTGATTTTTTACAGAAAGGAAGAGAGAGGAATAGAGAGTTAGAAACATCGATGAGAGAATCATCGATCAGCTGCCTCTTGCATACCCCCTACTGGGGATGTGCCTGCAACCAAGGTACATGCCCCTGACCGAAATCGAACCTGGGACCTTTCAGTCTGCAGGCCGACGCTCTACCCACTGAGCCGAACCGGTTTCGACTTGGGTTGCGGTCTTGGTCCCCAGTGTGGGGCATGCAGGAGGCAGTTGATCAATGATTCTCTTTCATCGTTGATGTTTCTCTCTCTCTCTTCCTCTCTGAATTCAATAACAATATAAAAAATAAATAAATTCAGTGTTCCTTCAGCTCGGCTCAGTATTTCCCCTGTTGACCATGGCATCTTCCCTGCAGTGCTTCTGAGACCACCTATGATCCTGACTCTCCTCCTGCACAGCTATCTGCTTCTTCCCAAGTCATCGCAGGCTTCCCTCCCCCAGCCTGGCCTGGAATATGATTCAGCTGCAAAAAGGAAACCCTGCCATTTACAACAACGTGGAAGAAACTGGAGGGCATTATGCTAACAGAAGAAGCCAGACAGAGATGTACAGATTCTATTGATATGTAGAATAAAAAAAAAAAAAAAAAAGAGCATCAATTTCATAGAAACACAAAATAGAATGGTGGTTGCCAGAGACTGGGGGGAAAGGGGAAAATGGGTAGATGGAGGTCAAAGGGTACAAGCTATCACAAGTAATATAGTTCTGAGAACCTAATATGCAGCATGGTGATGGTACTTGTCGTTAATAATCTACCTGAAATTTGCTTAGAGCTCTCATTTGGCATCCTCATTAGTGTCCCTCCTCCCCCAATTAACTATGTGAGGTGACAGATCTGTTCATTATTTTGATCTTGGTAGTCACTCCACAATGTATATGCATATCAAACCACCACATGGTATCCTTTATATCTCTTCAATTATATTTGTCAATTATTTCTGAAATCAATAGAGAAATGGGTAAGGTGGTAGCTATGATGCACATTTGATCACAATTAAAATTTTTTTATCCTCTCTCTAAATTCACTTTCCTAATATCTGTATAATGTTTCCTTGAACAATGCCATTACTTATTAGTTACGTAATTGTGAGCAGGTGATTTAACCTTGTTGTGCCTCTATTTCTCTTTTCAGGAAACAGGAAGACAACACCTCCTCACAGAGTTATGGTCAGGAGCATG
The DNA here is from genome assembly GCF_014108245.1 of Pipistrellus kuhlii. NCBI lineage: Eukaryota > Metazoa > Chordata > Mammalia > Chiroptera > Vespertilionidae > Pipistrellus > Pipistrellus kuhlii. The sequence continues at coordinate 9,468,598 of NW_023425523.1, forward strand.
ACAGTAATACACGTCATCGCCTGGCACGCACGGAGCTCTCAATCCACCGCAGCCATCATTGTCAGCATCAGGCTGGAAACCAATGTCCTTGTTTTCTCTCAGAACCTTTTCTCATGATGACCAAGCTTGACCACCACAACACATGGGTTATCTTGATGTTCTCTGAGTAAAAGCACCCCCCCCCCCAATAGTCCACAGAGACCACTATAATGAAGCATACCCAACCTCTTCCATAACGAGAAGAATGATGTAGCTGGGACGAGAGGATGCTGGGGTGGTGGACGGTGGGCTTGTGGTGCGCGGGAAGGAGGTGCCCTGGGGCCTGATGAGAGAACAGCAGGGAGGCTCAGCCTAGGACACGACGGAAAACACCTGGGCCAGTGGTTGGCAAACTGTGGCTCTTGAGGCTCTTGGCCCCTTGAGTGTGGCTCTTCTACAACACGACCACGGCCTGGGCGAGTCTATTTTGAAGAAGCGGCGTTAGAAGAAGTCTAAGTTTAAAATAAATGTGGCTCTCGCTGAAACCGGTTTGGCTCAGTGGATAGAGCATCAGCCTGCGGACTGAAGGGTCCCAGGTTCGATTCCGGTTAAGGGCATGTACCTTGATTGTGGGCACATCCCCAGTAGGGGACGTGCAAGAGGCAGCTGATTGATGACTCTCTCTCATCGATGCTTCTAACTCTCTATCTCTCTCCCTTCCTGTCTGTAAAAAAATCAATAAAATATATTAAATAAAAAAATAAAATAGTAAGAAATGTGGCTCTCAAAAGAAATGTTGTTGTGCTGTTGGTATTTGGCTCTGTTCACTAATGAGTCTGCTGACCACTGACCTGGGCTGACAGGTTTTCGAAAGATGTGACCCTGCCTGGGCAGAAGAGGTGGACACTGACTCCTCCCAAGGCCTACTTAGCCCTCTTCCCCTTCCCCCAAAGCCCCAGGAAAGGGGGGAAATTTTTTGGAGGCAGACAGGGGGGTCCTGGGGCGTGGAAGGGGTTCCCCACTCTCCTCTGCTCCACTGAGGGGCGTGCCAAACCTAGAGCCAGGTGTCTCTGTGGGCAGAATCTCAAAGCACAGACTATTGCTAGATCCTTGTCCTCTGCATACTGCCAGGGGCTGTCGTCATTTATGAATCATTAATGATTAATGTCGTCATTATTAATCACAAAGCAAGAGATTAGTGCCCTAACCCACTGAGGTCATCCAGACACTTGAGTCAGAGACCACACATCCGTAGAGCTGAGTGGCCCAGACAGGGATTCTCTGGGGTGATAAGCTTATCCGAGGGACATCCTGCTAGGGCCTGGCTTCCCATGTGTAAACTGCGGAGGTCACCATGGGTGGCCCAGCATGGGACTCGGGCACAGGCCACCTCACCGGTAACACCGGGGGAGGGAGGCAGAGGCCAAGGCTGAGGCCCCCTCCGCTTGCTGGGACTCTGAGAGGCAGGACTCTGCTCTGACGAGCACTGCCGCCCTCTGAGACTCACACCGCCCAGAGCTTCAGCTCAGAAAGGCCACCAGAGCCCAGACCAGTTTGGCCCAGTGGATAGAGCGTCGGCCTGCGGACTGAAGGGTCCCAGGTTCGATTCCAGTCAAGGGCATGTACCTGGGTTGCGGGCACATCCCCGGTGGGGAGTGTGCAGGAGACAGCTGATGGATGATTCTCATCGATGTTTCTAACTATCCTTCTCCTTTCCTCTCTGTAAAAAAATCAATAAAATATATATATAAAAAAGAAAAAGAAAAAGAAAAAAGAAAAGCCACCAGAGCCTTCCTCTTCACAAACTCCGGTCCTCGCGGACACGAGGGAAGCAAACACGCACCGGCTTGTCTCCCGAACAAGAAGATCATTTATTTTGCTCCTCGACCACAAAGGGAAAGTCAGTAAAAAAGAAAAAAAAAAGAAAAAAGAGTTTGGAGAAGCATGACGCGCCGCGTGGATAAACGATAGACTTGCCCGGGACGTGGCCCCGTGTCACTCAGTGACCGAGGGCTTCTTGGATCCCTTCTTCCCTTTCTTCCCTTTCTTTGCTTTTGCCCCTCCCGCGTCATCGGGGGGGCTCTCCCGTGCCTTCTTTGGGCGGCCCGCCTTTCTCTTTGGGTTTTCTCTCCCCGGGGCCTGCACAAGCTCCTTAGGAACCGCCTGAAGAACACGACGACCATGGAGAGGGCCAACAGGCCGACGCGCAACAACAACGTGAGGGACACGACCTGCGCCGCGGCGGGCACCTCCTGCGGCAGCGGCCCCGGCGGCCCGCTATCCTCGCTGCCCCCGTAGCCCTGGTCCTCGCAGGGCGGCGGCGCCCAGCCGCACTGGCAGTGGCAGTTCCTGTCGTGGTTGCAGTAGCCCCCTGTGGTTGCACTTCGCGGGCACGCAGTCGAACCGCAGGACGGAGACGTTGAAGCACGTCGTGTTCACGCACACCCGGTCCTTGCCGCAGGAGGTGCCGTCGTAGACCACCCCCCCCCCCCCCCCCCCCCCCCCGGTCGGGGATCCCCATGGGGATCAGGGACAGGCGGTAGCCGACGCCCCAGCACATCAGGTTATCCTCGCCCAGGTAGGTAGACACGATGCTCGTTTGAGCCGGCAGGTCCGGGAGGGTCTCGACGTGGATGCACTGCACCCGGCCGCAGATGGCGTTCTTGCCGGTGCACTTCTTGGAGTCGCCGGCTCCAACTATGCCGCAGTTCCCGTACTGGTCCCCCATGGCGTTCACCGCCTGGTAGCACCGCTCGGGGGCCTCCCTGGCGTGGGCCCCGAAGAGGCTTTGGCACTGCACGTGCGTGGAGTGGCACCCCTTCTGGAAACAGTGGGCGCTGTACTTGCACGGGGTGCCGTCCTGCTTGTACGTGTCGTTGGGGCAGAACTCGGAGACCCCCGTCGCAGTACTCGGCGAGGTCGCACTCGGTCTCCTCCTTCCGGCACATGTGCCCGGAGGGGCGGAAGTGACACTGGTGGCAGCAGAGCCCCATGCTGCAGTTGGCCCCCGGCCTGAGCCTGCAGCCCGGCTCGCAGCACAGGTCTTCCTCGCAGTCCTCCAAGGAGCTGCAGTCGCACTGCTCCTCGTCCTCCACGATTTTGTTCCCGCACCTCTTAATTACGTAGTCCTCCCCGGGGATGTTGTTCAGGCAGTTGGCTGCTTTGTGGACGTGGTTAAAGAAGTGGATGATGCTGCAGTTGCTGAACCCGAACCGGCCGGTGCCCATGATGCAGCTCCGCCGGCCGCCGCACCGGCAGGTGGGCCCGTCGTGCTGCATCCCCAAACTATGGCCGATGTTGTGGGCACTCCAGGTGGCAGGTCCGAGGATGCGCATGTCCGGAAAAGCACACGCAGACCCTGCGTACCTCTCCGTGCACACAATCCCCCAGGACCAGGCCACGGCATCCTTGAAACTTCTCTTAATGAAGAGTTGTGACCAGTCTACTTTAAACTGATAACTTAGTATATCTTTCTGGTATATCAAAAACTGTCTTAGCGCTTGCTGTAACGACGGAAAGTTAAGATCGACTCTGTCTCTTTCGGACCACACTTCAAGGGCACGCAGCATTACCCTCGTACGGAGCTCCTGAAAGTAAGTGTCCATGATCGAAGTCAGAAGAATGGCGTCGTTGGTGACATCAGTGAGATTGGAATTTGAAAACACATATCTGTCATGATCAAAGACCAGGCCTAGTTCACAATATTTCTGGTGCATCGAGGGTCCAGATATAAAATCATTATATCGAGCCAGGATGTCAGGCTGGGCCGTCGGCTCTTCCGTCCCATCCCCAGAGATGCCACAGATCCGGTCCTGAAATCCCCACTCGTCCTTCAGGAGATACAGGGCATGTTCAAACCCGGAAGAGCCCCTGAGGGGCTCCATTTGGTAATACTTGGCGTCGATTTTCAATATGCCTCGGAGGCCGCCCGCACAGGTGCTGAGAGTGGCTTCAGAATCCTCGGCTCCCTCCACCACGCCCACATAGCTGCAGTCCCTGGGGATGTAAGGGTAGTCCTCCACCAGCTCCCCCTGCTCTGTGTAGGAGAAGACCTGCAGGTGCCGGGGCAGCAGGAGCCTCTTGGGCCACAGGTGGAGGACGTGCTTCTGGCCTTGCACCTGCAGGAGGTAGGACATGTGTCTGAAGGCCCCCTGCTCCCCTCCCCGGAAGCTGAGCTTTCTGGGGACGGTGATTTCATAGGCGTCAAACCCCCACTCCGGGTGAAAATAGAAGTCCTCGCCGCCGAGGGAGTCCACCAGGAGCAATGCCAGGCCCAGCACTGAGAGCCAATGGCCTGGGGACATGAAGGTCCTTCCTGACCTCATGGCACAGCTGTTCCACCAGTGAGCCCGCCCCTGCAGTTCCCGGCTCGGCCGCTAGAGGCGCGCCAAGCGCGGGCGCTGGGTGAGCAGGGGCTGCTGCAGGCCAGCCTGGGTGCAGGATGGCGAGGGCGCAGGGCCTGGCCAAGGCATGCAGTTGGTCTTCTGGGCGGTGCCGGTGCCGGTTCCGGTGCCGGTCCCGGTGCCGGTCCCGGTGCCGGTCCGTTGGGCGCAGCGCGCGTGGTGGGAACGCGAGCGACCAAGGTGCGCGAGAAGCAAAGAGAAACAGGAAGTATTGGCCGGAGGGACGCTGACAGTCAGAGCAGCCTGGGAAAGGAGCAGGACCAGGGAAATGGTGGGGAGGAAGGGGAACCTGTTCAGGGGACTGTCTCCTGTGCCATTTAGTCTGTGTCTACAGGCTCTGGGACCTCCCCCTGACGTCCTCCACCGGCTGGCATGGGCCTCTGTGCTCCCACCGCCGCCACATGGCTCCCAGTTTCCTCTGGACTCGGCTGAGACAAGGGGCAGGCGCCGGGAGCCGGGAGCCGGGAGCCTGGAGCCTGGAGCCTGGAAGGGGTCGCCCCCCACAGGTTGAGAACCGCTGTCAGGGGGTCGGCTAAACTATAGGAAAACACAGAATTTTTACATTACGATTCATTAACAGCAGCAACATTACAGGAAGTAGCAACGAAAATAATGTTACGGTTGGGGGGGGTCACCACAATATGAGGAATTCTATTGAAGAGTTGAGGCATTAGGAAGTTGAGAACCACTGCTTTAAGGACAATGGCCTAGGTTTGGGGCAAAGGTGGGGAGGTGGGGAGCCGCCCTCATTTTTCTTTGTTCTCTCCAAACGCGTTCCTTCCAACTTGTCTTCCCCCCCCCCCCCCCCCCCCCACACACACATGCCAAGTTTGAAAACAAAGTCCTTTTGGAGTTGCTCCTATGTCTCTTGGCCATCTGTATGTCCTCTTCCAAGGAATGTATATTCGGGTCTTCTGCCCATTAAAAAAAAAAAAAAAAAATTGGATTGCTTGTCTTCCTTTTGTTGAGTTGTATGAGTACTTTATATATTTTGGATATTTCACTTCTGATTTTATTTTCCAGGGTCTTCTCTCTTGGTTTCTTGATGAGTCTGGATAAAAGTTCATCCATCTTGTTTAAGTTTTCAAATAAGTATTTTTTTTTTTGTGTGTGTGTGTGTGTGTGTGTGTGTTTCTATGTCATTTATTTTTGCTCTGATCTTCATTATTTTTTTTTCTTCTTCTTCTTACCCTGGGATTTTCTGATTGTTCTTGCTCTTATTCCTTTAAGGTATAAGATTAGATTGCTTCCTTGAAATTTTTTCTTTCTTCTTGAGGAAGGCTGATAATGCTATGAACTTTCCTCTTAGGACTGCTTTTGTTGTGCCCCATAGATTTTGTGTTGTTGTGTGTTCGTTTTTATTTGTTTCCAGGTAATTTTTTTTTATTTCTTCCTTCGTCTCATTGGTAACTCATTCATTGTTTAATAACATGTTATTTGGCCTCCAGGTGTTTTAATATTTTTGAATAGTTTTATAGTGGTGGATTTCTAGTTTCATGCCATTGTGACCTGAGAAGGTGTTTGATATGACTTCAATCTCCTTGAAATTGAAATTGTAGAGACTTGTCTTGTGTCTTTTTTTTGGGGGGGGGGGCGGGTGCTAAATAACTTATTTTAATAGCTTTGTCTTTAACACAGTGTAAAACAAGATTCCTGACATTTCAACTACCATCAAACCCAAACTTCAAAACGAAGTCAATGATTAGTAACATGTTAATTTTGAAAAGTACAAGAATATGAAATGCAAGAAAGAACTCATATTTTTAATTCCTTTTGTCACAATATTAAACATAAATTTCTTAGTATATAAAAACTATCATAATTCCTACCCTACTCCCCCCCCCCCCCACCAATTTTTTTTTAGTGAGTATAAGTAATCCCTGCTGGTGTTTGTATGTGTTAAACATGTTTTAAACTTTTAATTTGAATGTGATTTGAGTATAATACTTTGCCATCCAAAAATGCTGGCTACATACAAATTCTTTGCAGGTAGGCAGGTTCATAATCTGAGTAGAAGAAATGTCTGTCATCGAATTTTAAAATTATAATGGACTTTCAAACTATAAAATGAAGCAAGAAAATCTAAAAGAAATCTGATATAATGTCATGAGTTTTTACTCAAGAGGATTACCATATGGAAGTTTAGTTTCTGTTTCTTGATTAGCTGGTTACTGCCAAAGGCACAGGACCATTCTCTTAAGAGTTGAACATTTTTACATAAGAGTTATTATTTTTATTTAAAATAAAATTAATAACATATGTAGCTACATATTAAAATACAACTTAAACACATACAAACTAGTCAGAGACTTTTCAACTAGAAAACTGAAAAGTTCCCATTAGAAAAAAGACAAAAGGGGAAAATTTTAAAATTAAAATAATACTTTTTGTTGAATCATGAAGATGATCTTACCATCAGTGTATTCAAAGCAGAAAGAATATGTGAAATGCTGAGAATAATTTCTCCTATAGTTAAAAACAAATGTTTTAAGGGGAGAGAAAAAAATAATAGCTTCTCAAATGAAACTTACAAAGCAAAACATAGGATTATAAATTTATTAAAAATTAGAGGCCTGGTGCATGAAATTAGTGCACAGGTAGGGTCCCTCGGTCTGGCTCAGGATCAGGGCTGATGGGTGCCTTCCTTTGTTCTGTGCAGCCCCCTGGTGGTCAGCGCATGTCATAGCAAGTGATTGAACTCTAGTGGAACTCCGGAGAGGACTCTTTGCATATTAGCCATATATACATATAGTTCACCCCTGATTTTCTTCTGCGAAGAAAGAAACAGTATAAACAAGGGCATGAAATAGACTTAGAGGCTCATGCTAATACTCTGTTCTCACTGAAAAAAAAACTACTAGAAAAAAAACTAATAAAATTTCAGATATTTCCATTTAATGTGGGCAAAACATACAATATTTATATCTGAGATATAAAGGAGGAATTTACTTTCTTTGCAACATAAAGTGATTTAGGTAAAGTTTACTCTTCCCATTGTTCAAAATTAAACAGGAATTGTTTTCCATATCTAGAAACTATAATGATAGCATGAAATAGAAGTTTAATTTTGCTCAACTAAAGCTTAAATGGATTAAAAAATATCTAAAGAAAACAAAAAGGATTTAACTTTGGTAACCTTGCGATGATAATAGGCTCACTTTCTCTAACACTGAAAAAAAAAAAAATCTAGCCTGCCTTTATCAATATAAAACTGTAAAACAACCACCATATTTTTATATAACTTAGAAGAACAATGTCACATGACACACTCAGACACACTCATACCAACTGGAGAGTTACCATCCAGAAAGAGGTCGTCTCCTTGAAATAGAAAGAAGTTCTTTCTCTCTCTGTCACCATCCCTTACATGTACTCTTTATTTCACATCATTTTCAAGAGAAACACTTATCACAGTCTGCCTGGTAGATAAGACTGTTTTTGCCTCCTAAAACCCATTGAGTAAATTTACTCAGTCTTCTTAGTGCCCTTCCTTTTTAACTTTATCTGAAGTAACAGCTGTAGGACTCTGTGGTCGACGTGCTTATTCGGCTTTCCTTTTCACGTGGCAAGAACTGCTGCCTCCAGCCAAACCATATCCGACTCGCCGTAGCCTCAGAAGGCACAGTAGGGACCTCGGCAGTCAGCACGACTCTCTGTGGACCCTGAGAAACATCGTACAGAGGGGCACCAGGTCATGCTCCGGGGGCCGGGATGTGAAGATAATTGGCCTTGGCAGGGTAGGACACCTTCATCCCTTCATCAGCCTGTGGCCTCCAGCCTCCGAGTACCCATAGCTCAGCCTTTGTGACAATGCTGCCACCTGCGCCTCGGGCCCATCCAATAGCGATCATGACTCTCCAGCCATGTTTGGAATGGCTGTTAGCATGTGTGACGCCAACTACTGTTTTCCAAGTTCTGGTCACTTCCTTCATCCCTGCAGCCAGGAGTTGGACCAGGAAGGAAAGAATGGCCTTGGGAAACCAGGTCACATGGGCAAGAAAATGCCCAACTCACACCAATAGACCAGATTGAAGGGGCCAGTAACGTATTAGTGTTGTTGGCAAGTAAACTCCGTGGAGACTCTGCGAGCAGTGAACGGGATAAAGGTCCTCCACCAACACAAGGGAGCAGAGCAGGAAACGGGTTTCTTCCATGCCCTGCCAGGGTGATGGGTTCCCGGCTCCCGCAGTGAGAGCTGGGGCGGGGCTGTCTTGTGTCTTTTTTTTAAGAAATATATTTTATTGACTGTTTACAGAGAGGAAGAGAGAGGGATAGAGAGTTAGAAACATCAATGAGAGAGAATCATCGATCAGCTGCCTCTTGCACCTGCCCCCCCCACCCCCCCACAATGGGGATGTGCCCGCAACCAAGGTACATGCCCTTGACCAGAATCGAACCTGGAACCTTTCAGTCTGCAGGCCGACGCTCTATCCACTGAGCCAAACCAGTTTCGGCTTGTGTCTTAACATGTGCTCTATCTTTGATACGGTTCCATGTGCACTTGAAAAGAACATATATTTTGTTACTTTGGGATGAAATATTCTATAACTATCAATTCTACCCATTCGATCTAGTGTGTCATTTGAAGTCTCTGTTTCCTTGTTGATTTTTTTTTTTTTTAATCTGAAAGATCTATCCATTGACGACAGTGGGGTGTTAACGTCCCCTACTTTGTATTGTTGTTGTCTCACCCTTAAAGCTCACCAAGAGTTTTTTAAAAACATATTTAGGTGCTCCTGTATTATCAGATGCGTGTCTATGCTAATTAGACTGGGAGACTTTCTGAAGATCTTCTGGACATCCTTCCGGACAAAGCCAAGGGCTTGGTGGGCCTGCACTGTGCCACCAAATAGCCCTCAGCCCCTCACCCAGGCCGGCCCAGTCCCCCAGTGGGGACCCCCACCCCAACCCCAATAGGGGTGTGGCTGGCCTGCAAACTGCCCCTCGCCCTTCGCCCAGGCTATCCCTTCCCCTCCAAGGGGACCCCCACCCTGATCTGGGACCCCCTTCAGGTCAGACCAGCCTGTCCCCACCCAGGTGCCCGGCCTCTATCTATATTAATAAAAGGGTAATATGCTAATTAGACTGGACATCCATTCAAACAAAGCCATGGTAGCACAGCCAAGGCAGAGGCAGATAGGGGTGATCAGCCCAGCAGGGGAGGGCAGTTAGGGGGATCAGGCCAGCAGGCAGGCGAGTGGTTAGGAGCCAGTGGTCCTATATTGTGAGAGGGATGTCCAACTGCTGATTTATTTCCTAAACCAACAGTTGCACATTCCCCGAGGGTTCCTAGGTTAGAGAAGTAGCAAGCCTGGCTGAGAAACACCCCCCTCCTTTGCACAAATTTCATGCCCCAGGCCTCTAATATGCTTATAAGGGTTATATCCTCTTGTTACATCCCTTTATATTTATGTAGGGATCTTCTTTGTTTCTTGTTATGACCTTTGTTTTGACAAGGCCTGACTGGGAAGGATGAGACCCTCCTTGGGGAGAACGGATGGACACTGACTCCTCCCTGGGGCCTCCCAGTCCTCCTCTGCTCCCCCACTGAGCACCAGACAAAGGGGAGAGAATTTTTGCAGGCAGGCATGAGGGTGGAAGGGGCTCCTCACCCTCCTCTGTTCCACTTAGGGACGTGGCAAACCTAGAGCCAGGTGTCCCTCAGCACAAACGCACACAACAGGTGTCCCTGTGAGCAGAATGTTGTTAGGCTCTTCCTTTCTGGACCGCACCAGGGTGTGTCAATCCATGACAGTCTGAGGTGCAAAGCCAGAGGTGTGGTAGATTAGTGCCCTAACCCACTGAGGCCACCCAGACATCTGAGTCAGAGACCCCCCTAGACATCTGAGTCAGAGACCACACATCCGTAGAGCTGAGTGGCCCAGACAGGGACTCTCCGGGTGATAAGCTTATCCGAGGGACATCCTGCTAGGGCCTGGCTTCCCATTTGGAGGTCACCAGTGGTGGCCCAGCATGGGACTCGGGCACAGGCCTCCTCCCTGGTCACATCTGGGGAGGCAGAGGCAAAGGCCGAGGCCCCCTCCGCTTGCTGGGACTCTGAGAGGCAGGACGCTGCTCTGACGAGCACTGCCACCGTCTGAGACAAACACCGCCCGGAGTTACGGCTCAGCAAAGCCACCAGGGCCTTCCTCTCAGGACATGCCACCCTCGCCCACACACATGGACACTAGGAAAGCAAACACGCACCGGCTTGTCTCCCAAACAAGACTATCATTTATTTGCTGATCAAAACAATAGAAGGAAAAGTCAGTAAAAAAAAAAAAAGAAAAAAAAGAAAAAAGGAATCGGAGGAAGAGTAAGGAGCCTTCGGATAAACAATACGCTTCTTTACTCGGTGACCCTGCGTCCCAGGGCGATCATGGGGCTCCAGGTTACTTTTTTGGTTGGTTTGCCTATCTCTGGAGTTTCTTCCCTTTGCGTTGGCTCCTGGATCTTGGTCTCAGTCGGTGGCAGCGGCGGCGGCGGTGGTGGTTTTTGTTCGTCAGTCAACAAATGTCCACTCCGTGACCTGTGAATCACAAAGGCCACCGAGATGATGAACAGACACACGCGTAACACCACGGGTATCACGACCTGAGGGATGGGGGACACTTCCTCCTCCTCCTTCGGCTTCCTGCGCGGCCCGCTGTCCTCGCTGCCCCCGTCGCCCTGCTCCACGCAGAGCGGCGGCGCCCAGCCGTCCTCGCAGTGGCAGTGCCCGCGGTTGTTGCAGGCGCCCCTGTGGTTGCAGTCCTCGGGCACACAGCCCAGCCTCAGGGTGGACGCCTCCACGCACGTCCTGTTCCAGCACACGCGGCCCTGGCCGCAGGGGGTGCCGTCGTGGACGACGCCCAGGTCGGGGATCCCCGTGGAGCCCAAGGCCAGGTGGTAGCCCAGGCCCCAGCATAGCAGACGCTGGTCCTGCAGGGGCGTGGAGACGACGCTCGTGTGGTCGGGCATGGCGGGGAGGGCCGGGACGTGGACGCACTGCACCCTGCCGCACAGCGCGTCCTGCCTGCTGCACCGCCGGTAGTTGCCGACGGAGACCACCCCGCAGTTCCCGTATTGGTCCCCGACCAGGTTCACGGCCTCGAAGCACGGGTGCGGGGCCTCCCTGGCGTCGGCTCCAAAGATGCGCTGGCACTGCTGGTACGTGGACCAGCAGCCCTTGCGGAAACAGCGGGCGTCGCGCTGGCACGGGGTGCCGTCGTGCTTGTAGGCGTCGTCGGGGCAGCGGCTCGAGGTCCCGTTGCAGTACTCTGGGAGGTCACACTCGTTCTCTTCCTCCCGACACGCGAACCCGGAGGGGCGGAAGCGGCACCGGTGGCAGCAGAGCCCGGCGCTGCACTTGGCGCCCATCTTGAACTTGCAGTTTGGTTTGCAGCAAGGGTCTCCCTCGCAGTCCTCCGCCGAGCCGCAGTCACACTCCTCGCCGTCCTCCACGATTGTGTTCCCGCACCTCTTCACCACGTACCCCAGTCCCGGGATGTCCGTCAGGCACGTGGCCTTTTGGCGCACGTAGTTTATGTAGTCGTTGTAGCTGCAGTTACTAAACCCGGAGCGTCCGGTGCCCATGATGCAGCTGTGCTTCCCCCGGCACTGGCAGTACTGCGTGTCCAGCGCCATGCCCACGCTGTGGCCTATCTCACGGGCGGTCAGAGTGGCAGGAAAGAGGAGGTTATAGTCTACGATAACACACCCAGATCCCACGAATCCCTTCCCACACACGTTCCCCCAGTGCCACGAGTTGCGATCGGACAGGTTTCCTTGGACGTATGTGTGTTCCCAGTCGGCTGGGGTGGCAGCTTTGAGGGCATGCCTTCTGTCTTCCGTGAACCGGGTCAGAGCCGAAGCTGCTCTGCCATACGAATGCCTCACTTTGCTTCTAGATGTCCACACCTCCACACGTTTGAGGTGTATCCTCAGACTGAGCTCTTGGAAGTAAGTGTCTACCACCCCAGACATAAAGATGGCATCGTCTATGATTCGACTGACATTGGAATTCATATACAAATACCTCTCGTGGTCAAAGATCATGGCCAACTCCAAGTACCTTTGGTGCTTAACGCTGTCGGCAAAGTCACTCCGCCGAGCCATGATGTCAGGCTGGGCCGTCGGTTCTTCCGTCGCGTCCCCAGTGAAGCCAGAGATCCGATCCTGAAATTCCCACTCGTCCTTCAGGAGGTACAGGGCATGTTCAAACCCGGAAGAGCCCCTGAGGGGCTCCATTTGGTAATACTTGGCGTCGATTTTCAATATGCCTCGGAGGCCGCCCGCGCAGGTGCTGAGAGTGGCTTCAGAATCCTCGGCTCCCTCCACCACGCCCACATAGCTGCAGTCCCTGGGGATGTAAGGGTAGTCCTCCACCAGCTCCCCCTGCTCTGTGTAGGAGAAGACCTGCAGGTGCCGGGGCAGCAGGAGCCTCTTGGGCCACAGGTGGAGGACGTGCTTCTGGCCTTGCACCTGCAGGAGGTAGGACATGCGTCTGGCGGCCCCCTGCTCCCCTCCCCGGAAGCTGAGCTTTCTGGGGACGGTGATTTCATAGGAGTCAAACCCCCACTCCGGGTGAAAATAGAAGTCCTCGCCGCCGAGGGAGTCCACCAGGAGCAAAGTCAGGCCCAGCACTGGGAGCCAATGGCCTGGGGACATGAAGGTCCTTCCTGACCTCATGGCACAGCTGTTCCCCCAGTGAGCCCGCCCCTGCAGTTCCCGGCTCGGCCGCTAGAGGCGCGCCAAGCGCGGGCGCTGGGTGAGCAGGGGCTGCTGCAGGCCAGCCTGGGTGCAGGATGGCGAGGGCGCAGGGCCTGGCCAAGGCATGCAGTTGGTCTTCTGGGCGGTGCCGGTGTCGGTTCCGGTTCCGGTGCCGTTGGGCGCGGAGCCCGTGGAGGGAACGCGAGCGACCAAGGTGCGCGAGAAGCAAAGAAATAGGAACTAATGGCCCGAGGGACGCTGACAGTCAGAGAGCAGCCTGGGAAAGGAGCAGGACTAGGAAAATGGTGGGAAAGAAGGGGAACCTGTTCAGGGGACTGTCTCCTGTGCCATTTAATCTGTGTCTATGATGTCCTCCACCGTCTGGCATGGGCTGTTTATGGGCCTCTGTGCTCACACCGCCGCCACACTGCTCCCAGTTTCCCCCTGGACTCGGCTGAGACAAGGGGCAGGAGCTGGGAGACTGCAGGAGCAGAAGCAGAGCCTAAAAATGTCAGTGTAGAAGCTACACCCCCACCCCACCCACCCCCATCTCACTCTCACCCCCAACCCACCCCACCCCACCCCACCCAGGCGGCCCTGGCTTCAGGCAAGGCAACCTGCTGTGACTCTTGTCAGTTAGATTAAGAAGGCCTTGGTGGGGCAGGGCTGGGTGGAGGGGAGAACATTTTGTGTGTGTGATTGGAGGGGAGGGGGCATGGTGGTTACATCTATACTTTTTAAAGAAATAAAGATTTTTCTATGTAGGTCTCTTTAATCTAATTAGATTTTTAAAGTTTCTTGTACATCCATTTCTCTCTTCAAATTTGAGAGATTTTTGGCTACGGTTTCTTCAATTAGTCTCTTTTCTGATCCTCCCATAATGCATATGTTGTTTCAGTTGATGAGATCTGGTAAGTCCTGTAGGCTCTTTTCATTGTTTTCTAATTCTTCATCTATTTCATCAACTATGAAGTCCTTTCTGAGTTTGATCACTGTTCAGCCTGGTCAAGCTTGCTGCCCAGTCCCACCAGTGAGTTTTTCTGTGTAGATGCTGTGTCTTCAAATATCTGTTTGCTTCTTTGTCATAGTTTTTATTGCTGGTATTCTCATTTTTCATGCCGCATTTTCTTGAAAAAAAAAATTTTTTTTTTTTAGCTATCTATCCCTTCTGTCTTTTAATTCACTGAATATTCTTGTGACAGTAATTTTGAATTCTTTCTTTTTTATGTATATATCTTCATGTCTTTGGGCATGTTGTGGTTGCCTGTTTGTCGGTATTATTATTATTATTTGTCTTTGGTGTAGTGTTTGGGCTTTTTGGTTTCTAAGAATAAGCCAAGCCTCCCAGACTGCTGTCTGGTTTCATCAAGAGTGGACTTTCGCCACACGCCACGCTAGAATTTCTGCATATCTCTCAAGTGTATTCTCTCTCTCTCCCTCTACCTCCCTCCCTTCCTCCCTCCCTCTCTCTCTCAAGGTGTTTGCCAGTGTTTACTCAAGTCCTCCCTCTAGTGTCTTTGTGTAACATTGCAGCCTCCCTGCAGTAGCAAATCACTATCCTGGGGCTCCACCTATTGTCTGACTGGGTGGCTGAACGTCCCCATACATACCCCCTCAACAACCCAGTTTTTCTCACCTGACATCAAGAGATGACTTCTGTACCCCAGAGGCAGAATGCATATGGTTTCCTTCACCATTTAGTTTGATTCAACTAATCACTAATGGGAGTCTATATTTTTAAAAAAGTTTATCTTGTCCTCTTTATTTTTGTTTTATTTAAAAAATATTTTTATTGATTTCAGAGAGGAAGGGAGAGAGGGAAACATCAGTGATGAGAAAGAATTATTGATTGGCTGCCTCCCCAACTGGGAATTGAGCCTGCAACCTGAACATGTGCCCTTGTCCAGAATCAAACTCAGGACCGTTCAGTCTGCAGGCCCACGCTCAATCCATTAAGCCAAATCCGCTAGGGACTCTTTATTTTTATTCTTATTTTAAAAATATATTTTTTAAATTGATTTCAGAGAGGAAGGGAGAGGGAAAGATAAGAAACACCAATAATGAGAGAGAATCACTGAGTGGCTGCCTCCTGCACTCCACTTACTGGGGATTGAGCTCACAATCCAGGCATGTGCCCTGATTTGGAATTGAACTGTGACCTATTTGTTTATAGGTTGATGCCCAGCTACTGAGCCACACTGGCCAGGCAACTATATGTTATTTTCATAATATTAAGTGTTTAGACATTTGTCAGCTATTGCAGATATATTTATTAAAGTACTAGAGGCCCAGTGCACAGGCTCGCAGTCCCTTCCCCCGTTGCCCATCGCCCAGGGGACGGCTGGTCTTGATCCACATCACGTCTGGAAGAGGAACTCGGCGCTTCTCCTTGGGCTGGGAGGCTTGTTAGCTGCATGACTGCGTGACCAGGGCCTGGCGTCCCAGCTGTGTGACTGGACAGCCTTGGCCTCCAGCCTGCCTTCCTTCCTGGGATCTCAGATCTGGGAGGGCCCTGCATTCTCCCTGCCCCACTGGGGGCTGGGAGTTTAGGCTCAAGTGGAAAGGGGAGGTGGAAAGGGGCACAGGTTTCCATGGAGCAAATCTGAGTTCCCAGAGTCTGAAGAGGAACCCCGGCTCTGAGAGGCCAAGACCCGGGTGAGGCGTTCCTTCGCTCTCAAAAGCATTTTCCTCCCGCACCATTACAAAACCCAACATGAAGCTCTCCACACGTATTATATATGTTTACATGAAACTTAACCCTCTCGGGATAGCCATTATGAGTTGGCAGTTGTGCTAAAACGTTATTTCGGTAAATACGCCATGGAAATTGATAGGAGGCGGCGAATGCCACAGTCATCACCAATGTCCACCATCTGTGTTCAAGCACTCACTTGATTGACTCTGCAAGTACATGAATAAACTTGGTACCATGTGTATATGCAAAATACTATTTTATCACTGTATCATTAAGTTCCCTATAAAACCCGAGGAATAATATTGCATGCTGATGGTTTGGGTCCTAGCACATCAGCACCGCTTGGTACATCCTGATTCTCCACCGGAAGGTGCTGTGTCCTGAGAAATTGTTGGTCACCAGCTGGTGCAAGGGAAAGTGACTCTGATTTGCGATGTTTCTTATGTGACAGAAGTGCCTTCCACGAAGGCATTGACTTGGGCTCTGTCTGGAGAGAGAAGAAAGGAAGCCCAGTGCCCGCTCTGGGGGCTCAGCCTGGAAAGCAAAGGATCTCTCTCTCTCTCTCTCTCTTTTTTTTTTTTATGGTAGAATTTGAGGATGAATTTTATTTTTTTTAAATTTATTTTTTTAATATTTTTTAAATTAAATTATTATCTGTGTATATATTTTAACATTGCCCCCCCTCCCATACATACCCTTCCTCTCCAGAGTTTTGTGTCCATTGGTTGTATTTATATGCATGCATACAAGTCCTTCATCATTTGCAGCAACCTGAATGGAATTGGAGAACATCATGCTGAGTGAAATAAGCCAGTCAGTGAAAGAGAAACACCACATGACCTCACTCATTTGTGGATAATAAAGAACATTATAGACTGATGAACCAAAGGGTCTCTCTTGAAGAGGAAGGAGGGGAGGGACCAGGACGCAGGGATGGGGAATGAAAACCACCACACACGGAGTCTGACATGTAACTGGTTTTATTTTGTGATAAGAATGGGTTCGTATAAATTTTATCTTAACTACTTTTAGGATGAAACGTTGAAAAGTACAAACAAAGTGTGCATTTTCCTTACTATGCCTAGTGAGGAATATGCAGTCATCTTATTGGTTATGGGCCTTCTCGTACAAACATATAGTATCACTCTTAGGAGAAATGTACACAGGGGAGGAGCGTAGTACCAGACAGTTAGGGATGGAGCCTCAGGGGTCCAATCGAAGGGTCATCATGCAGTCAATGGATTGGTCAAGGCCAAATTCCTCCAGCCACCTGCCGACAGCACACTCCACCTTTGGTTCCTTTCTGTGCAAGAATTGGGAGCTAGCCAATTTAATCGTCAGATGCCGTAATGGACTTGAGCATCATAGCTGATGGCTTACACTGAAGACTTTAAGTCTCTCTTGCCCTCAAACCCCTACCTCTCTCACCATCGTGTAAGTCAGCAAACGATGCTTCACACAAAACAGAAGAAACAAACAAAAAAATCTATTCCCAGAGAATGACGGAAGAATCCAAGGAAGAATTTATAAAAATAGACCAAAAGTGGGGGGTTGACCTATATATGGTATAAAAAGCTCGGTCCCCTTAAAAAGTTCGTCGGCCATTCAGAACCAAATGAGAAAGCGAGTCTCCAACTCACTGTCCCTTCTATTAGATATGATACAACCCAAGGGTCCTCAGAGTCTCAGAGACCGACCAGGGCCTGAAAGGCAGTTCCTTCCTCATCACTGAAGCCTGTTGGTCTGTGACGGCAGCTTTCTCCTTCCTTCCCCGAAACCCAATGGGCTCCACGGAGAAACAAGCGAGTGAGGCCTACGGCGCTCGGCAAGGGAGGTTATAAAAGATTCAAGCTGCTGGATCAAAGGTGACTCTCTCAGTAAGAGGGGCAGGTGTGGGGGTCCATGGCAAGTCAGACAGGTGGTCCCCCACCTGTGAATTAACAAATGGGGCCCCGGACAAGAGTCAGCAGCTAGAGTGACAGAATGTCACACATGACGAAAGGGGCTGGTGAGAGCGGCCACCTGAGAGAATGAAATGCAGAACGAATCAACAGCCTGCTTATGGGAGAGCAGAACGAATTCTTCTTGGCTCATGAACTTGGGCAGGACTGAAAAGCATCGTTTGTAGACACACTGGGGTTCTCTGTGCGGGGCCACAGGCAGATAAAGCAGGGAGGCCCTGGTGGACACTGCCAGCCACAGCAGGAAGGAAGACTTTTATTCACATCAAAACAGAGCAGGCAGCTCCCTATTAACGTCTACCCCCTGCTCATGACAGCACAGCACCAGGGAGATGCGACAGTGTGGCCACAGGACCAATGATGTGCCGACTCGGGGAGAAGAGGGGGTGGTGGGAGGGACTATCCTTTATCTTCTTACCTCCGGTGTTACCTAGAACACTCCTGCCCCTGACCAGGGTCAAGGAAGCTGCCAAGACCACAAACACAAAGAGCAGACTTAGGTGAGACGCATTTCCGCACCGAACATGAGGGTGTCGAGGACAGCGAGTCTGGAACTGTCCGTTGTCACCTACACGGTGACTCTCGGAAAGAAAAGTGTCCCTGATAAGCTTGCTAGTGACCTAAAAGGAGATGTCATGACTGCTTCCAAGGAAAGGCGATGGTGGCAAAGAGTAGCAAGGGCTGCCTCGTCGCTCCTCCCTTTCCAAAGGTCCGACTTTGACCCAAGAAAGCGAGGCCGAAGCTCCACTTCCTGCCCTTGAAGATCCCTGTGTTCGGCGAGAACCCACTGGGGGCACCAGGAACTCTGCCCATCCCGTGCGGAAGGAGGACTGGGGGAGTGGGCCCGTGATCAGAGAGAGAAGAGGGCTGCCCGGAGCCGAGGCCAGTTCCATTCTGGAAGGCGAGGGACTATCGCCTGAGACATTTTCTTCTGTGAGGACCGATGGGAGGAAAGGCTCAATACACAGACAGCTTGCTGGGTGAGTGAGGGGAGCCCCTGAGGGTTCTGCAGGGGGTGGGGGTGTAGGGGGAGGCATGGGGTTCCCAGGGGAGTCAGTGCACAGCCGGCCAGGGGGGATAGGCAGTGGGAACACTTATTGCATCAGGGAGTTCATCTCTTGGTTATTCCAACATTCTAAGTCTTTGTGTGTGTGTGTTTTTTTTTAAAGGGTCATAGTCCCCACACTGCCAAGGGTAAAACTGCACACCGGCCAGGCCCGCGAACAGAAAGACGGACTCTCACCCTCCCTCCCGAAAGGTTTCCACGAAGCCGTGCGTCCAGGCCAGACAACTCGGGGAGCCTCCGGAAGGGATCTCCTGTCCCAAAATCGGGTTGAAGGAAAAATAGTTTGCTCCTCTTCCAGGAATGCTGTCAGGCAGGAGGATGCCGAACGTCCGTTTCCAAAGAACCAGGAAGGTTTACGCCGAGAACCGTAACCAAAGCCACCCCGGGCGGCCCCCGGGGAGAGTGGAAGACGGGAGGGAAAAGGCAGTGAGTTACGTCCCAGGGCGGGAATGGTTCAAGGCCCAGAGGCCGGGCCGGTACCTTGCTGGTGTGGCTGCGACCACAGACAGGTGCCAAACTCAGAGCACCAAACGAAGTCAGAAGAATTGCCAGGGCTGAGAGGATGAGACAGGTCAGTCCGGCTAGAATTCCGGGGACCATTCCCCGTGGAATCTTCTCACGGACGGGGCGGGAGCCCCCAGGGCGGTACAACGCAGTCCCGGCGGCTGCAAGAACGTCTGAGCATCCGTCCGCCCGTTCTCCAAGAAAGAGAGTAAACATGGTCCCAAGTCTCGAATGCATCTTGCATTTCCACACACGTGGCTTGACGGGCAGGAGATGAGGAGGCGTGTGGCTCCCTCCCCGAGCCCTGCAGACACGCGCTGCCGCTGACAACGACGCCGATGGGCCAACGACGCCGATGGGCGGTGGCTGAAAGGTAAGGGAATCTCCTCTCCCGTGCCTCCAGAGATTTCTTCATTGCTCTCCCGGATGACCTTCATCTGTCCCCAGCAGCATTTACAACGGGCAGTTCGGTCCCTGCCCCGGAGGCGGGCTCTCTCACGCGTAAACCTGCATGTTGCTGCGTGCCGGCTCAGACATGTGGGTCCCCGGTCCCCGCGGGCCTCCTCCGGCGCCCCCGGGCGTGGGGCTGGTGGTCACGTCTGACCAGTCAGAAGCAGAGTGGGGCGACGAGCTTGACCACTGGTCGGGAGACTCCGGGGACGGGGTCAGGTAGGGATGCTCCCCCTGCAGGTGGCCGCTGTGGCTGGGCGTGCGCTCGGCGGCGTTGGAGGAGGCGTAGCTGTGCTGTGAAGGCGGGGTGGGGTACTTGCCCACGGAGGCCGGGAAAGGGTGGTAGGTAGGGAGGATGGTCTGAACGACCTGCCCGTCCTGCTGGGGCATCACGGCAGCGGGGAACGCCATGCTGGGCAGACGAGCCATCTCCGGGATCTGGTACATGGTGGGCATGGGGCCTGCAGCCGCCGGAGGGCAGCTGGACTGAGGCTGGGGCGCCCCGGCGGGCTGGGCAATCCCACCTTTGGGGATCAGCTGGAAAGTCACGATGGGGGGCAAGGGCTCTCGGGGGGCGGCCATATGCTTCCCTTCGGGCGGCCTGCTCTGGGGAGCGATGCCAGGAGGGGCGCCCTCAGCTGGTGCCAGGACCATCCCAAACATCTCGTTATACTGGCTCTCATTCATCTCCATGCGGTTCATCCAGTCTGCGGGGACGGGGACCGGATGCAGCCTACCCACGCTGCCCGCGCTGCCACTGCCCGGGGGCACCATGTGGTGGTGGGACAGCAGCTGGCTCACCGAGGGGAGCACAGTGCCGGGCCCGTGGGCCAGAGGCTGGATCTCGCGGAGGTTGGAGAAGGACAGTGCGTGCTGCGCGTGGACGGGGCCGGGGGCCGCGGCCGCAGCCAGCATGGAGTTGGGCGAGGCCTGCAAGAGGCCGGGGGAGGTGATCATGGGGGAGGAGGTGGCGTCGGACACGTAGGTGTGAGGGGACTCCAGGGAATCCACGGGGGACAGAGTCACGGAGCTCTCCGACAGCTGGGCCTTGTCGCTCAGCGACTTCTTCCTCCGGCCGCCCTTGGCCTCCTTGGCCTCCTTGGCCAGGTTAGGGAGGCTGGTGGGCACGGCGCCCTTGGCGTTGGGCCGCCGGGGCTTCTTGCCCATGGGAGTGTGCTTGAGGCTGAGGAAGGGGCGGCTGGGCCCGCAGAGGACGGGGGAGAGGGCGGAGGTCAGCACGGAGCCCGGGGGGCTCGGCGCCACGTTGTACTCGTCCAGCAGGCGCACGATGTCGTGGTGCATGCGCTCGCGGGCCACGTCCCGGGGCAGGCGGTCCATGTGGTCGGTGATGTCCCGGTTGGCGAAATGGTCCAAGAGGATCTTGGCGGCCTCGTAGCTCCCCTCGCGGGCAGCGAGGAACAGAGGCGTCTCCTCCTGCGGGGAAGGCCCACAGAGAGCACAGTTGAGTGACGGTAGAGAACAGAGCAATGCGTCTCCATCCTTTTACTATAACCCCGCCCGCCCTAGACATTTCCCCCAAACTGCCTCCCTGGGTGAAATTTTAATGCCACCGATAAACTGTCTCTGTATGTGCTAACGGGTTATCTATGCTTCGGGCGAAAGAGGACGACTATTTTACCCCAGCTCAGGAACCAATGCTGCCGTTAGGACGGGGTCTCTGCAGGTGGGATTGTGCGGACTCAAGCACGCCGCTGAGGCAGAGAGTCGTAAAAGGGCACTGAGCTCATCAAAGCAGGCGAACGAGTTAGAAATAAGCAAGGCAGCAGGGGAGAACCTGGAGCATGGGTGGAGCTGGGGAAACAGGGACAAGGAAAAGAGAGCGAGAAAGGACAGGCACAAAGAAGAACTAAGGAGGAGGAAGGGGGAAGGTGAGCCAGAGGGGGAAGCCTGACCTAACACTCAGAGGAAGAAAAGCAAACAGGCAAACACCTGGTGTCCAAGAACAGAGAAGAGCAGCAGGAAAGCAAACAAGAGAGGAAGTGAGCAAGAGCAGAGCAGGGCCCAGCAGAAGGGCCGTCAGAGACGAGAGAGGCAGTGAGGCTGCACCGAGTTATGTGCAGAACAGCCTGCAGCCGGCTGCGCACCGCGAGGGCAGAGACTCAGCCCCGGCCCTTCCCGGGGGAGCCTGGTGCCCTTCCTCAAGTTCCCGCCCAGCCTGGTCCCACCCCTGTCTGCACTGATCACAGGCGGAGCCTCGGGAGACAGGGAGGCCTCAGACGCTGGGCCTGCCTCCCTCCCGCTCGGAGCCCAGACCGCACCTTGTTGTCCTGCATGTCTCGGTTGGCCCCGTTTTTCAGCAGCAAAAGCGTCGCCTCCACGTTGTTGACAGCCGCTGCCCAGTGGAGAGCGGATTTTCCTGTAAGAGATACGCTGGTGTCAGCAGACTGCATAGAGGACCCGTCCCGCCCCTCGCATCAGGAAGTCAGTTCCCCGTGGGGTCCAAGGACCAAGTCCAAGCATCCCCCCCTTTCTTTGTTCTAGGAATACTGCGTGCAGGCTGCTCCGCCTCCAAAGGACCTCCCGGGATTGGGCCCATTTGTCTGTGGTGCACCCGCCCTCCACAGGGCAGAACCGACCCTGCTGCCCCGATGACAGTATTTATGCGCTACACGCCAGAATGCATTCTTAGGCCCTCTAACGGTGCCCCATCCCAGGGACTCCGGCTCCTGTCCTCATGAGAGTGGCACGCAGGCCAGGCAGCTCACACAGGCACACCTTTCACAGACTCGCTTCGAGGCCCTGAACAAACCCTCCCTATCAATTCCTTCCCATCTTCATCCACGCACCTCCCAATGGCTCAGCCCCTCCAGCTCAGCATGGCAAAGGAAAGACTGGATGGACAAATGAACCTTCAGTGGGTTTGGACCCGACACAGGTCTTTAGAGAACGCTCTGCCGGTCAGAATCCCAACCCCGCCGCGTCCTTACCGTGGTCGTCAACGGCGTTCACGTCCGCTTGGCAGTTGATCAGCTCGGCTACCATCCCCTCCACAGCCAGGCGCGCGGCCAGGATCAGGGGCGTGGTGCCGTCATTCATCCTGGCGTCCAGATCGGTCACTCGGTTGCGGATCAGGATCTGGAAGGGAAAGCACAGGGGACAGCGTCACCTGGGTGAACGGAATGACGCTGAGAGAAGAGCCCAGGGCGACGTAGCGGAAGCTGAGCTGTGAGTCCCTGGAGGGGGAGAAACGTCTTGTTCTTTTTGTGCCCAAGTCTCTACCAGGATCAATCAACAGATGTTTGTGGAATGAATGAATGAATGAATGAATGAACGAACAAACGAACGAACATGTGCTCGAGACAATGGCTCCAGGTAAAGTGAAGTCCCGCTACTTTCTAAAGAAAGAAGAGGGATGTGGGAAAATACCACCCCCTCCAGCATGGTGCACGGGATGCTTCCAGTGTCCTGAGAAGGGTACCATACAAGGGCATCCAGGAGCGCAATGTGACTCACGTAAAGAAAGCCACAGAGGAGCCCGTGGGAGCCCACGTGGCCAGGTAAACCTGTCGGCAGAAGCTGCCGCTAGCCAAGGCTTCATCACGGGCACCACTCCCCTCCCTCCGCTCCCCTGGGAGGCATTCTGGCTCCTCAGGAAACCACGTGATTCGCACTCAGAGCGCTGCTGTCGGCTCTACCACCGCCACCTGGCCACAGACAATGAGGTCAGTCCGCCTGCCTCCCCTTTCCGGCTTTCCCATCCAGCCAGCACGGCTCGGCCACCTGCTTTATTCTCGGAAAGAATCACTGAGTGAGTGTGATGGGATGCCAAACGCCTCAACAAGGAGAAGATGCCAGGGATCACGTTCTTTACCTGGAAGACACCTTGGGCATCAGCTGCCACCGCGGCGTGGAGCGGGCAGCGGCCCATGTTGTCCTGGGCGTTGGCGTCCGCACCCGCGTCCAGGAGACGCTTGGCGGCGTCGGCCCGGGAGTAGCGCGCAGCCAGGTGCAGGGCCATCTCGCCGGTCCGGTCCGTCTGGGCCTGCAGGCTGGCCCCCTGGTAGACCAGGTCGGTGATGATGTTGGCGGATGAGTCCTCGGCGTCTTCATCTTCCTCACTCAGGTCTGAGCTGCCTCCTCGGAGGGAAGCCAGCATCAGCGGGGTGCAGCCGTCTGCAGGAAAGGAGAAGCTGGGAGCTCAGAAGGAGAAAGGCACTCGTGGTCCGTGAGCCCCACTGCCGGAGAGCTCAACGTGAGGCACGTCCTTCGACTGGGAAGGATCCCTGTGCTTCTGGTGACGCCGGCCACCTGCTCTGCCTCTGGGAACGGCCCCCCAGGAAAGGGTAAGGAGGCAGCAAGAAGGGTTCTTCTCGAAGTTAAACAAGCTTTCTGGGCAAGTTTCTAAGGGCTATGTTATTTTTACATGGACAATTTAAAATATTCAGTGTTCACAGAGCTACAGGCACCGGAAGTTTCAGCCAAATGAATTCCCCATCCCTCTGCTTCGATATGATTTTTTTCCTGTTGTATTAAAAATCTATCTCGTCTTAGCCGGTTTGGCCCACAGACGGAAGGGCTGCAGGTTCGATTCCACTCAAGGGCATGTACCTCGGTTGCAGGTACAATCCCTAGCCCTGTTGGGGTGCCTGAAGGAAGCAACCTATTGACGTATCTCTGTCTCTCCCCCTCCTTCCCATTCGCTAAAAATCAATGGAAAAAATGTCCTGGGATGAGGATTAATAAACAAAAACAAAAACAACACACCCCAAACCCACACCCAAAACACCACAAAAAAGTAAATGAAATCTGTCTCATATAATCAGCCCACGTGCTTGCAAGCACGCTTGGACGTGAAGCGGTGCCAGATCCTACCCCCCAACACCCCTCTCCAGGGTCTGCTCTGTGAGTTCATGTCTGCGTGCCTGTATTCCTCAAGCATTTGTCTCCTCATGCTGACTCAGCGCCTGGGAAACTGGCTGGGGCACATCTCCAAGCAGAGCAGATATGGGAGGGACAACAGAGAACCCACACAGGCATGGCCTTGGGGGGGCGGGGGGTGCGGACCTGGGCCCCGGACGTTCACGTCCAGCACGTCCACCTCCTGCTCCGCCTGCGGGGGCGTGAGGGCCAGCGACGGGGTCCGGCGGATGTCTGCGGCCTCCAGGTGCTGCTGCGTCCACGGGCGCCGATCGATGGGGTCGTCTTCCGAGAGCAAAGCCTCGGCTTCAGCCTGCAAAGGGACGGCACGCTGGCTGTGAAGCTGCCCGCACCAGGAGCTGCGGGCGAAGCCAGTCCCGAGCGTCCCGCCAGCTTCCCCTCAGCCCCGCCTGGAACCTCAGATCTGCCTTCACAGCTCCTGCTCCCCTGTCCTGCTCACCGTCCAGCTCTCCCACCTCCACCGCCCAAACGCCAGCCTCAGCCTTAATACCTGACGTGTCTGCCTACCTAAATGCCATGTATAGGCCCCAAGATGCCATCTCCTTGCTTTTGGGCATTTGCTCCTGTTGCTCCCTGTCTGCCAGGTCTCTCCCAAGCCTCTGACTAACTCCTACCAGGGTCTCTGTCTGCCACGGTCTCTCCCAATCCTCTAACTTAGGGGTGTCGAACTCAATCAGAGAAGGGACCAAAATCTAAAATCCAGCCTAAATCATGGGCCGAATGGTTTACTGAACAGTCATAAACTGTCATTGTGATGGAAACGCAGCGGAGTGCAGTGATGACAGCGCGGTGTGGGCCACATTGCAAGGCCTGGCGGGACGGATTTGGCCCGCGGGCCTTGTGTTTGACACATGTGCTCTAACTCCTACCCTCCACCCCCCCTCGCCCCCCGTCAAATGCCTTTGGATTCCATCCCTCCTGTGGGCCCTGAAGAGCACTCTGCTCCCCTCTCCTTCCTGACCACGTGCGGGGCGCTCCCGGACGCCTGCACCCCAGTCTCTACCACCAGACAGACTGAGGTTCCCGAGAACAGGGGCTGCCGCCCTGTGCAAACAAGCGCCCGGCACAGAGCAAGCACCGGGGAAATATCTGTTGAGCAATAATAATTTATTTCAATTTTAAAAGCAGCCGCCTATTACTGAATATTTAGCATGAAATAAAAGGACTGCTGTATTTAATCCCCACAACAACTCACATGGAAAAGAATGATTAGTGTCCCTATTAACAGCATTATTTTACAAATAAGGGTAATTACACCCAGGGAGGTTAAATAGTTTGCCAGCTACCAAGCAGCAGAGTTTTGGACTTGACTGGACTGTGCTGCTCAGTGCATGCCAGTAACACTCGAGGTCCACCTCCTCATGCTGATTGAGAATCCCCACGGGACACACACATGTCCCAGCCACGTACAGCTATGGACCTTTCCACCTCAGCCCCAGCCCGAATGGCCTCTTACTTCTAAATGGCTTTCGTTCCTCGGTCCCCTACAGCCGATGGCCACTAAGCCCTCTAAATCCGACGGCCACTGGCTTCTTCGCTGTTAACCCCACCCTCCCTTCCAGTGGGGAAATGCCCGACAGAGCGAGGGTGAGATGGAGGCAGCAGGACACTGGATTTCCACACCTCAGTCCTTACTCGGCTTCCATCTAGGGCACTTCAGGAAGGAAGCAGGCTGGCTTTATTATTCTTAAGAGTTCTTATCGAAAACATACATAGGTCGTCCGAAGCCAGCCATGACCTAGCGATCCCTGCCTTTCATGACAGCCCGGGATAGCCGTTGCCCGAGCAACGTATAAAGAGGATCACTCCCATCTGGGACGCCCCTGCTCCCAAGGACGGAAACGGAAATGTGCCCCGCGTGAGGCCGATGGTGGCCAGCTCACCTTGGCTTTCTTTGGCTGGGGCCCTTCGTCGTCCACCCAGTGCTCACTGGTTCCAGAACCTATCAGGTTGGCCTCGGAGACTTGCGTTGAGAGGTTTCTGACAATCGCCGGGGTTAGGAAGGGAAAACAAGAGAAGAGGTATGTCACCAACGGGATCCGGAGGACTGCCACACCCGTCCCACCAGGACACACTCTCATCTCTATCCTCGCTTTTGGCCCACGAGGATGGGCAGCATTTTACGTTCCTTTACTTGAGTAAGCATCCTTTCTTTCCCGCCCATCAAGCGCTTACAACAAAGGTGTGTGCTTGCCCCGGCCAGTGTTGCCAAGTGGTTAGAGCACTGGCCCACATATGAAAGAGTCTCGGGTTCGATTCTGCTGGTCAAAGGCACGAACCTGGGGTGCAGGGTCTCTGGCCTGGTCAGGATGTGTGTGGGAGGCAACCAATCGATGTGTCTCTCCCATATCCATGTTTCTTTCTGTCTCTCTCTCTCTCCTCCTCCTCCCTCCCACTTCCTCTCAAAATTAACGGGGAAAGATACCCTCGGGTGAGGATGAACAAAACGGAACATAACGTGCGCCTCAGCACAGAAGCTGAGCACCAATGCGATGCGACAGGCACGCGTGCAGGTCGGAAGCACCGGCCTCTGGCTGCTGTTGCGCAGTTCTGGGATATCATTATCCTTAGCGGCGGTCACCAGGGATATTATTCCCAGGGGGCACCGGCGTGTGGCCACCGGAGCGGAAGGCGGCACCCCCCACGCCCCGCCTGCCTGCGCTGGCCCTGCCGGTCCCCGCGGGGCGCGGTGGCTTACTTCAGCCCCACGGCGTCCTGGCCCACCGGCTCCCGCCGCTTGTGGTTGCTGGACTCTCGGCGGAGGGTGAAGCCTTCGGGCAGCCAGAGGGAGCCGTGCTTCCGCTTCCGCTTGGCCAGGACGACCACCAGCAGCAGAATGAACAGGATGAGGACGACGGCGACGGCGAGGAGGTAGAGCAGCTGGGTGGGTTTGGGCTCCAGGGATTCACCTGGAAGTGCGAGCGACAGGGAAGGTGCCGATAAAACATCGACCGCCCCACTTCACGTTCACCCAGAGGGCCGCTGCGAGCTCCCAGCCCCCAAAGCAAAGAGCTCTGCAATGTGGAGGAGCGTGCCCTTCCCCTCTGTCCCCAGGTGACGCCCTCCCCCCCCCCCCCCACCTCCCCATCTTCCCCCAAAGCAGTGCTACTCACTGACGACAGACACCAGCGGGTAGGACAGCGTGCCCTGGATGGCGTGAGAGGCCAGGAGAGCTGCGGCTGCGTCCGTGGTCTTGAAGCACTGGTCCGAGTCTTGAACACACTGGCGGTTGTCGATTTCCAGAAACACCTTAGAGCTGTGGGTGCCCGGGGAGAGAGGAGAGAGGGGAACGAGTAAGACAAGCCTTCCTTGTCTCCTTCAGCGTCCGCCTCTCTGCTCCGTGGTGCTGCCTCTTCCAGAAAGCTCTCAGAAGTTAAACTATTTCTCCTTCAGATCCTACACACTGATTCCTGCCTAGGGGATGCCTCCCCTTCCTGGGCTGAGTCCCAGCCTCTGACCGAGGCAGCACACAGCTGAGACGCCGACGATGGATGCGAGAGAGGTGTCCCGCTAAAGGGGTGTGAAGCGACCTGGCGAGAGGTTGGGGAGCCCGGCACCTGAGGAGGCTTCCCTGCCTCTCGCCTCCTGCTCACGGTCCCCTTTACTCTCAGACGCAGATCCTGGGACCGTGCGCCTGTTTTACCTGGTGGCTGTGCTATCTGTCTGGGCTTTGCATTTCCATGGATTACCGGATGACTTCCTGTGTGTATCGAAGGGCTCAGCTTTATAAAATTAAGCTTTAAGACGCTCAGAGCACGGCCGACATGGCTCAGGGGTTGAGCATCAACTTATGAACCAGGAGGTCATGGTTCCATTCAGGGCACATGCCTGGATTGTGGGCTCCATCCCTAAGAGGGGGGTGTGCAGGAGGCAGCTGACCCATGATTCATCATTGATGTTTCTAGCTCTCCTTTTCTCAAGTCAATAAAAAACAAACAAACAAACAAACAAATAACAACAACTCAGAAACCCAAAACGTACCCAGCCACCTCCTGGTCTGGATCCTCGGGCAGCGACCGGCGTGCCAGCCTCGGCTTCTTCAGGGCGGCCGGCTTCTCGCCGTAGTAGGGGTAGACCATGAGGTGGCCCTGGGCGTCCCGCTTGATGCGCAGGTTGGTGTGCAGCAGGGTGCCCAGGGCCCGCAGGAAGCTGCGCGCGTCCTGCAGCAGCTGCTCGGGGGGCATCAGCACCACGATCACCAGGGTGCCCTCGGCCAGGTTCTCCGGCCGGTCGGCGGCGCAGTCCAGCCCGTCCCAGCCGCACTCCTCGCTGTTGCAGCCCTGGTCGCAGTGGTCGTCCCGGAAGTGGTCCGCGCAGTACTTGTCGTACCTGGGCGGGGAGGCGGGCCGGGGGGAGGTGCTCAGACGAGGCCGCAGCTCCATTCGGTTTCCCACTGGGAACGACGCTGGGTTTCTCCTACCCATCTCCTGTGGCTCCTGTCAGGCCCCACATGCCCCGTGAAGCCTTCCCTGGTCTCCCGCCCCTGCCGTCTTAGAGCACAGAGTAGGGGGCATGCCCTCAACGAGAGACATCAGTGCTCACTGTGCCACGCGGGCTAGGGGCCCTGGCAGCTCACCGTGTTTTTAAGTCAAGTGTACAAACAAGATGGAGATCAACCTGCCTCGTGTTGCCTCTATTTCTGTCTGCATCGCCCTGGCGAGGGAACCAGGGGCATCGGAAGGAGGTAACCCTCGAAGGTGCCTCCAGAACCTGGATACGTAGCTCCGAGCCATCAAGACCGTGTCCATGTGGCCTCTATCCCTCCCAACCCACACTGAATCCCAGCTATGGAAGGTGGGCCGGGGGGGTGTGTGTGTCCCGCACAGGAAACCACATCTCACTTGTACGGCCTCTTTCAAATACCAGGAAGGGGAAACCGAGTCCTGGAACCTAAATGCTGCACAGACCACTACATGGGGCAGTCACTCCATCCGGCACGAGCTGCCACGCTTGCTTAGCCAGCGCCGAGGCGATAGGAAGCGCTGGGTGTGCTTTGGCAACGTAACCCCTGGGTCTCGGTTCCCTCACCCGTGAAAGACCCACACGCCTCCCTAGGCTGTGGAAAACTCATCAGAGGCAACGAGACGGGATAGCTAACGGGAGAGTCTCCCCGTGAACCGCAGAGCGCCCCGGAGCTGCGAAGCCAAGACCAGGAGCGGGCTGCCCGGCCTGACCTAGCTCCGCTTCCCGACAAGCCCGGCTGGGGAAGGAGTGGGTGAGCAGGCAGAGGTACAGACCTTTCCATCCGTCCCGCAGGCAGGTTAACGTGGGAGAGGCTCTGCCCGAGAGTGGCCAACGCCACTTCCAAAAGGCATTTCCCCAGGAGGTCACGAGAGCCGCAGGTGAGAAGGCAGAAATAGGCAGAGAGAGGGTGGCGGTGCCATGAGCATCCCGGGACCTCTGCCGGCCAGGCAGCGCCGCGGTGGGACGAGGCCGGCGCCAGGGAGCAGGGGGCCTCGGGCACCAGTCTGAAAGCGGAGGCGGGTCGGGCGGAAGCGCTGGAGTGGTTAGGAGCGAGAACAGGAAACCGAGGTGTGTTAGTGACAGTCTCCCTCGGCTGCGAGGGACCGGGAAGCCTTACTTGCACGTCTTGCTGCTCCCCTGGCACTCAAAGTTGTCGAAGAGGCACTCGGCCGTGTTGCACAGCTCGTCGCACTGGTTGTTGATGTAGTCCCAGCAGGGCAGCGGAGAGGAGCAGTTGGCCCAGGGGTTCTCCATGGTGAGGGAGCAGTCGCCCCCGTCCCACTGGCAGGCGTGGCTGTTGCAGCCCTCGTCGCAGACGCCGTCCCGGGCTTTGTCGGCACAGTACTGGCGGTGGCAGGTGGCAGGTGGGGTGCTGGTGGGGGCCGCGTGGAGCTCGCAGCGGCCACCCCGGAACGGCGGGGGGCACTGGCAGGAGTAGTACGGGGGCTGGCGCTGCGGGAGGCAGCTTCCCCCGTGCTGGCAGGGGCTGCTGGCACAGCCCAGCTCGCACTCCTGGGGGTTGGGGCAGAAGCAGCGGGGCCCCGAGGGCGTGTGGACGCACTGCTCCCCTCGCCGGCACTTCACGTGCCCACAGCTGCTCTGGCATCTCGCCCCGGAGAACCCCTGCGGAAACCAGGGAACAGATGAGGCTGTGGGATGGATTCTGGAGGGCAGGTCCCATGTCCCCTCCCGAGCCTTCGGCCACACCGCTAGGGAGGCAAGGGCGAGACACCTCAGATTCCTCCACACAGCCAACGGGGCCAACTTGCAAGAAGGGACCTCTTTGAGTCCACCCGTGGGGCGATGTGGGCTCTACCCACTTAAGGTCACGTCCAAATGAAGCCCACAGGTTGTGATGGGACAAGACGCAGGTGACACTGTATCCGTTAGCACCTTTCCTAACCATCGTCCTCGCTTATTAAGGCCTTTGGGGAGTGTGGGAACCACTTCCGGAGTCCTGGGTAAATACACTTCCCCATGGCAGTCATCCCTGCGCTTCCTGCACAGCCCCAGCTCAGGCGCCTGCAGAGGCTTCCCCTCGGTGCTTCCACACAGGGATCTCTGCCTAAGGGAGATGTCAGCCTCTGCCAGCGGCAAAGGGGGTCTGCCCAGCAGATGGCTAAAACAGGCTTCCTTCTAGCTTAAGAAGCAGCTTGCTCCCAAACAGCCCCTGCGGAGGAATGCCAGCGAAGTTGCGTTTCCAACCAACTCTGCCCCCAGCGGGGCAGCGAGCAAGACCACGGCCAGCGCAGCGCCCGCAGCCAGAGACAGCGGTCCTCTCTGCGGGGAGCACCCCCCGCTGCGTGCAGGGTCCCTGGGTGCTCCCGGAGACCCACAGGCGCAGCGTAGGGCGCTCGCTGTGTCAGTATCCCAGCTCTACACGGAAAACCCAAGCTCTTCCTCCTAAGGGAGCTGAAACGGAGAACCCTGAAAGCCTCCCTGCAGCGTGGGGAGACCAGGCTACGCTCGGCCCGGCCGGACCGTATGACGGCAGCATGCGCCTTCCGGAGGCAGCACGGCACTTACCGGGGGACAACGGCAAATGAAACCGTCGGGCATGTTGCTGGCCACGGCACAGGTCCCTCCGTTCAAGCAAGGCACCTGGGGGCACACGTCGACGAAGGTTTCGCAGTGACGACCTCAAAGCAGAACATGAAAAGGAGCTTTAGGAGGCAGAAGTGCAAGTTACTGAGCAGAGCCCAGGGTCAGAGGTCAGAGGTCAGAGGTGGGGCGGGAGGTACGAGCGCTCAGGTCTCCGCCACAGAGACAGGGAGAAGCACACGCCGGCCTCAGGGTGCCTGACCCACCCCCTCACCTGTCTCATCTCCACTACAAACAGGCCTGGCCTACATTCCCACCTGACTCACAGAACAGGACGGACATGAAAAGTGACTCTAAGACCATCACCCAAAAAAGAAAAAAGGAAAACGACACAGCTTTTTAGTGAAGGCATTTAGCTTTCATAAGGCAAAGGAAACATGAGCAAAACTGTTCACTGCATTTTGTTAACATCGTCTCCTTCATAGGAAAGACTACCCCAGACCAATATAGATAAGTGCTGATTTGCAATTTATAGAGAATTTTCATCCATAACATCTCTTTTCAATCATTTTTTTTTTTAGCCTTTCTGAAGCCTGATTGGTGCTGCTTTAAAATACAGCTTAACTTTCCAGGGCTCATTTCCCCACTGGTATTTTGCTCGGAGGAAAAGAGCCCTGTGGATGGATGCTGGTGATGAACACCACTGAGCTGTGCACTTAAAAGTGGTTAAGATGGTAAACTTTATGTGTATTTTATTGCAATAAAGAAATGTGATTTTGGCCCTAACCAGTTTGGCTCAGTGGACAGAGCGTCGGCCTGAGGACTCAAGGGTCCCAGGTTCGATTCCAGTCAAGGGCATGTACCTTGGTTGCGGGCACATCCTCAGGAGGGAGTGTGCAGGAGGCAGCTGATTGATGTTTCTAACTCTCTATCCCTCTCCCTTCCTCTCTGTAAAAAATCAATAAAATATATTTTAAAAACTGTGATTTTGCTCAATTACTCCCAACATTCTATCAATATTTTTTTTGTATCTCTGCTACATAAATGTATATATACTACAAATGTGTGTGTATGTAGCATATATACAATATATGGGATATACATAAAATCAATGTATAGCAGAAGAGAAAATGTGGAGATTATAGACTGAGTATAGAATCGATAGAGCACAGACCTCAGAAGAAATTGGGCCCTGACTGGAGCTGGTCTAGCTTTCCTGCCTGAGAAAAGCTCCCTCAGGTGTGGGCAGGCCCCACGGGCCTGGCCTCCTCCTGCAGAAGCCTCACCTGTGAAGGCGCTGCGGCAGACGCACAGGTAGTCGTTGGTGAGCTGTATGCAGTCCAGGCTGCCCTCCGAGCTGCACGGGTTGGACAGGCACTCGTTGATGTCCCCCTCACACCGCTCTCCGGCAAAGCCAGGCAGGCAGCGGCAGCTGTAGCCCCCGATCTTATCCACACACTGACCGCCGTTGAGGCAGTGGGGCCCCTTGGCACAGTCATCAATGTTCTCTTCACAGAGCAGGCCTGGGGGGAGAGGAGAGCGAGAATTAGGACCATTCTGGGAACCCTGCTCTCTTGCAAGGGAAGGTCCCCCCGGCTGCCATTTCGAAGTCAATCCGGTCCTCTCCTCCATCTGTGGAGAGACCTCTTAGGCAAAGTACACTCTTGATCCACGACGGCCACCATTCTTCTGGGGACCAGTGACAGCAAAGGAAAGAGTGTGCTTAGGGCTTCAGAGGTGCGCTCCACGCAATGACAGTCCCCAGCGAGCAGCTGGTTCTGTGTGTCTCACCTGAGAGACGAGGACACTGGAGCTCCCGATTCAAAATATAAAAACTGTTCCAAAGAGAACATAACAATAACTGCATAGACTACAAGCAGGTAAAAATATTGGTAAGAATTGGATCTAAACTTTGAAAGATTTTTTTTAAAGTTTCATACCCACTGACTATTCTTCTGGACAATAGTTTAAGTGTGCTAGTTTCTTATATTAAAAAACAGAGGGAAAATATCCTGTTGAGACCTCAACGGTTATTTTATTTAAAGCAGAACTCATTTACTGTACAATAGATGCAAATGAGCCATCCAGCAGAAATATCTGTAAATGCTTTTGAGAAAAGAACATAAGAAATCAATGACTATTCTAGAAATGACTCCATAAGCAACAAAAAAAAAAAACCTACAAAAGAAAGGGAAACAGTTTTGAGTTCCTACTGGTTGAATGTGTAGCGTACATGAGTGTGAGATGTAGTATTAAAAAGAAAGAGAAATGTAAGAAAAGACCTCATTTTCAATAGCAACAGCAAAAGATAAAATATCTACGAATGTGAAAACTTTAAAATGGTCATGCAAGACACAGGAGATGAATAAATGAAGATTTCTCATCATAAAGATGTCAGATTTTTCTATACACATTTAGAAATTTAATGTGACTCCAATAAAAATAACAACAGGATTTTTAAATAGACAGTCTGATGCTAAAATCATATGGGAAAAAACAAAAACAAAAACAAAAACTATGACCATAGCCCAGAAAACTCTGGAAAAGAAGATCCATAAGAATTAAAACCTCGCCGACCGGTTTGACTCAGTGGTAGAGCGTCAGTCTGTGGACTGAAAGGTCCCAGGTTCGATTCTGGTCAAGGGCATGTACGTTGGTTGTGGGCACATCCCCGGTAGGGGGTATGCAAGAGGCAGCTGGTCGATGTTTCTCTCTCATCGACGTTTCTAGCTCTCTCTCTCCCTTCCTCTCTGTAAAAAAAATCAATAAAATATATTAAAAAAAGAAAGAAAAAGAATTAAAACCTCTAGGGTAGTACTGATAAATTCACAAAACAAAACAGGAAAGTCCAAGAAAAAACTCCCAAATATACAGGGGATTGAGAGATAGATAAAGGTGCCATTTTAAGTCATTGTTTAAAGATAGAATGCTCAGTGAATTCTGTTGGGAAAATCAGTAGCCATTAGGAAAAAGCGCAATGGTTAGCCACCCGGCCCCTCCTTAGGCTTATGAATATCGGTCAATAGTTTCCATCCATTCATTTCCCCACCTTAGGGGGACAAGACTTGGCAGGTTTAAAAAAAAAAAGATACATCATCTGGTAAATGGGAATTATTTACTCAAGGGGCCACTGGCTGTTTTCCCTCGAAGCTCCAAGAAATCTCGCCACGAGGCTAATGTTGTTGCAAAATTCTATGATTTCCACATTCTGTGTTTCATGGAACATCAGATGTCAGCAAGACCCAGACAGCGCTAAGGACATGAGTCAGAACCTCAGAGCCAGGCAAGAGCTGAGAGAATGAAATGGCCGAGTTACCAGAATTCAGACCATGTAATATCTGATTTTTAACCCCCTCTCCTCAACATTAAAATTGCATTTGTAACTTAGAGAATGCCCCGGACAGAGAATGGACAAGGCTGATTTCCTACCGCGGGTGCCTGGTGGGCAGGAGCACTTGAAGTGGTTCACGAGGTCGACACAGGTGCCCCCGTTCTGGCACGGCTGGTTCTGGCACTCATCCACCTCGTACTCGCAGTTGACACCCTGGTACCCTGGGACGCACTGCCGGGGGCAGACAGAAGGACAAGAAATACGGGACCATCGTTAGAAACAGACCACGCGCAAACGAGATCTGCCATGATATCGTGACCTCTGCGGTTCCCCCCCCTCCCCTCCCTGGTCCTGGCTCCGGCATGTTTCTCTGACATCACCCCCCTCCCAACCTTCATCCTGAGCGGGGCTGACTGCCGCCCACCAGCATCGACCTCTCCCGCTGAAAAAGCCACCGTAACGGATGGCAAGGACTGGATACTGAGGGATGTTTCAGACGGGATCCCTGTGCAAAACTCCTGTCCCTCCTGTGGGCGGGTGGTCCCATCTTTAAAAGATGCATTCCCTTGTATGGGATGAAGATGCTATGACTGAGCCAAGTCGTCTGTGTGGATGGTGGTAAAAGGTATTACATTTATTCATCTCCAGGCTCAGGCGGTGAATACTGGCTCGGAATGTTAAAACGAGCAGAGGCAACCCCGGGGAAGTGAGGTGGCTCCAGACCTCTGAAGATATCTTACTACAGCTATGCTAACTTATGGCACAGGGGCCTGAAAGGAACACGTTTATACTTTCACAGGAAATGCTGGAATGGCGCTTGGTTAAAATGTGCAGAAATAAGACATATGCAGCTAAATTCAATACGCTAGTGCTCGCAATAGCTGCACCATCTTCCGGAAGGACTCCGCCGTGTGCCTGCCTCTGACTCACCTCACATCGGTATCCACCAACGAAGTCCCTGCAGGTGGCCCCGTGTTGGCAGGGATTGGACAAGCACTCGTCCAGCTGCTGCTCGCAGTAGCTCCCGGTGTAGCCCAGGGGACACTGGCAGTGGTGCGAGTTGCCAGCATTGATGCAGACGCCCGAGTGCTGGCACAAGCGGTCGGGGGTCAGCCCTGGGGAACGGGCGGAAGAAGACGTGTCACAGAAGACACAGGGCGTGTCAGGTTCAGACCAACTCTGAGCAAACTAATCAAGCAGGTGGACACATCGGATTTTATTCCCGACTCATTCAGGGCCCTTGACACTGGAAATGTGTTGAAAATAAACAAGCCCTGAAAGTGGTACATGCCTTTGTTGCACTTAAAATACATTTCTTGGTTTTATGAAACTATAGTGACATACAACATTGTATGAGTTTTAGGTGCACACCATGATAATAATTCAGCATTTATATATATATATATATATATATATATATATATATATATATATATATATATATAATGATCACTATGATAAGTGTAGTAACCATCTGTCACCATACAAAATTATTATGATGTTATTGACTCTATTCCCTAAGCTATAAACTACATCCCCATGGCTTTTTTTAAATTTTATAACTGGGAGTTTGTACCTCTTAATCCCCTTCATGTTTTTAACCCACCACCCCTCCAGCAACCATCAGTTTGTTCTTTGTATCCGTAAGTCTTTTTCTTTTTTAGGTTCCACATCTAAGTGAAACCATATGAAAAGACAATCTACTGAGTGGGAGAAAATATTTGCAAGTCATATACCTGATAAGGGATTAACATCCAAAATACATAAATAATTCATATAAATCAACATTAAAAATTTTATTTTTAAAATGAGCAGAGAACCTGAATAGACATTTCTTCAAAGAAGACATAGAGATGGCCAACAGACATATGAAAAGATGCTCAAGATTACTAATCACCAGGAAAAGGCAAATTAAAACCACAATGGGATATCACCTCACACCTGTCAGAATGCCTATTATCAAAAAGTCAACAAATAACAAGAAATAACAAGTGTTGGCACAAACGTGGAGAAAAGGGAGTCCTTGTGCACTGCTGGTGGGATTGTAAACTATGAAGGTTCCTCAAAAAATTAAAAATAGCCTAACCGATTTAGCTCATTGGATAGAGCATTGGCCTGCGGACTGAAGGGTCCCAGGTTCGATTCCAGTCAAGGGCATGTACCTTGGTTTCGGGCACATCCCCAGTAGGGAGTGTGCAGGGGGCAGCTGATCGATGCTTCTCTCTCATCGATGTTTCTAGCTCTCTATCCCTCTCCCTTCCTCTCTCTATAAAAAAAAAAAAAAAAAAATCAATAAAATATATTTAAAAAAATTAAAAAATAGAACTACCATATGGGTATTTATCCAAAGGAAATGAAAACACGAATGTGAAAAGACATATTCACCACTATGCTCATCACAGAATTATTTACAACAGCCAATATATATAAATGTTGAATTATTATCATGGTGTTATTTACAACACCAAGCTAGGTGTCCATTGACAGACGAATGGATAAAGAAGAGACGTACAAATACATTTCTTTTTTGGAATCTCTAGGTCTGTACCTCTGCCCTTTCATCTCAGGCCCTTTTGCCAGAGCCTTGCCCCTCCCCCACTACTGCCTGCCCTCCCCTCTCAGCCCACAATGACAACGCCTGCCCTAAATGCCACCGGCCAGTCAATACTTCAGGGAGTGGCCCTTGGGCCTCAGGGGCAGGGCTTACCTCTTCTCTTGGCCGCCACCTCACAGGAGACGTTGGGCACGTCACAGTAGGCACCAGCCCACCCCGGTGGGCACAGGCACCAGGAGCGCGCTTTTTCCTGCATGCAGGTGCCTTTGTTTTTACATGGAGACCGACTGCAGAGGTTCACCAGGGTCTGAAACAGAGGCACACACACGTCAACACCCACACACCGGAAACGAAGAGAATAGTTTACACTACCTTGTAAGAAATCAAAGAAAAGCACGTTAATTAATTTTTTCCAAAAGCTCTCACCCACTCTGCCGGCATGGCTGTGGCTGAGCATCCACCTATGAACCAGGAGGTCATGGTTCGATTCCCGGTCAGGGCACGTGCTCAGGTTGTAGTCTTAATCTCCAGTATGGGAGGCGGCAGATCGATAATTCTCTCTTA
Organism: Pipistrellus kuhlii; assembly: GCF_014108245.1. Lineage (NCBI taxonomy): Eukaryota > Metazoa > Chordata > Mammalia > Chiroptera > Vespertilionidae > Pipistrellus > Pipistrellus kuhlii. The sequence goes on from NW_023425523.1 coordinate 9,506,700, forward strand.
TTATTGATGTTTCTATCTTTCTCTCTCTCCCTCCCTCTCTGAAGTCAATTAAATGATATTAAATAATAAAAAAGCCCTAACTCAAGCCTTAAACTAGATCCAGTGTTCTCAAATAACCTAATAATTTCATATAGTCCAGTTCCTCTTAGCTCTGCTATCTAAACAGTTCTTACCAGAGAAATTGAAGAATATGAGGAAGCCCGTTAGGTTAAGCTATTCCCTACATCATGATTATGTCTGGATATAGGATAATGCTGTATAGCTAGAAGGCAAGCGTCAAGCTGTCAGACAACTACATGTCTCCCTGTGCCAATCCGGTGCCAGGAATCCACGGGGGTCTCGAGCAAACCTGCCTGAGGTGAGAATGATCTGAAAGCCTGTTCATAAGCCTAAAAGCTGCCAAACAGCTTGTTTTGAGCGGAGAAAATCAGGCTTATGAAAAAGTGAGGCAAAGAGTACCAGCAGAGTTGGGCCTTTCTCAATAGTCTCACGTGGCCTCTGGGAGAGGGGCAAGTCCACAATGCAGAAGTCTGTGAAAGGAGGGGCCGACAGGCGGAGGGCAGAGTGCTCCACCAGCATTTATAACCTCACCCCGGGAGAATGCGCAGAAACCCAACGAGAATGTCCCCTGGCCCTCAGAACCCGCAGGAGGCTGTTTAATATGCAGAGGCGGTGATACGTACACGTCCAGCATGGACAGGGCCTTACTGAAGGGCACCTGTAAGTCTCGTTAAATGTGGCCGTTCATTCCCAAATTCTTTAGAGTTCTGCGATGCTATCATTTTGCCACGGCTTTAAGAGGTAAAACAGCATACAATGACATGCAGTGCCCGGTATGCAACCTTGGGAGAGTTGGCCTGACTTGGTCATGAAATGAAAGGCTAGACTGGTTGGTGCTGAGGGGCCCTTCCTAAGAGTCCAGAAAAATGGACACTAAGGGGTTTGCGTTTAAAAGATGTGTGAATCGCTTGGCTTGAGGATATCACAACAAGGTAAGACCTGACACTTATCCCCTTAGATATGATACCTGACCTTTAAAGTTTTAATTTTTTAATTGTTCTTTTTTCTTTTCTTTCCCTTTCTGCATTTCCAATGTAAACAATATCTATGGGCTTACTTCCCACCTGTCCTTGTTTGCAGTCCTCAGTCTGTAAACAACAATTGTATTGTTAATCTGTATAATCTTGCCAGTGCCGCTATTTTGGAGTTTACTAGCTACAAAGACGTTAACCTGATTTACCTCAGGGACATCCCTGAGACCTGGCATTTTCTCTTTCAGGAGGGGCTTATGCACCTAGAAAGGAAATAGGTACAGAACTTGGTTGCTCTGAGGAAGCTGAGTGAGTGGGCGGGGACTTAATTACCTGACAGTTTTTCCCCGTGTAGCCCAAAGGGCAGGTGCAGCGGTAGGTACCCAGGCCGTCCACACATGTTCCTTCATTCAGGCACGGGTGAGAGTCGCATTCATTGATCTCATGGACGCAGTATGGGCCGGTGAAGCCCACAGGGCACAGGCAAGAGAAGGAGTTAATCCCGTCGACACACGTGCCGCCATTGAAACAGGAGCTGAGGAGCAAACAGGGAGGGCGCCATCAGCGGGGTGATCCGGGCCTCTGACCTGCTATTTACAGAGCAAGGTTCCTGGAACCTAAGATGCTACGGAGGCAAATACTCCTGAGCATCCCAAACCCCTCCGCCCCGTACATGTTACCCTTTTCCAAACTAGACTGGTTGCCCCTTGGCCTTGAGCCCCAGCTTCCTATCCACAACCACGAAGCTTAAGAAGTATTTCAAAGGCTGAGTTTATGAGCGATTCCCAGAGAAAGGGAAGGTTTCCAAATTTTACCCAGTCCTTCTATATCACATTTCATTTTATCCCTAAGCCAATTTCAGTTCTAAGAAAAGGGCTAAACAGAAAGCTCTTGACTCTAGATTACTTTATGAAAGAGAAACAGCAAATTTGCTAACAAGTAACTCCCCCCCCCCCCAAAAAAAAAACAACAAACACACCAAAAACACAGCCTCCCAGATATTACTTAAACAGTGATGACACATCTGTAAGGAAATAAGAAATTTTAAATTGTCAACTAATAGGAACAAAGGACAAAGAGAAGGCTGTCTTTTGTTCTGAATTACAGCTCTTTCTGTTCCCTAAGCAAGAAATAAAAGATGACCCACACTAAGCTCATCAGCCCCTGACCTTCGCCATGCTAGCTACACATCTACAAGGAATCGGGGCCGGGCGACAGGAGACCGGAGAGGGACCCACCTGGATGCCTTGCCCCCGCCCCGCGGCCCCGGTGCCGTGCCCCCTCTTTCTGGAGGGCACGGGCACTCACCTCTCGGTGCACTCGTCAATGTTGTTCTCGCAGTGGACGCCGTCAAACCCCGCCGGGCACCTGCACGTGTAGCTGTTGACGTAGTCGGAGCAGGTGCCCCCGTTCTTACAGGGCTCGCTCAGACACTCGTTCACGTCCGTCTGGCACTTGTCCCCGGTGAAGCCCGCAAGGCACAGGCAGGCGAAAGCGTTCACTCCATCGACACAGGAGCCTCCGTTCTGGCAGGGATCTAAGCCATTACGCACGAGAATCAGAGCTCCGAATAGCAGCAGCAGCAATTTAATCTGAGCCTCACGGAGGTGGGTGACCTGCACTCAGTCCCACTAAGAGCAGTAACCTAGCAACTCAGGGAATGCTTAGAAGAGATTCCTCTGCCTTCACTCCCAAAGCGACTAGCTTCGGAAAGAATGTAAAACACCAATATTAAGGACACGTGATAAGCTGTCGGGGTGGCCAGTCTTAGCCCCGGGAGGCAGTTGCCCCCGCCAGCTCTTCGGCGCCCCCCCGAGTGCTTTCCTGGGCCCCGGGGCTGAGGAGCCGGCTGGCATACTCACTGGCGAGGCAGTCGTCGATGTCCTCCTCACAGTCCATGCCGCTGAAGCCTGGAGGACACTCGCACATGTAGCTGCCCTGGGTGTTATGGCAGAGGCCGTGGTTCATGCAGGGCTTGGAGACACACTCGTCAATGTCAATTGTGCACCGCTGACCTAGAAACACAGGCGGTGAGTGGTCCAGTCTGGGGACACGGATTTCACAGAGATTATGTGAGGGGATGGGCTATTCCAGGGACATTCTGGTTAGTCTCCTGTTTTGGGAAGTTCCTGAAGGCTCCTGTGCCCCCCCAACCCCCCAGCAAGCAGCTGGCCAGGTGCTAAAATTCCCTGCAGGACATCATGGTTTCAGGCTCAGGCTGGAGTCTTCCAGGCACCAGAGGGCCCCACAGACGTGCAATGTGGAAAGGCTTTCTAAGGCATTCCTGGTAGCAGCTCTTGTCCTAGGCCTGTGTCCTGGACAAAGACCAGGGCCTTCCATTTATTCTGATGACCTGCCCACATGAGAAAATGTTTGGCTTCTCCCTCCCCATGTTGTTACCTTGCCAGCCAGGGGCACACAGGCAGGTGTAACTCTCGAAATTGGGCGCCTCTCTGCACACGGCAGCATTCTCACAAGGGTTTGGGGTACAGGGAGCCAGGACCGTCTGACAGTTCTTGCCTGCAAAGCAAATGACAGAGTTCAGGACGGAAAACCGGCTACAGAATCGGACATTTCCCAGGTTCTATACCGAAGGAGGCTCTCCCAATGCATGCCCACGGCAGTGGTGAAGAGGTCTGGAATCTGAGAGACCTGCGGGGCCCTCGAGTCTTGGCTCCGACTTTATTACTAACTGTGTGGCCTCAGGCAAGTTACTCATCTCCTCTGAGCCTTCCACATCAGTAAAATGGAAATCAGGACAGCACTCATAGAGGCTTTTGAGGATTCGGTGAAAAATCGATCACAAAGTGCATATTGGTTAGAGCCTGGCACATAGAGTGAGCACGCGACAATCGGGGGGGGCCCCTTAATCATCCTGCTGTCACGAGTGGCTGCATGCATTTGACATCTGTATCAGCCAGGAGTGACAGCTCCTGCATCTCCACAGCTAAGACTAGGCTACTTGGAGGCCTAGCCACACAGGCTCCCTTCGTGTGAGCAGGGAAGAAGCCACCATGGTACGGCCTCCTATTCCTCACAGCCCCACTGGCCCGTTCCAGAAGGCAGAGAGGTTGACCAGAAGGCCCCGGAGGGAGGACACAGGGAAGTGATCCTGAGTGCCGCCTAGCAACATGTCTCCTTATCCCGACAGCAACAGCATGACATCAGTATCTGCCCACCGATGTTTTCTGCCTCATTGTATGCGGAGCCCAGGCTTCCAGACACAAAAAGGATGCTCTTATTAAAAGGGAGATGAGGTTGATTTCAAAGTCAAGTTGCAACTAGCTCGATTTAAAATGTTATCCTAATATTTTGATTCAGAAAGAAGAACATTACCACAAATTTTCACCAATACCCCCAACCAGCTTTTAGTGTGTCTGGTCAGAATGGTGGCTCACAGAGAAGATGATGCTGCTTAGTGGCCTTCATGGGGGCCAAACTCAATGCCAGGCAGAAACCTTAGCCACACTCAGCACTGAGATTCCACCTGCACAGCCTAATATAATTAATTTCTCAAAGTTCACACAAAGGAGATTCTTTTACTGGCACCCTAATCTAAAGAAAAACCAACAGCTGGCACAGAGTCAACTATTCCTTTAGTATCTGCAGAGCAAGAAGACAGAATGAGTAATTTCAACATGAACTGTACACACAAGTTACACTCAGACAAGTCTATGATGTGGTTGCACAGAGTGCCGTCTGCCCTACATCTCCCCACAGCCGTCAATATTGAGTCTATGGTTGTGAGATGAACTTCTCACTGCCAGTGAATGTGGTTAGCACTGTCGCTGTGAAATGAATGACATGGTGGAGACTATCTTCGTCTGGGGAGAGCTGGGGATCTCGGTAACTCTGATTTTACCCACCAGGCTGGCTACAGGCCATTTCCCCACACGAACTTGACTTCTAAAGCGGGGCAGAGGGAACAAGTAGCATAAAATCTTCCAGGTCCCAGGGTCATGCTCGAGGCCACCCGCCACTCTGCACTGCTCAGAGTCACAAGACACAGCTACTGTGCACAGCCCAAGGCCAAGGCCACCCGCCCGCATGCTGCTCACTGCAGAACCGTGCAACGCCATCCCCCACGTCTGTTCTGTTCCCAGACGTGAAGAAAATGGGATGTCGAGGAGGTCAACAAGCCACACAAACACAACCCATCACAGGATGGATGGCAGTAACGAGGCAGGAGAACACAGCAGACATGCCCAAGCACGCTCCTGAGATACCACCTGAAACAAAGACCATCTGGCACGCAATGGAGGCACAGCGTGTCTTCTGTGTGTGAGCGCCATCCAGGGTGTTACCTCTCTGGATGAGACACAGCTGTGCGGACTGGGAGGAGAAGAATGGCAGTTAAGAGGACAAGCTCTGGGTTCAGGGACTTGGGGACAAATCCTAAATCTACCACCCATCTCTGTGACCCTCAGCAAGTAACCTCTCTTGCCTCAGCTTCTTCACGTATCAAATGGTCTCCCTGTAGGGTTATTGTGAGCGCTAGAAGAAATAATTCAAAGTGTATACAGTATCTGGCACACAGTGGATTAGCAATAAGTGGTAGCCTTGTTATTGAGACCAACACTAAGAGCATGGTCCATGGAGACACTGATCCATTCACCATAATGGACTAAACCAGTGGTCAGCAAACTCATCAGTCCACAGAGCCAAATATCAACAGTACAACGACTGAAATTTCTTTGGTGAGAGCCATATTTTTTAACCTTAAACTTCTAGCACCGCTTCTGCAAAGTAGATTCGCTCAGGCCATGGTATTTTGTGGAAGAGCCACACTCAAGGGGCCAAAGAGCCGCATGTGGCTCGCGAGACGCAGTTTGCCGACCACGGGACTAAACCATCAGCTCCAACCACACACGATGGGAAAAAAACCTCAGACCCTAAAGAGCCAAGAAAGCAATGAATCCTCCCAGCACTCGCACGAGGGAGGTCACAGTGATTTCTCAGAGCTCCAGACCCAGCGAGTGAGGGCAGGACAGGCGATGGGTGAGTCCTCCGAGCGGGAGCCCCCCAGATCCCACCTCTGAGACTCCGAGGTGTGGAGTGACAAGGGGAGACGAGCATCCCCGTGCTTTCAGGGCTCACCTGTGTATGGCAGCATGCAGCGGCAGGTGTAGCCACTTATGTCATCAAGGCAGGTTCCTTGGTTCAGGCACGGGTTTGAAGCACATTCGTTGATATTCACCTGACAGTTATAGCCTGTGGATAGAAAAGGGGGAAAACCCAAGCCGTGAACCTTTCTGTCAGCCTCCTATTATCTGAATTACTAAGCGATCCTCTCAGTGGTACACATGAAACATCTCAGAAATTGCATTCATTTCTTCAGGCCACCGGAACATCTGTTCCTTGGTTTCAGTGGCAAGTCCCTGCAATATGGCAAGTGAAAAAACAGAGCTTAATTCGTTAAGGTGTGTTCTGATATCCTGGAAGTCTAACGCATCCTCAAATACAGTACAAGTAACTTCTCAATAATGAACCAAGAAGTTCATTAAGAGCAAAAATCTGCTGCTCAGTCTAAATATAAGCTCTCTGTACACAAACTATCTGGTCAGGGTTTAAAAAGGGGGTATGCTTTATGGGGGAGTGATATCCTTGAATGCATTAATAAAAGCTTCTGAGTTATGCTCCCTTTTCCATTGATAAAATAGGACTGCCTGCCTCCTCCCAATCAAGACAGGAATTCTACTCCCACTATAAAAAAGAGAAAAGTACTCGTCAAGAGCCACTTATGGGAACAGAAAAGTACCCAACTATTGCACACCTTTGCATCTTCAATGAAGCCTTAAAATAGAGGAATTAGAGCACTGTATTACAAAAATGACCTGGGAGTGCAGATGGCTGGCTATTCAACAGTCATACAAATATGGGACTGTACGTTTTGATTTTGTTTGATCAGTAAGTCTCAACGAGATAAAGACATAAAAGTGCTTTTAAATCTATATGCTTTTTTTGCAAATGTAATATATCAGTAAGTTAATAAGTAAACTATGGTTTCAGGACATTTTTAATTAATCAAATAAAATGCCCCTGAAATATACTGCTGGTTCCTAGTAGCCTGGCACCACTTTTGAGTGAGGAACTTGAAAACTAAGTGCTTAGAGCAGTTCAAATGTAAATGATTTACCCATGGATTTCTCTCTCATGAGTTTCCAAGAGAAAGCTGATGGCAGAAATACAACAGTAACAACTCGAAAATTATTTTACACAATACCCCTCTTATTCTGTATTTTTCCAGAAGGCCATGGGGAACTATGTATCTAAGGGTATCTCACTGTGTGAAAGAATTTGCTGGAAGGTTTGGAACACATAAATCCTTCCAAATTACTGCTGTAGGAATGACAGCAAGACAATCATTTCATTCTCCTCTGAATTTCTCTTTTGAATTACCACAGGATCAAACCTGCATCAAGAAGCTTGCAATTACAACACCTGTCCGAAGTCGTGTAAGTGAAGTTTCGGCTGCTCACCTTCAATAGCTCGCCTCTCTGCTAGGCTGAAAGTAGAATCTATATCTATTTATGTTCTTACTGCCCAAGTGCCTTAAAAATATTAGGTGCTCAAATTATGTTTGCAGTGTGAATGAACAGGGGAAGAAAAGGAAGGAAAGAAGTGAGCCGAGCAACACGCACCAACCAAAGGGCAGAGAAGGGGGAGGGAAACAGGCACTTTGCCCTCACCTTTAAAGCCCTTCTTGCAGGTGCACCTGTATCCGTTCACCAGGTTGTCACAAGTTCCTCCGTTCTGGCAGGGGTTGGAGAGGCATTCATTTTTATCCACTTCACAGTTGATGCCAACCCAGCCTGCATCACAGAGGCACTTGTATCTGAAAAAACAAACGAACAGAATTCTTTACTATGGGGAATGAAGGTACGATTGAGCCAGAGATGAATACAGGACGTGGTGAAGAAATGAGAGAAAGAGGAGATGAAGGTAAGCTAATCTCATTTCTACTCTTCTGGGTACATGGGTCACCATGAATACAGTGTGGTTCAGGTGGAATGACCTTCCTTCCTGGTGATTCCCTGGCTCACAAAGATGCTAGAGAAACTAATTAATTACACTGAGCTTTCATATGTAAAGAGAATGATTGGTACAACATATTAGACCAATCTGAAAGTCATTAATATGGATAAATCTTCAGGTTTTTAAAAAATATCTATATAAAATTAGGGGTGGGGAAAGCTGGGAAGAGGTCAATGGGGGGGGGGTAAAGGAGACTTATGTAATACTTTAAACAATAAAGAATTAAAAAATTTTTTTTTAAAGCAAAACTAAAAGCAAACCTTGGGGTCATTTGTTTCTGAGGCACAACAGACACCCAGGAAGTAGATTAGTACCAGAGACTCTGAACCACTCTGAAGATCTCCTAGAAAGTCTGACTTCTGAGATATGTTTTGTTCTGACCGGAAACCCTGCTGCAGAAAGCACCCAGGGTACTGAACAGAAAAAGGACCCAAATGAAGGTATTTGAAGTACATGGACATTGTTCATAATTTGCATATCATCAGCACTTAGAATGTTGTATCAGGAGATGGTGGCCTCCGTGTCTGGCGATTTTCAGGAAAAATGTGATGGTTTGGGATGCTTTGAAGGCTGCCCTACACTGAAGCAGGAATCCTGAGAAAATCCATCTGGGAAATGACTTGATTTCCCACTTGCCTCTAAACACCCTCTTCATTCTCCCACCTGCCAAAGACTCATAAAACAACCCTGAACTCCTCCCATGTGCTGCCTACTCACACGAGGACAACATTCCTCTTTCGTTTCCACCTGCTCAGCCATGGGAGGGAAGGACAAAGGACAATTTGGAAGGCTACAATACTGACTACCAAACTCTTCAGTCTAACTCATCTCAGGCCCCTGACTGACTTCTGTAGGTACAGCCAGAACTTCAACCCAACTGCCTGGGCACCGGTCAACAAGAAACGATGCCCACATGGCAGCTACTCACCCGCTGAGGCCGCCGGTGCAGTTCCCGTGGATGCAGGGGTTGCTCAGGCACTCGTTCACCTGCGAGAAGCAGCTGGGGTGATGGGGCCCCTCGGGGCATAGACAGCGGAAGCCATTCACGTCGTTGATGCACGTTGCTCCCTTGCGACAGGGATTGGAGGCACACTCGTCAATGTCAATGTTACATCTCTGCCCTGTAAAGAAGGGGGGCAAGTTGTTGGTCAAATCCAAAACGTGTAGGGAACAGACATAGGAATGAGACATACTGTGCTGACACCTTCATCTGCACAGGTGCCCAACGGAACTCGTTTAAGGAATGAGACACCCAAAAGCACATGGTGCCAGGAGAAGGAGGAGCAGGCAGCAGCGTCTTCTGATACGAAGAAAAGTTATCAAAATGCGGGTGTCATGTTTTGACATACATTCCTTTTTCACTCCATCTTGGAAAAGGGGCAGCTTCACAAGGGTTTAAAAGGACAACATCAACATTACCGAAGTTCTCGATGTTGCTCTGAGTACTTCCAAAGAAGCTCATCTTACTACCATTCTCAGCTGGTTTACCGAAAATTCATTGTTTCCGGTTAGTCAACCTCTTACAGTTCTCCAGACGGTAAATATCAATGAACTGGGATGCTTAGTGAGTGAGATAGTAATGCAATGATTAATGTGGTTAAAAAGGAAAGCCATTTTGCTTTCACTTGTAGTCATATTAATCCCTTATCTGTCTCGGGAAGAAGAATATTCTAAGTATAATCTTACTGTCTTCTGATAGCTGGGTCTTTCCATCTGGACCAGTGGCTCTCAAACGTACGTGTGCAAAAAGGGTTGCTTAAAGTACCTTTTTCAAAGGACATTCTTAGGCCCCACCCCCATGGACTGTGATGGGTAGGGTCCAGCAAAGCACATTTTAAATTCTACAGGTGGTTCAAACACTACATTCTGAGATGTAGACAATTATTAGTTTATCATCATGTAAATGCTCAGAATATGTGAAATTGAAATGAGTAGGTTCATCCTCTAAAACATAACTAAGATTGCATTTTGAAAAGAAGCCTGCTGGAACCTTAGCATTTATTGTTTTAAGCTGCATAGAGTTCTCCAGTTATATGAGTTTTGCTTTGTTACATTCTGAATAACTGAGATTCAACTATAGATTCCAAAATGATATAAAACTTTAAAATAACCCATCATTCTGTAAATGAGTGACAACACGTAACATATGAAGAGATTGACACATTTCAAAGAATACAGTGTTCTGACTCAGAAAAACACGCACACCACCATGCATTTTTCTTTAAGAAAGAGTAACCCTGCATTTAGAACAGGAAATTCCAAATGAAACAGATACACACCCCTGTAAAGTATGGGTATTAACATTTTTTCACCCTCCATTGCTCTCTAAACCATGATTGGTGGTTCCTGTGGTAAAGACCCATAATCTGGTGGCGGTTGCTGCTTTCCTCTTAAGTGTTGTATTAATAACTTATTTTAAAATACTACTTCCTTCGCCTCAACCTCTGGTTTTTTTTAGATGTGTGCCAATGGAATCAAGATGTGAGCTATCCTGAGCCTGCCACGTGGTGGCGAGAGGAAAAGCCTTCGTTTTCTGTCCTTTTTTGGAAGCATCTCCTCAGAGGCCACTCCTTCCAAGTTTTCTTCATTTGCTTTTAAAACTCTTTCCAGAATCAATTGTCAAGCCATCGTTAGCTGAGAGCTGAGTGCATCCTTGTGCAGTCTGCTACATGACCTGAAGGATAGCCAGATCCTATCCTTCAGGAGTTTCTCCTCTGCTTCAGAAATGCCCAGCACAAACCTACGGACCTTCCTGGGCTCAGTGACTACTGGACCAGAAGCTAACCAAAGTCTCTCACTCACCCTGTGTTTAACGAATGAAATCATGGGATAGCTTGGACTCGGGGATCTGGGGTTGGATGTCAGAGGTCCCATATTTGAATGATAGTCATTTATTCAGCAACATTTACTGAGTGTTTCCTCAGTGCCAACCATTTGTTTGACACTGGTCACAAAGGTGATTAGAAAGGTCCTATCTGTGAGATTCCTTAGCTGGTAAAATGGATTTGAGCTCTCTCTCTCAGTTGCCTCACTTGTTAAATGGGGATGATAAAACTTCCCTAGCTACTTTTTTATTTTGTTAATTTTTTATTGAGCTATAACTGATATGCAATATTGTGTAAGTTTAAGGTTTGATACATTTAAATATTGCAATATGAGTATACCATATGGTTAGCTAACACCTCTATCATGTCACATAAATATAATTTCTTTTTTTATGGTGAGAATAATTATGATTGATTCTCCTACAACTTTATGTTTATAATAAATTATGCTGTTGGCTATAATCATCACGCTATGCATTAGACCTCCAGAACTCATCATCTACTAGCTGCAAGTTCGTATCCTTAAACAGCATCTTTCCAGTTCCCCTTACTCCTCTCCCAGCCCCATTCTACTCCTTTTCTTAATCTGCATATAAGTGGTATAACACAGTACTTGGTCTTTTTCTGTCTGACTTATCTCACTTAGAAGAATGCCTTAAAGGTGTATCCATATTTTCACATACAAGTAGCAGGATTTCCTACTTTCTCACAGATGAGTAACATTCCACTATATATATATATATATATATATATATATATATATATATATATATATATATATATATATATCACATCTTCTTTATCCTTCAAACATTGATAGACATTTATGTGGGATATAAAAATGGAAGCAACAGATAAACAAAAACTCATAGGCACAAACAGTATAGTGGTTACCAGAGGGAAAGGGGCATGGGTGGAGGCAAATGGGGCCAAAGATATGATGACAGAAGAAGCTATGACTGTGGGTGGTAAACACACCATGGAATACACAGTGATGTGTTATAGAAATGTACACAGTGATGTGTTATAGAAATGTACACTTGAAACCAATGTCACCCCAATAAATTTAATTTAAAAAACTCTCTTAAATATGTTTAAAAAGTAGCATTAAAATAAAACAAAGGAAAGAATAAAGCAACTCACATTCATAGCTCTGAGTTTGAAACCATAATGATTCTATTTTCAGCAGCTGATTCAATCCCCTTCTTTTCACCCCACCCCCAAAAAACACACACACACACAAAAACAAAAAACTCCAAACAGAGTTCCAAGAACAGGGTACCACCCAGGAATCAAAACATTCCATTTCTTGCTTATGTAGTCTCATGCTACACCTTAAGTTTATTTTAGAATATTTTTAGCCTATGTCCTTCCTCCTTGACCTTCCTGCTTTGCTGAATGTTAAAAAGAGAGACTATGATTCACTGACATTCCCCAAAAAAGAAAAAGGAGAAATGCAGTCCAAGGCTCATATACCTAAAGAGAAACCACAACCGGCACCCACTGAGGCGACGGCGGGCTCCGGAGTGGGACCCCTGGGGTGGATCCCAGCTGCAGGCTCTGGGTTTCTCATCAGTGCTGTTGGAATGATAACAACAGTGACAGTTACATGAGGTTAGGCACTCAGTTTAATGCCTGGCTCAAAATAAGTCTTTAATAAATGACAACCATTCCCTTCCTATTACTCGTTTAACAAAAATGCACCTAATATCCCATCTGGCAGAAGTTCTTGTGTGTCTGTTGGCTGCCACTTAGTCTTGGGGTAACAAGTTTTGGGACCGAGAAGCACATCCGCTCCCACCATCAGTGCGGGGCCCTAACTAGGAGAGCTTCCATGACACCCGTCCTCGGAGCCATCACCCACTGAACATGGGCTCCAGCGACCCTGGGGCCACCACCATTCCTCCCAGCACCCACACAGGCACAGCAGGAGAGAAGCACTGTGGGATGCAGAGGAATGCGAATCCCCTGCAAGCGCTTGGCTCCGATTGCCTCTGACCTCATGGTGAAAAGCTCTGAGGGAAGATTCTCACATTGGTTGCAAATGACCACGTGGTACTTATTAAATGGCTACATCATCCATTTGCTTGTGCGTGGCACAGTCTGGGGAGGACAGGACAGGCAGAACACATGCCCTCGGGGGTGTGAGGGGCCTCAGGATGCCTCAGTAGCCTCTAGAACTTTGGGTCAGGAGGGTAAACGATAGAGGAAATGTGATGAACGAAAGAGAGAAAAGGGAAAACGAGTGTGCACACATGTGTACATGTGTAATGCTCTAGCTGCTTATACTGTAGGAAGGATTCTAGCCAATTTTATTTTAGGCACTTACTTCGTTCCTCTTGGGGGGAAAAAAAAATCTCAGTTGTACTGGCCATGTGAGGTTGGCTCTGACTTCCTCCAACAAGCTCCCATTAGAAGCAGTACTCAGAGAAGAGCATTGAGTGTTTTCAAAGAATCTTACGTAGGCTATGCCATTACAGAAAAACCTAACTCAAGCACAGTGAGTGACACATTCTAGGTGTAACTGGAAGTTCTTCTCAGGTGGCTACACACACAGGATCTAAAAACCCCTAACGAATGAAACGTTTCCTGTTACAGCTTAGTGAAGGCCTGTGAGTAGAAAACAGGGCCAGAGAAGCACAGGAACAAAAGTCTAAACTTCCCAGAGAAAAACACATAGGACACGTTTAAAAAGTTAATGTTGCTGTAGATGCCTTTTTCCAAAGCAATGGGGCTGAAAGTGCGACCTCCTAACACCCAGGGGCATTACCTGTGAATCCCGGCGAGCAGACACAACTGTAACGGTTAACTCCATCCATGCAGACGCCGTGGACACACGGGTTACTGGCACAGTCATCGAAATTGATTTCACAATTAACACCTGCAAGGATCAGGGCAAAGAGGAAACATGCAATATTACCACCAAAATATCAAGGACGTCTGCTTGGGACCCCAAGTGTTAGCCCTTTGTACACCACAAGGGTCTATCAACGTATAGATGGTTTCCATTCTGGACGCGTGGCAGTTAACTGGTTAAGAAAGCTAGAGTATCCAGCCAGCCCTGGGGAAAGCAGCAATGCTGCCGGCGGGATCAGAAGGGCAAGGCGATCTCCTTCACGCACTGAGCCACTGGGCGCCTTTTTCAGTGCGTTAGCATCTGCACTCAGGGGCAGAAGCCATGGCGGCGGGACTACGGGCGCCTCAGTGGGAATCGGAGCGGCGGTGCCACATTGCAGCGGTGGGCACTGGATCCATCACACCCGGGCTCTCGCAGCAAAAACCGGAGAAAAAGACAGGCTCACTTAAGAATGACTTTGGTGAAGTCGGATGATTAACTTTAGCCTTTTGTTACATCTTCACCCTTGACTGTATACATGTCTACTGTTCTGTGTGAGGACCTGGGAAGGACACCCGAGACCACTCTGTGTCATGCCAATGCTCAGAGGTGCCCCCCAGGAAAAGCAGTTGTGTGATTATTTCAGTTTTGAACAGAAGCAGTTGCTTTTTTTTCATGGAATCCCATTTTCATCGAAAGAACAACTGATACACAAACTGGGGTTATTCACACCTAAAGATTTAGTTCATATTAGTGGCAAAGAGTAAATCTATCATTTCAAAAAAATCCCCAAAACTGATAGCATTGTGTTCCCAAGATAAAATTTAAGCTTTCACATGAAAATCAGAATTTTGGAAAGATAAGCTTTAAACTGACAGTCACTATTCTGGTTACAACTCAGGAATAAACTTTAAAGAATCTGCTAACTTCTTCCTGGAGTCTGCTACCTGGAGTCTATTCCCAGAACAAACTGTAGACTTTGGCTATGTTAGGAAAGTTTTAACTAAACATTAGAGATATACCAATCATTATTGTTAGCACTATTTGGTACAAATACTCATATCTCATGACATAGTTAACATGAATTTAGTGATGCTTTATTGGGTATCATAGAATACCTTAGTAGTTTAAAAAGCCTAAAAAAAATAAAACCTGATAGTAAGGATGATAAACTAAGAAATGAAACTTCCATGACAAAATGCCATCATTTTGATTCACTTTGCATTAATACATATTAACAATAATTACACCAAAAATTTACTTGAGCAGCAAGAGACACCCGCCCACGCTGGGCCGGTGAGACTGTCTCACCGGAATGCAGGAGTATGACTGTGTGAGCTACAGTCTGCAGACGGCCCTGCTTCCTGCTAATCTCTGCAAAGCCTATTGCTCCAAACTCCCCTGAAACCCATGAGATGCCTTTTTTTTTTTTTGCTTTCACTAAATTCTTCCTGCTGTTTTACTGTTTTTGGCTTGTTTGTTAATAATTCTTTAAGCTAGTCAGATTGGATTCTGTGACTTCAAACCAAAAGTCACTTACTGAGAATAGTGTTCCCACCACCCTCGCTGGTTTGGCTCAATGGATAGAGCATCAGCCTATGAACTGAAGGGTTCCGGGTTGGATTCCGGACAAGGGCACATGCCCTATCTGCGGGCTCGATCCCAGGAGGCAGCCAATCATTGAGTCTCTCTCATCACTGATATTGTTCCTTCTCCCTCTCCCTTCCTCTCTGAAATTAATAAAAATATATTTAAAAAACAACAACAGTGTCCCATCATAAGAGCACAAGTGAAAGAAGCGATTCCAGGTGGTGCACCCACTTTCAGTGCCCAGTGAGCGAGAAACCACAGGACCACCAGCAAGTTGTAAAGTTCCTCCCCTACCATCTACACATCATCCAGACCCCAGCCCGCCACCAAGGACAGCATTCTGCATGGGCCGTGGATTCTTACTCTAGAACTCCAGAGTCCATTCATAAGGACTGTTTGAATGGGTCCTTTCCCCAGGGCCCTACAGGCCGGGCCTTTCTCCGCCCACTACAAGATGCCTTCATGTTGCCAGGGTGTCTCTGCTTTAATGCTCCTGACGCCACAGGAACGAGGCTGGCAGCTTTCTGAGAGATTCTGGACCTTCCCCCTCTCTGTGCCTGTGCACCCCTCACAGCTTACTTCCTGCCTTTCTCAGTGACAGCGCCTCACACCTTGCCTTCGCTGTCCCCCCAGGTAACACACCTGAGCCATCCTGCCACAGTGATGACCATCCCAGAGAAAACCGCGTGCTGCCACCCACCACGCCCCAGGTTTCCAGGGGTTTCCAGTGGCGCTTGCTACACTGGGACCCACGGCCTAGCACAGCCCCGCCGTCCTACAGGCATCCATTCAGTCGCTTGTAAATCTCTCTCAAATTCCTTTTCTGACTGCAATGTCTCACGTCTGGGGACCAGCCCGGAAGCCAATCGCTTTTGGAGGGTTTCACAAAGATCCATTCAGCCCTGCCGGGGAGTTATCTAAACGTGGGGAGGGGGGAGGCATTTTCTACTGAGAGGCAGGGGATGTTTTTCATATGCTGAGCAACTCAAAAAGGACTTTGTTTTCAAACTTGGCATGTGCGGGGTCCTGGAAGAAGCCCAGGGCCCTTGACAAGTTTGAAGGAATGCGTTTGGAGAGAACAAAGTAAAATGAGGGCAGCTCCCCACCTCCCCACCTTTGCCCCCACCTAGGCCATTGTCCTTAAAGGGAGAGGGAGTTCTCGATAAATCAGCGTGCTGTGTTGGCAGGTCCCGCTCTGACGAGGGCACCCGCTAGTTAATCTTCCACTGGTCCGTTTCCCTTTGATCTGAGACACAGTGCTTCTCTGTCCATTAACCACAGCGGTGACCATGATGATGCCTCCCAGCGAAACCTGTGAAATGCTGCTGCCCGAGCAAGTAATCCAACACCCCCAGCAAGGAGCAGCCTGCCCTCCCAGCCAGCGAGAATGAACTGGAGTCAGGAAACGAGGAGCCCGGATGAGGAATGGTGGCTCCGCATTCTAATTTTCAATGATGGGGAGCTGCAATGCGCTCCTCCCCCGCCCAGGCCCCACAACTGCCCAAAGCCCACCCGAGACAAGTGGCAGGAGAAAAGTTTCCCATTAAAGATACTAGACTCTGCCAAAACCGGTTTGGCTCAGTGGATAGAGCGTTGGCCTGCGGACTGAAAGGTCCCAGGTTCGATTCCGGTCGAGGGCATGTACATTGGTTGTGGGCGCATCCCCAGTAGGGGGTGTGCAAGAGGCAGCTGGTCGATGTTTCTCTCTCATTGATGATTCTGGCTCTCTATCCCTCTACCATCCTCTCTGTAAAAAAATCAATAAAATATATTTTTAAAAAAATAAATAAAGATACTGGACTCTGAAATAGAGAGAAAAAGATTGGAAAGACAAGGGGGTAGGGATTGGGGGGATGGGGTAGAGGGGAAGCACAACTTTATTAGCCTGCAGTGGAGGTTATAGAAAAAGACAATACCATCAAGCCACAAAAGCAAGAAGGTTTTTCATCTTAGAGAATAACTGCAGGTTTTTGAAGCGGTCTGCCTCTTTTAGGGAAACACATGCATAAAATCACCAGTTTTGAGAAACCATTGTCTCTCATTTCTCCCCTGGCTGGAGCCAGCTCCCTCAGAGATGTTTCTGGCTGTGGCTTTGGCTGAGCTTCTTGGGGAAAAAGGACTGGGAGTTAGGTATGTGAGCGTCCGCCCAGGAAGTCTGAGACATCTGTGTAAATCGTGTGTGAGAAGCAGTGAGCACTCTGCGGGCGAAAAAGGGGCCACATGCTGACCTGGCAGGCTCAGGGGAGGCCTGCATGGCGGTCTTGCAAACTCAAAAACCTAAAGGAACCACAAAGGAGGGTCTGAAATGAAAACTTTAACTAAAAGCAGTGATGGTGGGTAGTCACACCTAGGCCGGGAGCTTCCCTGACAAGGTCAACCTTTACCTTAACTGAGCCTATTACCTTTTTGCATTACGACAACATATCATTGGAATGTCAAAGTAATTTTTCTTTTTCCAGATCTCTTAAAGCCACAGACACCGCTCTGCAGAGACTACAAATCCCCTCATTGTTACCGAGTTAATTGTTGACTAACTATCCTGCCCCCACCTAAGTAACTGGTAAAAGAAGTGTGTGTTTATCATTTTACTTTTTTTTTTTTTAAAATATATTTTATTGATTTTGTACAGAGAGGAAGGGAGAGAGATAGAGAGCCAGAAACATCGATGAGAGAGAGTCATCCATCAGCTGCCTCTTGCACACCCCGTACTGGGGATATGCCTGCAACCAAGGCACATGTCCCCGACCGGAACCCGGGACCCTTCAGTCCCCAAGCAGACGCTCTATCCATTGAGCCAAACCGGTCCCGGCTCATTTTACTTTTTATCCAATCCCGGAGCTTCCCCTCTCTTTGCTTTCCCCCGCCTCCCAATCCATCACCAATAGCTTTCATGTAACCCAAATACGTCTCCTCCTTGGATTGTAACGTATCAATCAAGGTGAAAAACTGCCATTCTCCGAGCACTATCCCAATCCGTTGGGATTCTGCATCCCGGCGACCATTGACCGTGTGACTCAAAAAGACTCACAGAGCATGCTTTACAGCACATGTGTCAAACACAAGGCCCGCAGGCCAAATCCGTCCCGCCAGGCCTTGCAATGTGGCCCGCACCGCGCTGTCATCACTGCACTCCGCTGCGTTTCCATCACAATGACAGTTTATGACTGTTCAGTAAACCATTCGGCCCATGATTTAGGCTGGATTTTAGATTTTGGCCCCTTCTCTGATTGAGTTCGACACCCCTACTTTACAGGTTTGCACGCGTTTTCGCGGGAACAGCTCCAAAGGAAACAGGGAGGGGGTGGGCTTACCCGACGTGCCGGGCTGGCAGTTGCACTGGTAGCCGTTCACCAGGTCGATGCAGCGGCCCTCGTTGAGGCAGGGGCTGCTGTAACACTCGTCGATCTGGTCGCTGCAGATGGCGCCCATGTACCCCGGGTTGCAGATGCAGGTGTAGGAATCGATCCCATCCTGACACCGGCCGTGGTGGCAGGGGTCGGGGTCACAGTTGTCGATGTTCTCCTCACACAGCACACCAGTGAATCCTGGGAAGGAACGGGACCAAGGAGGCTTAAGAACCAAGGCAGATACCCCACACTGGGACGGACATACATGGAGCCACATCCCCGTCCCCTACAGCCCCCATGCCTGAATTCACCCTTCGGGAAGGAGCGCTCGACACTGACCATTGGCGTTGATTTATAAGGCAGGCCCAGAGAGCTGTGCATGAAATGAAGTTCTTCAGATCAAATCTGCAGAATTCAAATACCTCTTCAACTGCATCTTCACTCCGTACTGGGTGTCAGTGGGGAATAGCTCTCAATACCTTTCCTGTGTATATTTACCTCTATATTCCTTTCCTCCCAAATCCAATATACAGAGACTGTATTCATGGTTCCACAGACCTTATCTCCGCCATTTTTATTTTTTTGAGTAAGGGAGAGGGATATTGAGATAGAAGCATTGATGAGAGAGAGATACATCGATTAGCTATCTACTGCACACCCCATAGTGGGGACTGAACCTGCAACCCGAGCATGTGCCTTGTAGGGGAATTAAACTGTGACCTCCCACCGAAACCGGTTTGGCTCAGTGGTAGAGCGTCGGTCTGCGGATTGAAAGGTCCCCGGTTTGATTCCGGTCAAGGGCATGTACATTGGTTGGGGGCACATCCCCAATAGGGGGTGTGCAAGAGGCAGCTGGTCGATGTTTCTCTCTCAACGACGTTTCTAGCTCTCTTTCTCTCCCTTCCTCTCTGTAAAAAAATCAATAAAATAAAAATAAAATAAATAAAATAAACTGTGACCTCCTGGTTCATGGGTCAATGCTCAACCACTGAGCCACATTGGCTGGGCTCCTAATTCTGACTTTACAGAACAAAAAACTTCTCTTTTTTTCTTTCAACTGTCCCCAGGGTACTATGCCTATATAGTAAGTTTCCTATAAAGACTTGTTGAATAAAATGAACGAACAAGTTACGGGATTTAAATGAAACCGGAACAAATGAAAACTTCACTTGACATTAAATCTCTTTTCGGAGACTCCAGGAAGGCTCTCCTCCCTTCTCAGCATGACTCAGGTGTTTCACCTCTCTCCCCCGAAGGTTATTCTCCATGAACATAACCTGCCAGAGGAAGACAGAACCCGGAACTCCTCCAACCACAGACAACAGTTCATGAAGACAGAAGGGGGTACGGGGTCCTCTGACGGGGCCTTGTCTAAGTAGGCCTCGTCAGGGGTGATGCTCCAATACTACGGAAACAGTGATCATTTATTTCCATGAAATTGTTTTTCTCTGATCAGAAAGAAATGCACATAATGTTTAAAACTGTTTAAGGACCCATTTCCTAAAATTAAGAAATTATCTTTAAATCTATGCCTAACTTCTTTCTCTCTTAAGCCGTGGGATAAAGAAGAAATTGGAAAAATCCTCTTCTCTAATAACATCTAGTCCATTTCCTCACTGTTGGTCTGGGCTGAAGCACATGTGGAATGGGGGATGTTTGGCTTAGTCAGATCTCTCCCAAATGGGAACTGTGGTCGGGGACCAGACATGCAAAATATTTATAAACGGGTTCTTTTTCATGGTAGTGGCAGAATTCAGGAGGGAGGACTCGGAGCTCTCGCACCTGTCTGAGGACCACCTGACTCCCAGGGCATGCGGTGTTGTTTGCAAGGAGCCTCTGCACTTGAGCACAACGGCCCTCAGATTCCTGGGCCTTTGTTTAATCGCTTCCCTCAAGAAGCACAGCAACAAGCCTCCCGCTGAGGAGCACCAGTGAAAAAAGAGCCTTCAGCTGGAAGGCTTCCCTTTCCCAGAGGAGGAAGGCCAGCCAGCTGGAAACTCACCGCTGCCAAAATCTGTCCCAAAAAGAGACGGACACCAAATGGCAATGTCCAGGCCAGGCCACTATTGTGGTGGAGGCGGAGGCAGGTGTTGGAGAAGGAAAATAGTGGAGAGAGAGCGGCGAAAACCAAGCTGGAAGAAGACCTCTCTACACGCAGAACCGTGCCTCCAGTGGCCGGCGCTGGTAGGGCAGCGGGACAAGGACAGTCCCCTGTTTGTGCAGGTGGGCCTGGGGGGAAGGCTGAAAAACGAGAAGAATCTCACCTGTGGCACACTGGCACTCATAGCCGTTGGGGTGATCGATGCACTTGGCCCCGTTCAGACACGGAGTGCTGGAACAGTCGTCAATATCAATCTGGCAGACCGGCCCGGTGAAACCTGAAAAAGGCACAGGAGGACACAGGTCACAGGACTGTCCCACACCCGCCTTCCCTGTGACGGTGATGCTGGAGAAGCGTGGGGCTGATTCCCTTAGAGAAGGGTCAGCAAAAGGGAAATGAATTTTCCCCAGCAAGTGACAGGGACAACTGGGAGAAGCGCAGGGCACCAGAGGCACCGGTGTGTGTCTCCAGCCCTGTTTCCTCCCCACACTTTTCACTTCTAGTTAAAACAGGACTGCATGGTGACAGGGAGAAGCACGCCAACCAGTGAGCTTTGGCCTCAGAGGGACTGGGACTGGAAATGAGAGACACCACAGCGTGTGGCAGAGAGCCCGGCGTGTCTTCCAACATTAGCTCCGGGGAGGGGAAGGAGAGGCGGAGCATTCTTTGGAAAAACTGACTGATGTTGGCTGTTTCTGGGCCCGGAGGTGAAATGTCTAAAAATAATCATCTCGCCAACGGGCTTCAAGACTCTAACCCATAGGGGGGAAATACAATCCCGAAGAGCCTGAACCTAAGGCCTCTGTGAGGCATGAACTTTCGGAAATGTACACACAGACAGAGAGGTCACGGGCCTTTCAGAACAGACTTGGACTTGTGTCCACAGAGGATTTGGAGGACACACTCGCGGAGACAGACTCCCCGACTCTGTACACACGTCTCCTTCCTGAAGTGCTCACTTTAATGACTTCCGCATGCACAGCCCACACACGTTCTCGGCCTGCTCTCTGCTCCTCCTTCCCTCCCTCCCTCCCCGGGGCCAGTCGGCTCTGTGCTTTCGCAGACAGCAGGGCAGGGGGTGGACACTTACCAGGTGGACACAGGCACTGGAAACGATTAACTTTATCCACACACTGCCCGTTGTTCACACAGGGGTTGCTCTGACATTCGTTTATCTCCAGCTCACAATGCACACCTTTGAAACCTGGACAGAACGGAGCACACAAGTGGCTTAGAAAGAGAGAAAGGCATGTTCTAGCCACGAAAGCACACACTTACGAAGATGCCCACATCCTCTAGGAGCAGACATTTCTGCAGAGGACCGGGGCACTACGCCGTAAGAGTGACAGATCACACAGGGGAGTCCTCTGGGACATCCGGGTCACTGTGATGAAGGGGATGAGGGTACCTCCAAGACCCTGGTCACACCTTGTGTGCCCACAAAGACTGGGCCACGTTCTCTGACCAGCCCAGGCTTTGCTTTCAGGGCAGCGCCAGGTCCGAGGAAGGCCCACTGCTTGTTCCTAAAGACCAGCGGAGTCAGAGCTGCCGCTGCCCTCAGGGCGCCAGGCAAGGCCAGGAGGCTCCCAGGCTAGAGCGCCAGCACCGTGATGGGGCGGCCGCACTGCAGCCTCCACTGTGAGCCACACTGGCCGTGCTCTCTGCCCACTCAGAAACAGTCCCTGCAGAAGAGCTTCAGTGGGCAACTCATGAATCAGGGGACATCGCCAGGGAGGCATGGCAGGTTCCTACATTATTATGAAGTTAATTTCACTAAGTGGAAAATCATGATATCTGTAACGCATAAGGGAATCAGGAAGGCTTGCTACTTAAAGGATACTATGGTAAGTACTTTATTAAAGAATCTTGGCATTGCCAAAATCGGTTTGGCTCAGTGGATAGAGCATCGGCCTGCGGACTGAAAGGTCCCGGGTTTGATTCCAGTCAAGGGCATGTGCCTTGGTTGCGGGCACATCCACAATAGGGGGTGTGCAAGAGGCAGCTGATCAATGATTCTCTCTCATCGATGTTTCTAACTCTCTATCCCTCTCTCTTCCTCTCTGTAAAAAAATCAATAAAATATATTAAAAAAAAAAAAAGAATCTTGGCATAAAAACACTCCTTTCTGAAATTTTCTCTTGCGCGTATCTGAGTTTTGACAGGACGGGTGTGTTTACCTGGGCCTTCACAGCTCTAAGAAGTCTAGCACGGCCTCACTCTAAGGGCCCGATGGCCAGGAGCCCCGTCACTACTGGGAAGGAGATGCTGACGGGGCTCACAGAATGGTCACCTGGTGCTGAGTGCTCCACCTCAGAGGAGCGCTGTTCAGTGCCTCCAGCCTAGACCCCGCCCTCGGATGGGCCCCAGTACCTGGCATGCACAGGCACGTGAAGCCCCCGATCTTATCCAGGCAGGTGGCATCATTCTGGCAGGGGTCGGAATGGCACTCGTTGATGTCCATCTCACAGCGAGGCCCCGCGTAGCCCTTCAGACACTCGCAGTGGAAGGCGCCGTCCGTGTTTACACATTTCCCTGCGTGCTCACAGGGATTGCTATTGGCTGAAAGACACAAGCACCGGTTACCAGGAGCACAGCACGACCGAGTTTCCACACGCGTGGACTACAGACGTGGTCTGCAAGCGTTAGGGCGAGGCATTTCATAGTCTGATTCTCAGTCTCCTATGTTCTTGTGAACAAATTAATTAATTAGACGAGGCAACCTCATTCTCGGGGGTCTCTGCTGCTCTTTTGCCCAAACTGCCTCTCAGGTGGGGCTTTATATTAAGAATCAAGTACAGACCACCGGTATATTTCAATCCCCAGAATAGAATATATGATTACGTTGGAAGGATGGTTGTAAACGGTGGGCGAGTAACAGGAGATCTGGTGTAAATGCTTGCTGTGCTCGCAGACCCAGGAGGAAGAGGAGAGATTCGGGAGACTCACCCATGGTGCACTCATCGACGTCTTCTGTGCAGTCAGCCCCTTTATAGCCTTGTGGGCAGGTGCAGATATACTGCCCGTTCAGGGGGTTGGTGTCACACAGTGCCCCCTTGTGGCACGGATTGCTGATGCATGCATCGTCCAGATGACACAGGAGTCCTGTCACAAGAACAAAGAGAAAATGACCCCAGTTGGGAAAGAGCTGTCTCTTCCATGGAGGAGGAAAGCCTTTTACTGTCTCATCAAAATCCACTATGGAGACTGAGGAAACTTTCCTTTCGCCTGATCTTCCCTCAGAAACACACTGCAAGTCAGGAGCTTCTGCAGACAACCCTGGTATCCTCCCTCTCTCTCTTCCATTCAGCTAGACGGCTCCTCAAGGGCCATAGGTGAGAGGGACAGATGACAGAGACAAGCAGAGGGCAATAACCTTCCTACTGCCCTCTGAGCAGCAAAAGCAGAGGATGCCCAGCTCAACAGTAATTTCAGATAGACAGTAAGTAATCTCTACTGGAGGCCCAAACTGCTGCTTGCACCTGTATTGCATTTGCTAACCTACTTTCTGCAAATCATGCCACCCGGTGATCACAGAGGCATCAGCATTTCACTAGTCTCAGAAGGAAAAAACCAGTGCAGCAGCATCAGCCTATGCTCTTTTAATAGTGTCAGCATTCCTGGCCCAAGTGCCCTCAGGCCTTGAGGCGATATTAGCTGGCCCCATGTTCTGCATGGCTCACGCGGGAACTGGATTTTCCACTCTGCAACTAGGTTAAGAACAGGTAGCGAAGGCTCTTTCTGCAGAGCTGGAGGTGGGGCTCCTAGGAAGGCACAGATATGAGAACGTTTCAGAACTGCTGGGCCCCCAGTTCCCTCACCTGAGCTATCTTTCTCCCCAACTTCCTCCCTTCATTGCTTCTACTCCTAAAAGCAGGAGCTGTGAAACTGAGGAGCTCACTTTGAAGTCAGCAAAAACTCACTTTGAGAGCAATATTTCTATAGACGCTGGGAACTGGAATGCACTTACATACCTGCCAACTCCTTCTAAGTAAACGTGCTATTTCTTCTTAATATGAAGTCTCTACATCCATTAGTCATCTTTGTCTGAATTTCTGAGGTGCTTTTTAGCCTAAGGCAGTCAGTGGCCGGCAAACTCATTAGTCAACAGAGCCAAATATCAACAGTACAACGATTGAAATTTCTTTTGAGAGCCACATTTTTTAAACTCAAACTTCTTCTAATGTCACTTCTTCAAAATAGACTTGCCCAGACCGTGGTATTTGGTGGGAAGAGCCGCACTCAAGGGGCCAAAGAGCCGCATGTGGCTCGAGAGCCGCAGTTTGCCGACCACTGGCTTAAGGTCATAAGGAGGTCAGCAGATGCTCCCCAGGTAATAGTGACTAACTTTCATTTTTTGAGGACGAAGGACTGTGGTACATAGAGTTGAGGGGAGAGCCAAAAGTGACCAGGAAAAAGACTCACTCTGTAGCACTTTGGCTACCGAGGACACTTCCAGAACAATCTTAAGTGACATGCACCTACCGATGGGTAACGAAAAGGACAGAGCTACTGACACGAAAGGGAAGAAGGCAGAGATCCTGCCTGCTCACGGCCCCGTCCCTGGTGTCCAGCTCTGTCGTCCTGCCGGCCTCACCTGTCTTTCCCTCCGGGCACATGCACGAGAAGGAGGCCACGCGGTCAATGCAGGTGGAGCCCGGCGTGCAGGAGGCGAAGGCGCAGTCGTCGATGTTCTCACTGCAGTCGTCCCCGCTCCAGCCGTTGACGCACACGCAGCCGTAGCCTCCGTTGCGGTTGGTGCAGGTGCCTCCGTTCTGACAGGCGTTGGGCTGCAGCAGGCACTCGTCCACGTCCTCCGTGCAGAACTGTCCTTTGGGGGGAAAGTGCCTTTGATCAGGGCTCTTAGGTCTCAAAGACTTAGTGCCGCACCAGCCCCCACACATTCTTCACCCTGATGTGACTGGCCTGAAATTAAGGCGAGTGGAACCCACAGCAGATCAGGTTCTCACATGCATATTAACGCCACCTTGAGCCTTAAATTATATTTATTCTAGGGAAGTGACTTAAAGAAAAACACGGGAGTCGCTATCCCCAGGAACTCTGACAACATGAGAAGTTAGCCAACCTATATCAAAGAGAAGATAAATCTTTAGGATTCTGGACTCAGTTAAATCCCCGGGACTATGAACATATAACTGAGAAAAGGGAGAAGAATCTAAGAGGTGAGTGAAGGAAAGAATAACGAGAAGAAACGTCAAAGTCAAAAATGTTACGGCAATTGCTCTGTATTTGGACTGTCAATGTCCATAACTGTACAATATGATTCCATATAATATTAATAAATTCGATTTAAAAAAAAGTATTAGAAAACGACATTAATTATTACTAGACCTAATAGTATTGCAAGATGCTGTTAGCATTGTGGGAATCTTGCTAGAGCGTATTGATACTTATAGCTGCACGTGAAATGACAATGATCTCCAAATAAGAAGTTTAACTGAAACCGAAGGTAAAGGCAAGCAAGGGTAGAGAGAGCAGATGAAGGACAGCAAAAGCCTTGGTAAAATATGGCTGTGAGAAACAAAGCCAAGATGGTGGGATTAAAGCAGACTGTGCTCATCCCGAGGCACCTAAGCTTCCAGGGTGCAGATCTGTGGAATACGACAGAAAGTCGACTCAGAATAACAGAAGATGAAAAAGGGACCAGGATGCTCTGCCTGCAAAAGAGCAAACTGGAGCACACTAACCCTGAGACCATTTGTGGACAGAGTGCAGGTCACTACAATAGCAACCGACAGGGACAATGGCAAAGGCTCGCAGGACCCCTGACAAGGAACTAGAGTATGTCTTCATCTTACAGGCCAGGGATTGGTGACTAACAAGCAGTTCGGTGCCGGGCCAGCTGAACTGTATAACAAGTCTCATTGGAGGCCTTTTAATACCAGCCTAGAGAGCTATCAAAGGAAACTAATATTCAGGTCATTTGAATTCTCTAAAACACAACACAAGTAGCTGAAATGAAAAAATCCCGATGATGTCCTTAATTCTTCCCTTGTAAAAGAACTCAATGAATAATTCAAAAAGGTATTCTGATGAAGAGGCCACTTAATGAAAAAGCACACGATGCTTAGACTCAGAAAATGCCAAGGCTAGCCCTAGTCTCCAGAATACCTAATTCGATTGGCTCAAGTATTTTCAGGAAGCCTGCCATGTTCCCAGCTATGTAGCTATGACTGCTAGCAGAAGCTGGGTGTGTCAGATCTAACCTAACTGATCACCGATTCTTTACTTCCATTATGACACCATTCTTCACACTCATCATTTGCATGCATTATTACAAAGCCAACATCACTCTATTTCACTTATTTAATTGCACATCTGTCTCTAATCACCTGGCTGCAAGCAACCTCTCATTTCAGGAGTGTTTTTTTTGTGTGTGTGTTTGTGTGTATTCCCAGCTAAGGTCCCACTGCCTGGGATGGTAGGATGGGTGTGTGGGCATCTCTGGAACTCTACACTCAGCACTCCCTTTCCATGCTCCTCTCCTCAGCCCCTTCATCTGTATAATTCTTAAATGAGCCACCAAGTCTAGGGACCCTTTGCCACATGGACCCAAAGGATGAAGTGGCCAGTCTACAAGAAAAGGAGAGGGGCGAATCAGAGTGCACAGAAGTGCACTCCAGTCAATGGTTCTGGTTGTTCCTGAAGCCCAACTGCTCCAAACTCATTCAGGGGCACAACTGTTCTGAGAGATGTCCCTTGCAATGGGTTTCCCTAATTTCAGATAAGGATCTGTCAGTTGCAACCCATAGTACTAGCTACTACAGAGTGAGTGAGTTGCATGAGGTGTGTAAGTTGTGTGAGTGAGTGAGATGTGTGAGTTGCATGAATGAGTGAGCTGTGAGAAATGCATGAGTGAGTTGCACAAGCAAGTTGCATGTGTGAGTGCATGAATTGTGTGAGTGAGGTGCATGAGCAAATACATGCATTGGCAATGACTTCCCCACAGCAGATGATGCCATTTATTTCAGAAAGCTTTGCTCCCTTCCTGCACTGGCAGACATGCTACCTCAGATACTGACAGATGTGTAAGTAGCATACAGCTGGGATTTAGAAATAAATACATGACTGAGAAGTAGGTGAAAAGTTACTTTAATCTGGAAATTACTGAGAATCTTGTCTCTTACACTTATGCTAACTTAAATATCTATGCTGCCCTAAAACCAAATGACTTGCTAAATATGAGTAACTTGGGATTGTAACAATTATGGGTGTGTATTTTTTCAAGATAGAGAAACTACAATCTTAGTTTCTCTATCTTGAAAAGGGACATATATTCATAAATTGTTTTTATAAGTACTAACAAAATGGAAGAAAGCCATATTTTGGTTTTTATGATTATAGCAAATGTGCTAGCAAATATAACATCCTTTTTCATCCATGTGCTTCAAAATTTATTTTACAAAGGAGATGGACTTCTGGCCACTCAGCTGTGATATACTCTCAAGTTACAAACTGTTTGTCCTTCTGAAACGGCCACATTAAATCCAATATCTCTAAAATGAAGGCTTTAATCTTCAAAAAAATGTGAGCAATTTGGATATTATTTTTCTTTTCGACCAGCTTTGTGATAATTCTGAGTATAAGACACTGTGTTTAAAAATATCTCATGTATTCCTTATGCATTACAATTCCCAGACACTTAAATATTGTAATAAGACAGACGAGCTAAATAAACAGTGCTTGGAATGCAAGTTTGGCACTCTTGGGAGAGGAAACCAAAAGTCATTGATTGCCCACTAGGAAGCAGGCACTAAGCTTGAACTATAACATAATTTTTGTCCCTCCTGGTTGAGAAATCAGGCTCAGAGAGGTATAGTAACTTGCCTAGAGTGAAGTTTTCTGCACTCAAGGAGAGCTGGGATTTGAACTAGAGCTACCTGACTCTAAAATTCCTAACAAAGACTTGAGATGTGAATCTCACTTATCAAAACCAACTCTGGTGTCTCGGGTTCCCAAGCACACAAAGTGGAGAGGATGGGGGTGAGGATTCCAATCGTGACTCATACAATCTGGTTACTGAAAAAACTTAGGAGTGCAGGTAACTATCCAAATAGCAAATGTACTTTTGGGTATAGCTCACTATTTTTTT
Organism: Pipistrellus kuhlii; assembly: GCF_014108245.1. Lineage (NCBI taxonomy): Eukaryota > Metazoa > Chordata > Mammalia > Chiroptera > Vespertilionidae > Pipistrellus > Pipistrellus kuhlii. The sequence goes on from NW_023425523.1 coordinate 9,535,575, forward strand.
TAAATGAGATTACTTTTGAAGGCTAAATACCATCACTGAACACCTTAGGACTATCTGTCTGTTAGATATGATTCATTAGAAAAACCAGATCTAGAGCCAAGAGCACACTGGTGTATTAGAATTTTCTACAGAATGGATCATTTTTCTCTAAGTTTCAGGCTCATTTCTCCAGAACAACATCCCTTCCCAAGCTAATTTCTGCCAGATTCCCCCACCCCCCCCTCTCCTCCTAGTTCCAATTCTAGCAACCAGTTTTTAAATTCAGGAGGTAAAAAATAGTAACCCATGGGGCCACTACAGTTGCTTGTCCAAAAGTTCCCAATGGGACATCTACTCAGACACTGCTTCCTTCATGTCACCACCCTCTTGGCATAGGAGGAACCAAGGCAGAAGCCTACAAATAAGAATAAGGCTCAGAAAGGTCAGGTAGTCTTCCCAAGGTCATAAAACAGTAAGTGAGAGCAGTGCCACTCAGAGCCAGATCAGTTTGACTCTAAATCTACCGCTTTCTACCACAGCACAGGTACGTATCCAGCCCTGGACTTGACCCACAAGATCTACCGATCTACAGACTAGGTCCCTGATCCTCGAGTCCTAGAGCACACTGAGAGGGCATAGAAGCATGAGACAATTAAAGAACACCCTTGTTAGAAATGAATACAGGCAGAAGGTCACTAAATACTAAAGCAGGAATATTTTGTGGTGATTATTTGGCAGGATTAGGCACATTTAAGTTATTCATCTTGGACTAGAGAGAGATGTTCACTGAGGGTGGTAAGGTTAGGTCTTGAAGACATCATCATGACTAACGTGTATTCTTTGGCTTGGGTTTAAAAGGAGAAAGATTGGCCAGACCATTGTGGCTCAGTGGTTGAAATCAACCCATGAACCAGGAAATCATGGTTCGATTCTCAGTCAAGGCACATGCCTGGGTGCAGGAGGCAGCCAATCATTCCATCTCCCTTCCTCTCTCTAAAACCAATTAAAAAACAACAACAAAAGCACATATTTAAAAGGAGAAAGGTTGGCCTGGCTGGTTGGTTAGAGCACTGTCCCATATACCAAAAGGCCATAGATTCCTTCTCCAGTTGGGGCACATACAGAAGGCAACTTATTGATGTTCTTGTCCTCCCTCCTTCTCTCCATTCCTTCTCCCTCCCCCACTTCTCTCTAAAATCAACAGGCATATCCTGAGATGAGGCTTAAAAAAATAAAATAAAAGGAGGAAGACTGGAGCTCATTTGAAGCTTTGAATTCGACTAGGAATTCTAAATTTGATGCAACAAGCAAAGGGAGTTATCATGTGTGGGGGAAGACAGGAAGATTAGTCTGCCCGTAGAACATAGGAGGCACTAAAAGCGAACAGCTTTCTGTTAATAGGGAGAGAAGGAGAGAGAGCACCAAGTTATGAGCGACCTAGCACATAAACGCCTCTGGTGAAGCGGGAAGCTGGGTCGTTGCCATGCCTGACCACGCTACTAAGCCTTCAATCCAACAAGTCTCAGCACGTAGCATCATCGGTCTCAGCACACACATTTCGCTGGTGAACTTCAAAATATGTTGTAGGAAGCTCAGTGAGGCAAGTGTTTGAGAGAATCAGGGACACCCTTCCCACCCCACCCGCCCCGCTTAGTAATTTCACCTGCCAGATATGGCAGCTATGGCCATTTAATACTGGAACTAAGGCCCTCCCCATTTCTGTGTGTAAAAGAAAAAAGAAATCAATAGTTTTTAGAAAGTGCCATTTCTGGACTAACCACCATGAGCCTGGACTCACTTGGCATGAGATGTCACACTATCAAATCCTGTGCTGACACCTTCAACGCTTAGCGCCTCCTGTGGCTACTGATAATTTTCTGGCTGACAGTTTGCCTCATAAACCTATCTCAAATACATATCTTCCCTTCACATATTTCACTCTGGCCACGATGCCTTACTGTCAGTTCCTTAAACATTAACTTCTCTCCTACCCCAGACCCTCTGCATTTCCTGTTCTCTCCACCTCACATATTCTTCCCCCTCTTACTTACGTGGCTAGTTACTTCTCATCCTTTGATCTCCTGTCACTTAGGTAGATCGCCAAGTTCACATCCACGAGGGCAGGGATTGTGTCTGCCATGCACCTCGGTGTAGTGTCATGCACTGTACCAGACACTTGGTGTCAGTGGAGAAGCAGACCTCACACCTAACCTAACAGGTTCCTTTTTACAGATGAGGAAGTTAGGACCAGAGAGGTAATAGTGACTTGTCTGCATGTGTACAGCTAGTTGGAAGAACAATTAGACAAAATAAAAAGTGGAAATTGCTTAGTGCAGATCAAGTTTGTCTTCGAAATGGGGAAGGAGATGCTGAGCTGTCTGTGGAGGGACAGGGCAGGAGTGAGAAACAGGGAAGAGCACAATGCTCCTAAGGAGATGACACTATGACTTCACCATCAGAAACATACGCCTGCTGCGCTGGTTTCACAGGAGTAGGGCAGCTTGCACGCCAATCTTGTCTTACTGCCCCATCCTATTGTCTGGAAACCATAGGGTACATACATCGTGGGTCCAACTGTGGCAGTAAATATAAGAGGAATGTACTAAAATGGAAACCATGGCCTGGACCGCACCAGCATCACGTTCTAGCCAGAGGGCCCCGTGAGCTGTAATGCACTGGGATACAAACAGCTTGTTGTGGCTCTCAAGACACCACAAACAAACCATCCACCTGACCTGCAGTCACAAGTGACTGGGGAGTACGAGGGGAGGGTGGAGGGGAAGGGGGCATGATCACTGAGCCTTAGCACTTGGGGAAGAAGCCCCCTCCCTTCCTAGTCATCTCTCAACTGTGAAGTGTGTGGGAAAAACTTTTATCACATCAATGGCCCTGCTAAGGGTCAACTCTCATTGCAACAACAATCGCCACATGAGAACATGTAAAAAAAGAGCTGGGCTGGCCCTTGCCCTGACCTGCTACCTCCTCTCTTCCGTGGCTAAAACAAGAAAACTCAGTCTCCAGTACACCCTGCAACCAGCAGTCACCAAGCTCATCTTTCCATTCCAGAGCAGAACATTCTTACAGCCTCTGTCCTGCGAGACCTTCTCCTCCCCTAAACACAGTTTTCCATGCCGAAGCTGAAGTGAAAGAACAGATGACGAGTTGCCCATTCTGTTGCCTGTTGGCACTAAAGCTGGTTGAAGCATTCCATAAAAACACCGGAGTCCATGGGGTCTGCCTGATGAGAGGATGTGTGTGTGCACAAAGCACTGGTGTGTACACAAGACCTGGGTATGCGGTGGTTAAGGGGAGAGGGATACACAAATGGATAAATGCAAGATGCTCACTGAATGGGAATGTTGCCACCATTTCTAGATGCCATGATCTTTTCTCAGACTCCTCAAAAGCCTAGTTTCCCTGCATCCTGACCAATGAATTTTCTAAAGAGTCACTCAGAATGATATCAACATGGACAGTAGATTGTGCATTTTGCATGTGAAATGCGATGATGACTCCCCTTCTACTTAGGATGAAATTCTAAATCCTATCCAGGTTTTCTGCCTACCTCTCCCATCTCCCTTTGAACCATCACTGGCTCTACCATTCTGGTTTCCACCCCGCCTTATTTGTTTATATCTTTCTCTATTTATTCTTTTTAAAATATTTTATTAATTTCAGAGAGAGGAAGGGAGAGGAAGAAACATTGAACGGCTGCCCCTGGCTCTGGGAATCAAGCTTGCAACCCGGGCATGTGCCCTGTCTAGAAAGCGAACCAGCAACCTCCTGTTGTTTGAGATGACATCCAACTAACCGAGCCACACTGCCCAGGCCTCAGTTTTTTTTTCCAATGTCCTATAGTCTTCCGAGTACATGTCTTTTACCACCTTCGTTTATTCTTAGGTATCTTATTTTTTTGTTGTTGTTGCAATGTTAAATGAGATTTTTTTTTTTTTTTTTTTTAGTTTCTCTTTCTAAGAGTTTATTGCTGCTATATAAAAATGCCATCAATTTCTGAATGTTAATTTTGTATCCTGTTAATTGCTAAATTTATTGATTAAATCTAGCAGTTTTCTGGGAGGAGTCTTTAGGGTTTTCTATGTATAATATCATGTTATCTATGAATAATGTCAGTCAGCCCTCTTTGATAGTGGACCTCCTCTCCCAACTGCTTCCATCTGCTTGAAGATAAGTAGGCAAAGAACCCATGTTTTCTTAATTCCCTAAAACTGCTACTGACTTCAACCAGTTAACATTCATTCATTAAGCCATTTTTGGTACAAGATACTGGTAAGCTCTTAACTGATTGTCAAATGTAATCCTCTCATACAATGACTCCAGTTTTACGAAGTAGTACAGGCCTGGTCCATGCTGAGGAAAGACACTAAAGTATCAGAGAGATAAGGAGAGAGATCCCAAAAGAACCCAATCACAGCCCCTAAATTAGGAGGGATAAGGGCGGGTCAGAAACAAATGAAAAGGTAATGCCCCAATTCGTTCATTCATTCACCTATTCAATAAGGATGTATACATTATGTGTCAGGCCTGACCTATACAAACTGGGGCTGTAATAAAACACTTATGGCTTCTGTCATGTAAAACTTATAGGCAAATACAGGTTTTACAACCAAACAATTATACAGAGGGCAATAACAGCTCTAATCAGTGCGTGCTGCCTTGGGAGCACAGAGTGGGACAACAGAGAAGAACTAAACTCTTCAGGACAGTTGAGGATAATATGTTGCATTGGCAAACTACAATTATGGGACTAATGGCATCTCATATCAAGGCAGTATATATTTTTTTACAATTCATTTTCCTATAGACTATCTCTCCAAGCCACCTAAGTTTGCATGAACAACAAGAATTTATCATCCAAACATTAACAGTAACGGCAGCATTGGGTTCCATGTTCTAAGATCATGATGGTCTCCTGATTTAACTATTTCTAAAGTTCTTTTATCCATTTGTTTACTGCTATTGTAGTCCAAACCCAGATGACTCCCTACTGCCAGAGATTGCACGAGTCTTAAAAGAGAGATAAGCACAACAGAGTATCTTGGGAACAGACTCAGAAACATGCCATCTAATGCAACCTAACGTCAGGATAAGCTGAACTCCATCTCACCCTTGCAGGTCAACAGCAATTTAAAACACTGGGGGATTCCAGGGCTCCCGTGGCCACTCTAGCAACAAGAAAGTCAGTGCCCCCGGGGCAAATTCCAGATGCAGCAGCACCAAAGAGCATCCAGGATCAGACAGTGAATGACAAGCAGCGGATGCTGTGCCAATGCTGGCCGTTCTGAGAGCTGAGCCGTGGCACAGAGAAGAAAATGGTGCCAAGCTTCGGCCCCCCTGCCAGGAGGCTCATGCTCTGGCTCTCTCCCCTCTCCTCGGGCTGCTGGGCTGTTATACCAGTTTATGTAAAGACCCCCTCCATTCCCTGAGAGGATAAACTTACTGCAGCAGGGATTCCAAAGAGAATCAACCTACTCTGTTTATGGGCAAGCAGTTACCATGAGCAGAATGAGTAGAATGGAAAAAAACACACAACACCTATTAAAACATTCTGAAACATGAAAGATGAGGAACATACCACTTAAGATGTATAAGAAGAGCACACTTGTGAAAAATATGTACTCATTTAACTGAAAAGAATAAATAAAAATAAATAACCCAGAAAAGGTTGTCATATAAATGTATTGGTAGTTAACAAAAAGCAAGTCACACATAGAACTAAGTCTAAAACATTATAAATTGCATTATAAAACAGTATAAATATAAAGAATAACTTTTAAAGAATATGTTTAAGATTTTAAAATTCAGTACTAGTAATACTCTATATGAAGTTTTAAATGCCAGATCATAGAAACAAAATCTGGAGAGTAAAGAGACAATATTCCTCATCTTGCAGAAAAAGCAATTGGTACACAGTTTCATTTTGACACTGAAAAATAGAGAAGTGGATTCAAATCCAAATTTTTCTAAACATGTATACCTTTAGCAATGAAAAGAACACCTCACCTCTCTCTATTGTCCTCATGGACCATTTCCACTTCCTTCAATGACTTAAGCACATGGCTTTATGTTCTTCTCATTCTTTCCTCTCCCATCTCCCATGAAATCAATATCTGGGTTGGAGACTAATAACGTCATTTGAGCCAAGAGTTCTTAATTTTCTCAACAGACCTCCACAACTACTCCGTCTCACGAACATACTCACATTCTGGATCTCATTATGTGACATTCGTTGTTCCCATTCCAAGATCTCAAACTTGGTTACACTCTCTGACTCTAACTTCCACCTCCCTTCTTTCCCATTCCCAAGAACCATTTCACCTAATTTATCCCCCACTAAAACCTGTAAAAGTAAGTCCCTCCTAAATAACCCAGTTCATTAACCAACCTGCATAATTATCATCCTTATTTGAGTCTCCTGGTTGTCACTCATTCAATAACCACTATTTGTTAAAACTGGACCTGGGAATGCCAGTTCCCAGCCCTCCAGAGGCTGAGAGTCTACGAGGGGAAGCAAGCATATAAACCAGGAAGAGGAGTAAAATACGACAGGTGCCACACAGAGGCATGCAGAGTCGAATGGAGGGCGCAATCTTACAAATGCAGCCCTGACTCAGTGATGCCATAATGGCGAGCTTCTCCCCAACTCCTCTTTCTCTTCTTCTTTGAATCCCTTTTCTTACTCATTTTCTTTAATGTAGACACTTCTCACAATTCAGGTCCAACCCTCTGTTCTTCTCACTCCACACACATTCCCTTACAGACTTGATACATTCCCAAGGCAACCAAAAACAAGACAGGAAATGTAAGTCCCTAGACCCCACTTCTGCTCTGACCTCCTGGGTCTTAAACTTGGAAAATTCACCTCAAACTCATCATCATGTCTAGCCCATTTCTCTGTCAACATTTTCCTATTACTCAGATTCAAAACAGAAGTTAACTCTTCTCAATCTACCCCCTCATTCGATGGAGAACTTAGATGGTCCCCAATGCCTGTCCATCTTTCTTTCAAAGTCACGTCTTATTCGTACTCTCTAACTCCCACTGTGGTTATGTAGACTTATTTCTTTCTAGGTAATTGACCCTTCTTTAAAATATAGAAAATGATATCTTTCTTCATGTCTCTTACAGCATCCAGCATAGTATATTTGACTGCAACAGTTATTCAATAAATATCTGTCATTGAAGCTAACTTATGACCATTCAGTGGGGCCTTTAAAAGCCATGAAGTGAGACTGGGCCTTGCCTGGAATATAGCCAAAGCCAGACACTGCGTCATGGACGAGGGCAGAAAAATCCCTCTTGGTCTCCACTCCTGCATTTAGTGGGGGCTATGCTAACCCCCCTATCCCTGTCCCCACCAACACAACCACCAATCAGCTCTGAGGTGAGGTGCTTCAGGCCAGCACTTTGGCAGTCTGCCCAACTGACAGTGAACTGAAATTGGGGTAGGGAAGCAGAATTCCAGAAAAAACAGGCTTATTATCGAGACCTCACAACCGAGCTGACAGCAGAGAAACTGAAATGTGAGCTGCATTTCCCATTCCCCATACAGAATGCGAAGGAGAAAACTCCTATAGGCCCGGATGTAATTAAATGGTTTCCACCCTCAACCAAAAAGAGCAGGAAAGTGGCTGGGAGGGAAGTCTCTCCTCAGAGCATACTGGTCACCAACCCGAGGCCGGATGGAATGGGAACATTCAGTTCAAAATCAAAATACCATCATGAAAGGACACCACTTCCTGCCAGAAGGAGCTCACGCAGCACCTCTGGTGGTATGCTTCTAGCTGGTTCGTGCCAAAAAAGTTTACCAAAATTGGAGCAGCCAACAGCAAAGGGAGTCGGAGCCCACTTTCGGGCTCATCGTGTTATAAAGGAGCTGAGAGACGATGCGGTCGGTTTTATTAGACTCACGTCCCACCTCACTTCCATTGTTCCCTTCTGCTCAGTGTCCCAGAGCACTATTCCAAGCTCGGGCTGAAATTACTTTTCTGGGTTAATAACAAGCACAGGAAAATAAATCACGTCTGCCCTAGGAGTGAACCCAAAACCAAAAGCTGCCAGAGAGGAATTTGTGAGCGAGGTTTAGAGGCAACTTTAATTCTGAAGGAAATGAGCCTTTAAAAAGAAAATCCAACTAGCGATCTACGCAGACAAAATATTAATCTGCGCTGCCCTGGTTAATTTGGGGGCCTTTCATAACTTTTGTTTTCTTAGGTGGCTATCGGCCAGAGCAGACCTTCTCTCAGAAGATGGCAGATGGCTTGGGGCCAAATACAGGAACAGTTAAAACCCGTGTGCTCAGGCTCCGTCCGATCCTCGGGTGTACTTCCATTCCGTAAAGGGAACTAGCTCCATGACAATCTACCGATGAAAAGCGAAATCATTTGTCCAATTCCATTTCTTTCCTCTGCCTGGTTTTAGCTTGTCCAGAAGGGTGGTAGCTTTTAAAAATATATTTTATTGATTTTTTACAGAGAGGGAAGAGAGAGGGATAGAGAGTTAGAAATATTGATGAGAGAGAATCATCGATCAGCTGCCTCATGCACACCCCCTACTAGGGATGTACCCACAACCAAGGTACATGCCCTTGACCGGAATCGAACCTGGGACCTCTCAGTCCCCAGGCTGACGCTCTATCCACTGAGCCAAACCAGTTTTGGCGGGTGGTAGCTTTTAAAGGCATAAATGGATACTAGCCTCAGATACTAGCCTAGAGAGTCGCACCAAGTAAAAAGGTCCTGTGATGGGCTAGAAATCAGTCCTGCACACCACTGATGGGGGAACCGCACCACAGCACGGCCACCACGCTTTTTTCCAGTGAGGACAGCACCAGCCCACCCTCTGCCTACCAGGATCAAAGAGGATACACCTACACGGTAGCAGCAATGGAACTACCAAAGAACATCTTTGCCGCTGAGACAAATACGTAATTTTTTTAAAACATATTTTTTTTATTGATTTCAGAGAGGAAGTGAGAGGGAGAGACAGAAACATCAACGATGAGAGAGAATCCTTGATTGGCTGCCTCCTGCAGCCCCCCACTGGGGATCGAGTCTGCATCTGGGTATGTGCCCCTGATCAGAACCGAACCTGGGACCCTTCAGTCCACAGGCCAATGCTCTATCCACTGAGCCAAACTGGCTAGGACCACAGATGTAATTTTAAAATTTCTGGTGGCACTTTAGGGTAAAAGAAACTGATAAAAATAACTTCAATGTTATATTTTATCTAACTCTATGTAGCTAAAACATCACTTTAGCATCTAATAAATATTTAAAACATTATTCACGAGACATTTTACTTTAAAAAAAAAAAACCAGTATTGTTCAGTTGTGCCGCAACAGGTGTGTCTAGTGGCTACCATATCAAACAGCAGAATTCAGAATGTTTTACAAGATCACTGTTTGCTGAGTATAAACTAAAAAAGCTTTTTATTGCACCCTTCATTCACCCAATACCCCAATAAAGTAACTAAGAGATATTAGTTCCACAGTTGACAAATAAAGACGTCAAAAAAAGGGGTGGGGCCCAAAACCGGTTTGGCTTAGTGGTAGAGCGTAGGTCTGCAGACTGAAAGGTCCCAGGTTCGATTTCGGTCAAGGGCATGTACATTGGTTGCGGGCACATCCCCAGTAGGGGGTGTGCAAGAGGCAGCTGGTCGATATTTCTCTCTTATCGTTGTTTCTAGCTCTCTAGCTCTCTCCCTTCCTCTCTGTAAAATCAATAAAATATAAGGGAAGCTTAGCACTAAAAATCAAACCGCAAACAGACTTGGGAAAACTCTGGTCATGTGAAGCCTGAGATTTGCTATGGAAGACCAAGCCTTCCATGTTTGTGCACATCCAACACAGGACGTACCAGGCTCTTCTCATTAAAATCATGGCAGATTCCCAAATCTCCGCTTACTTCAAACTGATAGCTCGTCTTTCAGCTCCACAATCCCATCCATTCTTTTCCAGATCGCTGGCAACCTCATTCCCTCTCCTGGAAACCCACTCCAACCCTTCCTTTTCTGTTTTGTCAAAAGCCAGACAAAACAGGTCACGCTTAAACTCTACCACTGGAAATTGTAAAGGGAATTCTGAACGAAGTTGTAATAAAGCTTTTGGGTATGATGAAAAAACCACCAGACTAAATAGTAAACATTGACTTCATATTCATTCTGAATCTCAAAGGAACAGGTAAAGTTTTAAAAAGGAATCTACCAGAGAGAAGGAGACAAAGAGTTCAAGCACCATATCCTAGAATAATATAACTATAAATTAAACTTTCAATTAAAAAGAATAAAAGTTTTCTAAAATAAAAAAATGTAAAAGACCACCCATCGAGTAAATTTGCACAGGAAAGGACACAGATTGAGCACAGACTTGGAGTTCAATAAGCCTAGGTTCAACTTATAGCTGAACCACTATGTGTCTTGAATAAATGTTTAGCTCCTCTGAGACCCATCATCATCATCCGTAAAAAGGATATTTCATAAACTCTACCGCTCATACCGTTACTGCAAAGCTTACACAAAATAAAACATTGCAATCAGCGCTTATTGGGGTGCTAATAGACATTAGTAAACTCTCAGTCCCCGGCCCCAGCCATTTCTTTAGGTTGAATAAAGCCGAACAGACTAGTACAGGGCTGAGGCCAGGAAGGACTTTATTCATGTGAAGTGGGAGAACCTTGGACTTCATCCTGTTGATGGGGAGGAGAGCAAACAACAAGGTTGTCCCTGGAAACCCAAGAATTGGAAGGAGTGACATAGAGGAAGTAAAACTGTGGTGAGAAATCAAACAAATCAAAGAAATCAAATCAGGGTCACTTTAAATGACAGCAGATCAAAGTGAATAAAGATCGCCACACTGGGTTTACCCATCATTTCTGCCATCTTTTCTAGAAACACAAGAACATATGGAGAAAGAAGCCTCTTACAAGGACCTTCACAGAAAAGAGGAATTTAATAAACATCCCGGGGTAAGAAATGTTGGTAAATTATCATTTCACTGGGAAAACTTCCCCCATGATTGGGTTTTCCTATTTCACATCAAAGCAGGAAACCGAGTGTGGTATCAAAGAAAAATCAGCAACGAAATCACAGTATCATGTCATCTTGGCTGTTCAGAGCTTAGAAGCACAGGGAGCCCCTCTCCCACAGGGCAAAGGGGAGAAGAGAATGGGGCCAAGTCCCTAACAAGCATCTCATTCCACCCAATACCACCGAGAGGGACATGAAAAAAAGAGAAAAAATTCAAATCTTTCCAGTTACTGTCAAGGAATGAACTTCATAGTAATTTTTTAAGATGAAAACTAATGGCCTTTGAAAAATCTACCAGAGAAATGGCAAAAGCTAAAAGAGAGAAGGAGACAGAAAGAGTAGAGGTTTGGGAGTGAAGGCGTAGGCTTGAGACACCAAGCAGAAATTCTAGGGGAAATCCAATTCTAGGAAACCCAGTGGGAAAGTATTAAAAATGGACAGTTTGGGGATTAAAAGCAGAAATGCCTGCCTTTCCAGGAAATTGTGTTATTGAAGTTTTAAACCCTTTTAACCTTTTTTTACTCATAGTCTACAGCTCTAAAAAGTACTCTAACTAATTAGCTGCTGCAGATAAGGGAAAGCAATTCTTAGCACTAAATACCAGGTGGGGTTGGCGGTAATCCAACATCAAGACTTCTCTGCTGGGCACCATCCCTTATGGGTACTGTAGTTTCTTCTTTATATCATAACTTATTCTTGGGTTTCCACATTAACTCAATCAATTTAACTCAAAAAAGGCTCAGTTCTTAATCCCTTAATCAGCTCTTAATTGTCTCCACTTTCAGTTAGATAAATAAACAGAAACGGGATCTGAATGTCTGCAAAAAATCACTGAGCTTTCAAACAGAAGTGGAAAATCTGCCTAAGACTGTATCAGAAACTTCCAAGAGGTTGGAAAATCAAGCAAGGCTACTCTTCTAATATCGGAGGCAAAAAAAAAAAAAAAAAAAAAAAAAAAAGTCTATTTTTGTCCTGTGTGCAAAAAGGATACGAAAGAGGGAAAAATAGAAATGTAAATGGGTGTTAAAAAAACGTCTCAAGAGCAACTGCCCAGCCCTTTGCATAATTACAGGACACAACAATAAGACGAGATGGAGTTCTGTCTGTGAACAAACAATAACTCTGAACTCTTGAGGTCTCTATAATTTGCACTTTTTTTTTTAAGTTGGAAGAGGAATAGTCCAATAGCCTTTCCATATAATTATGAATATTCTTTGATATGGTATCAAAATTTGACAAGTTGTAACCCCCTCCCCCGGGTTTATTGAGATATGACTGACATATAACATGGTGTAAGTTTAAGGTACACAATGTGATTACCTGATCTGCATAAATATTGCAAATATTTACCACCATAAGATTAGTTAACACATCCGTTACCTCACATACTGGTAGCTACCATTTGTGTGTGTGTGTGTGTGTGTGTGTGTGTGTTTGATAAAAACATTTATATCTTTACACTTAAGCATGTTCCTTTCCTCTCAGACATTTATTAAGCATCTACTATGTCCCAGGCAATGTGTTGTTTTTCCCAGATAACCCCCGAGTCCGTCAGTGATGCTCTTCTCTCACAGCTGCCCCGGCAGCTGGCACGGTGCTGAGTTCAGAGCCACGCCAGTAAGTACCTGTGAACACATTTCTTTAAGTGAACACAGGAGAACGCAGGTGGTCAGCACAATGATCTCACACGGAGACCCTGGTGAAAGATGCCTACTTCTATAACAGCCTGCCTCCGGTGACCAATCCGTGCCTCAGCCTGGCCGACTCATCACGTGGTACATACCTGTCCATTGAGGGGGGCAGCGGCAGTTGTAGGTATTGACCCCGTCCACGCAAACCCCTCCGTTCTGGCATCGGTGGTTAGGGCAGTCATCTATATTCCGCTCACAGGTGCTGCCTTCAAAACCTGGTGAGAGAGAGAGAAAGAGAAAAGGATGAATTCTCTGCGGAAGAAATGACCTCTCTCTTCCCGCAGGACACGGTCATGGAACAGCCCTACTTCCCTATTTCAGCTCAGCAGCCAGCAGCTGCTCAACCCAGGGCTCTCTCCATTAACAAAAGTCCCCCATCTTCTGCCTTCTCTTGCCTCCAGCATAGCTAGACAGTTGGAGTGACTCATTATGCCAATGGCATGCTTTCACAGTTACCTCATAAGTATTTCAAAGTGTTTCATGAAATAAAAGCCCGGTGAAGATAAATCTCTACTTGGGACAGCTTTTTACTGGCTCTTTAAAAAAAGGATATTAGATTTACCCCAGCTCCATGCGAGATTAATGAGAAGAACAGATAAAAGCTTATCTCATTAGATTTAAATTCCTTTCCCCCTCCTTGGGATGATTGTTTGGGAAAACTAGGTGGGGGTGAAAGGCATAAGAAAAATACTTCTATTTGAAGATATAACTCAAGTTCCAACCTCACTACCTATAAGCTACTTAGCGGGTGGTAAATTCCTAACTCCAAATCAGCTTCCTTGTCTGTAAAATGAGGCTGATCCACCTGTCTGGCCTGCTTTTCTAGGTTGTTATAAGTGTCACATGACAAGCCAAATGCAAAAGGAATATAAAAAGCTATCTTCAAATGGGGTGGAATTCTTACTAATTAAACTTCCTAACCCTTCAAATTCTTCACTCCCCTCTCTACATTTATAGCATTGCTTCCTTCCTCTTGATTTTCGTCATTTATGAAAGATGAAACTAGCACCCCAACTAACCACAGTCATTTATATATTGGGCTCCCCCCCCCCCTCTTTCCTTCCAAATCCCTTAACTATTAAAATAGAAGACTACCACGTTTCCCCAAAAATAAGACATCCTTCGAAGATAAGACATAGCGCATGGAAAGATAAGACATCCCCTGAAAATAAGACCTAGCGCAACTTTGGGAGAAAAAATTAATATAAGACACTGTCTTATTTTCGGGGAAACAGGGTAGCAGCTCTAAAAGGAGAGGATGTTCACTAAGCATTGTTCAATTTGAAATACAGTATTAACTATGTACTTGGCCTCTTCAAAATGTCCCTTACGGTTCCTCTCTCTCACTCCAAACACTTACTGAGCCTTATACGAGGCACTGGGGATGCAACGGAGAGTGCAAGAGACAGAGTCCCTGCTTTCGGGGCATTCACAGGCTGGTGGCTGGGAAAGACATCAATCACATCTCGCTTTGTTCATTTTACCACCAGCTACTGTGGTGGTCAGCCTACATCTGCTCTGCTACGCCGGACGTTTCTCTGGATGTAGCGGCAGTCATGTACGTGAGGACAGATCCAGTGGCCAAAGTGATCTCCAGAGACCAACAGAAATCACCTCCGAGAAGACAGGGATGAATGAAAGCTTGACTGAGAATAATTCTGGGCCTCTCTGTATTTGGTACTCAGGCTATTCAAGCGGATGAATCACAAAGTAAACTCGAGAAAGACTATGAAAATGTTTACAGACTCAGATGCGTACAAATGTATCATGTTACTCATCTATCGGTTTAATTCCTATGGCCATCTTACAAAAGGGCCGAGTCAGAGAATGTGATGACAAAGTGAGGGCCGATGTGCAGCTCCGCCAAGCAGCGGTCCCTGGACGAGAGCTGAGGTCTGTGTCCCCAGTCCGGTGCTCTTAATGGAAACAGTCTTGAGAGAAGTGAAAGGTTCCTTTTTAGAGTGTGGGAGGGCCACCGGGCCCCTGGCCCACCGCTGCTAGAACTTGTGCGGGTTGGTGAGGTTCTAGAACGGGCAACGGCCATCCTCCCCATCGTCTGATATCTCCGGTGACTAAGACTAAACATTATTGACTAGGGTGTCAGGGAGATGTAGGCAAACTATAAGGATTGGAAACTGTGACCCTGAATTCATACAAGCCAATGCTACAACTAACTGAATTCACCAACCACAGACAAATTAAGAAAGCAGAAGCATTTCAGCATAACCACAACACATGAGAAAGAAAATGTTCTCCTTGTATGACTGACTGTTTTTGAGGTAGTTCTTCCCTGCCAACAGGTAGAAGGAGAGAAGTGAAAGAGAAATTCATGGCTCAAGCGTGGCCTCCGAGGCCAAACTGCCTAGGTCCCCTCTCCTCCCTGCCATGAACATAGAAAAGTGCAAAACCTTCCCTCTCTGGGGGAATTAATAGGACCTACCTGAAAGGGCTGTTGTAATGATTAAATGAGTTAGATATTTAAAAAAAACCAAAACCCCAAAACACCTTAATTCAATAAATGGTGCTGGAACAATTAAATATCGACATGCAAAAGAATAAAGTTGGACTCCTTCCTCACACCATGCACAAAAATTAACTCAGAATGTAAGAGTCAAAATTATAAAACTCTTAGAAGAAAACTCAGGAGTTAAGCTCTGTGACTTGGATTAGGTAAAGCTTTCTTAAATATGACCAAAAGCACAAGTAAAAGAAAGCATAGTGTGAATGTCACCAAAATTAAAAAAATTTGGGCTTCAGAGGAAACCATCAAGAATGGGGAAAGACAGCCTACAGAATGGGAAAAACTATTCGCAAATCATGTATCTGATAAGAGATGTGTATATAGGATCTATTAAAAACTCACATGTATAATGAAAATACAACATATATAATATGAAGAAGACAACCAGATTACAAATGGGTAAAGGGATCTGAATAAACATTTCTCCAAAGATGATAAACAAATGGCTGATAAGCACATGAAAAGATGCTTGTCATCATCAGCCATCAGGAAAACGCAAATCAAAACCACAGTGTGATATTGCTTCACACTCACTAGGATGGTGATAATAAAAAAGATGGATAATAACAAGTGTTGGTGAGGATGTGGAGAAATTGGGAAACCTCATACACTGTTGGTTAAAATGTAAAATCGTGCAGCCACTTTAGAATACAGCCTGGCAATTCCTGAAAAGGTTAAATAGTTACCATATCTCCTAGTAATTCTTCTCCTAAGTATATATATCCAAGAAAATTGAAAACATATGTCCACACAAACACTTGTGCAAGAATATTCCTCGCTGCATTATTCATAGTAGCAAAAAAGCAGAAGCAGTCCAAACATCAATTCACTGATGAGTGAATAAATAAAATGTGATAAATCCATATAATGGAATATTATTCAGCCACAAAAAGGAATGATACCTCCAACAACATGGATGAACTTTGAAAACACCCCAAGTGAAAGAAGCAAATCATAAATGACTACCTATTATGTGTTTCTATTTATATAAAATGTCCATAACAGGCAAATCTATAGAGACAGAAATTAGATTAATAGTTGCCTAATGCTGGGAGGGGGTTGTGGGAAGTGGGGACTGACTACTAATGGGTACAGGGTTTCTTTTGGAGTGATAAAGTTGACTATGGTGATGGTTACATATATCTGTGAATTAACTAAAGACAACTGAATTTTATGTTTTAAAAGAGCACATTAGCCGAAACCAGTTTGGCTCAGTGGATAGAGCGTTGGCCTGTGGATTGAAAGGTCCAGGGTTCGATTCCGGTCAAGGGCATGTACCTGGGTTGCGGGCACATCCCCAATAGGGGGTGTGCAAGAGGCAGCTGATGGATGGTTCTCTCTCATCGATGTTTCTAACTCTCTATCCCTCTCTCTTCCTCTCTGTAAAAGATTAATAAAATATATTTTAAAAAAGAGCACATTATATAGTATGCAAATTATCTCAATAAAGCTCTTATATTGAGGAGAAAAGCACTTAAAACAGTACCTGATGCATAGTAAGTGTTCTACATTTATTAGCTATTACTATTAATCAGTGGGATCAAAGCATCCCTTGGAGGCTATCCACTCTAATCCTCTTGTGTGACAGATGAGGAAGCTGAGGGACACACGCCAAGTTTGCATGGCTGGTAGGTAGGAGTCTGTACTGCTCTAGGAACTTCACCCAGTTCTGATCAGTCCGTTCTCGGGACCTCTGAGTTCTTGTTCAACCATCTGAAAAGCCGGCCTTGGGTCAAAAGTTCCTACGTCTGAGAAAAACTCAAGCCAAACCAGTTGTCCAAAGCTAAGACAGAATTTCTGCTTTAAAAATAGAGACACAGAACCCCTTTTGGAAACAGCTAGCAAATTCTTGCAAGGAAGCCTATGCCACGGGGGCGGGCCAGGCTTATATGAATAAGTTACAGTGAAATCACTTCTTAAGACTATATTTTAAGTTTTAGGGGAAAGGAAAACAGACGAGTCTCGGACCTGCGTGTGGGATGGGTGTAGCAGACTTACAGAGACGCTCCCATGACCGTACGAAAAGGAATCTACTGCTGGAAGCCAATTCACGTCCTTAAAAGGCCACAGGGAGAGAAATCAAACTTAGCAGGAACGTTTTGAGGCTGTGCTGTTATAAAACTGTGGGCCATGGTGCTGATAAATAATGACAGTGAGGGTGGGGAGCAGGAGAGAGCCGTTTGAACTTGTCAACCCACACAGAGAACAGCATCTCTCCAGAGAGCATCTGCAGCTTTCCGTTTTCAGACGCCGGGAGGTGTGAGGGCGGAAAGGCGGGGTGGGGAGGCACAGCGAGCCAGGCTGAAAGTCCTCAGGAAAAGTGTGAGGAAAAACCCAGGGACACTGGGAATGGTGGGGACAAGGACAAAAAGGTAAACGTCTACAAGTCTATCTCTCCCCAACCCTTGGGAAAAAGCCTGTCACAAAAGCAACTGGTCCCACTTTCTTAGCACACGTCTCTCCTCCTCTGAATGAGCCCCAATGGATCCCCCAGCCACGCCACCCACCCAGGCTGTGCCTCACTTTGGGATTTCCCTAATGTTTTCTACTTTCCTTCCTAATTTTATCACCAAGGAAGCCATGGAAACGAATAAGGGGATTCAAAAGAAATAAAGTCAGTACATATTTTAACATTATAGAATGCTAGAGGCCCAGTGCATGAAATCCGTGCACAGGTAGATCGGGCCAACGATCAGGGTCAATCAGGTTCCCCGCCTCCCTGCCTCCTCCTTCCCTCTCTCCCTCAGTGCCCTCCCACCGCTGGTCGCCTGCCATGTTCTGTGCCGCGTCATGGTGGTCAGCGCATGTCATAGCAAGCGATTGAAGTCCCGGTCTTCCCTGCCTAACTCCTTAAGGGGCCAATTTGCATATTAGCCTTTTATTATATAAGATAGGAATTCTCTTCTCTACCACATTCAGTTCACTGACTTGTCAAATATTGAGCCTCAATTTTGTACCAGGCACTAAGTTAGGTGCTGGGGAAAATGTTAAAACAGGAGTGTCTACTGGGAAAGATAACACAAATAATCTGCTTGGAGGTCACAGGTTGCCAAAAGTCTCTGGAGGGTCTCAATCCCCAAGGGGTCAGGGAACACAGAAGGCATTTCAGTGAAATAGGTGCCTTTGATGCATTCTAAAGAATGAGTTCTAGCCAAAACTGGTTTGGCTCAGTGGATAGATCGTCAGCTTGCAGACTGAAAGGTCAAGGGCATGTACCTTGGTTTCGGGCACATCCCGAGTAGGGGGTGTGCAAGAGGCAGCTGATCGATGTTTCTAACTCTATATCCCTCTCTCTTCCTCTCTGTAACAAAAAAAATAATAATAATAATAATAATAATAAAAGAATGCGTTCTAGCCCAGCTGGTGTTGCTCAGTGGTTGAGCATCGACCTATGA
The DNA here is from genome assembly GCF_014108245.1 of Pipistrellus kuhlii. NCBI lineage: Eukaryota > Metazoa > Chordata > Mammalia > Chiroptera > Vespertilionidae > Pipistrellus > Pipistrellus kuhlii. The sequence goes on from NW_023425523.1 coordinate 9,554,205, forward strand.
ACCAGGAGGTTACGGTCTGATTCCCGGTCAGGTCACATGCCCAGCTTGCAGGCTCCATCCCCAGTGTGGGGTGTGCAGGAGGAAGCTGATCAATGATTTTCATCCTTGATGTTTTTATCTTTCTTTCCCTCTCCCTTCCACTCTGAAACCAATTGAAAAAAAAAAAGAAAAAAGAAAAGAGAAAAAGAATGCGTTCTATATAAAAAGGTGGGTGTAGGGGGAGAGGGAAGGTGACAGAAAGCTGAGGAGACAGCATGGACAAAACCACTGAGCGAGCGTGGGAGAACAGGAAACACTTCCAGGAATATCAAGGAAATGGGCCTCGGGGCCCGAGTCAAAGGAGCTGAAATACTGCGCCCGGAAAAGTGGCGTGAGCAGACGTCTGCATCTGCTCCAGAGAAACCTGCCAGGATGTGACTACGGCGATGCCCGGGTGGACGTCACGTGCCCCTGCGAGAATGCGGGAGGAATTCGTGCCAACGGTTTCTAAGCTCAGCAACAACAGAGCAGACACAAAGCCACGAAATGTGTGTAAGCTTATTTCGATGATATGGGGGATATGACACATAATCGCTCTGCGAAGTATAGGGGGTGGTTTACAAAGGAGACATGTTCATTGATTGGAGAGGACAGATCAGACAGCCTTTTCTGAAGTTTAAAAATAAATAAATAAATAAATAAAAAAGCCACAGAGGAATAAAAAGGGGTGGGAGAGAAAGACAAGGGGAAAGAACCTTGAGGACTGTTCAATCCAGCTGTGAGCTCACAAGGCACAGCCAGGAGGTTCAAACAACCCGCTGCTTTCTGACTTCCTGCGAGACTTTTTACAGTGTCCACAAACACCAAACCAGCCTGCCTCATTCTCTCCCCGCTAGTTGGCCCTGACCCCCAAATACTCAGAGTCAATGATTCATTAATTTATTTTCCATTTTGTTCTTACGTTAAAATTATCCTGGCAGAGTGGTAGCTCATGAAGATTTGGATGAACGGTTGCTGATCCAAGGAGAAGGCGAACTATGGTTCCTTGGTTTATGTCTATTAGTTCCCTCTTGAATATATTATTTTTCCTCCCCTCTACAGAGAAATACTTCTTTGTCACACAAGATGAGTCATTTCTGCAGTTTTAATTCTCCCCCCAGGAGTCTTACAATAATTCCAAAACCAACACATGGAAACAATAGTGCCCTTTGCAGACAGGAACTATAATTAAACCATTCCAATATAATCACTAACTTATGTGGGGTTCACTGACTCTCAGTGAGGAACACTCTAAACTTCTTCTCCAGGGTTAGAGAACCCACGAACAAAAGGAGTCAAACGAAGTCTAAGATGCAAAATACCAGGAAGAAAACAGTAAGACCAGCCCTAACCGGTTTGGCTCAGAGAACAGAGCGTCAGCCTGCGGACTCAGGGGTCCTGGGTTCGATTCCGATCAAGGGCATGTACCTTGGTTGTGGGCACATCCCCGGTGGGGGCTGTGCAGGAGGCAGCTGATGGATGTTTTTCTCTCTCATCGATGTTTCTAACTCTCTATCCCTCTCCCTTTCTCTCTGTAAAAAAAATCAATAAAACATTAAAAAAAGAAAATGGTAAGACCAAAGTTCCATGCCCAATACTGTGATATTATCCTGAACTCAGGAAGTAGCTGTGAGCCTGTTATGTACCCGGCACTGTTTTTAGGTGTTTGGGATGCATCACTAACAAAAGCAAAGACCCTAGCTTTCACTCTGGAGAGGGGAGGAGGGAGCAGAATTTGGAGAAGACAGACAATAAGCAATAGACATATGAAGTAAACTAGATACTGCATATTATACAGTCAGAAGATGATAAGTGTTATAGAGAAAGGAAAAAAACAAAAACAAAAACAGTAGACGAGGGCCAGAAAGGGAGGAGACTTGGGGGAGGGCTACCATTTGAAATTGGTGATCAGGGGGGCCTCCATTGGATGTGCAAAGATGTGAGCTGGACGGGGAGCAGCCACCTGGGAGTCACGGGATCCCTTCACAAGCTCTGCCTCCTGCTGACTTAGTTTTCCCCCCAGTTTTAGAAGTGAAATATTGATTCTCCTCAAATAAGGGTGTTATTTACATGGAGATAGTGATTATTGTTTTAAGTCACATTTTAGTCATTTAGAGTAATGTGGAGGGCAAGGGAGGAAAGGGCAAGGAAAATGGTATTGCATTAAACCCCCCCTTCCCCCCCCCCAAAAAAAAACACCCCACACTACCTTTCTAAAAGAAAATCATCTTTCAGGCACTATTTCCCATGTAAAAGTAAAGCTAATATTTTCTACACTCCGCCTGGGACATAAAAACAACGAATGTAAAAATCTTACAAAACTGTAAATTTATTCACAGTGTTACTGCATCATCTATTGTTTTGCTTTCTTTTTTAACTTCCTTCTATACATCGTCCACGCTGATGTCATCTGTTTTATCGATCATGGGATCCTGAAAGGCGAGAACTAGTGTACCTGAGTATTTTTAAATGTCTGCAAGATGTCATACATAGGCTGATACGTGACAAATACTAGTCATTCATAACTAGAGGTATCTCTTTTTTCTTATAACATGACCCTACTTTCCTTTTTAACTCGAATGCCTCAAAGCATTTAACAAAAGCTTCATACATATCCTAAGCACCATCAGGGGGAGACGAGCAGTGTGAGGTGCTGCAGCCAGAGGCAAAAGCGCAGGCTTCGGAAAGCGCCTACCTGGGTCGCAGGACACAGTCTGACCACGTGTCAGCTGTGCACCTTTGGGTAAGTCACCTGACATCTCCAAACCTGGGAAAACTGGAAAAACAATGCCTGTCCCCAAGGTTTTGTGTCAATGAGGTAATAGATGCAGAGGAACCTGGCGCAGTGCCTGATCCATAAAAGGCATTCAATAAATGTTACTTTTCTCTCCGCCAAGTCTCTCCCATCCCCCCACATCCCCCCCCCCCCCCCCCACACACACACCCTCACACACACTTCATCAGTGAGTAAATAAACGTCTTGCTTTAAGCGACAAGCAGTGCGTAAGAGAGAGCCAAGTCCTCCTCGCTCCATCCCCCTGGTCCTGGCAGCCTCTCGGTGGTGGAATCCCTGGTTATTTCCTTTCTCAAGGAGGAGATACTATTCTGGTTTGACAGATCCTTTCCTGGACGCACTCGCAGAATTCCCTGAGGTTCTTATCGTGGCTAATGGATAACAATGCAGAGACTATGGGAGTGAGTAATCACTCTCTCCTGGCTGAAAACTTCCTTTATTGACTTCTCGAACTTCCCGTCAGCGTTCTGCTGCCAAGTCACCCTCTTGTTCTAGGCGACTATTAAAAGCCATTCTCTTGAAGCTGGAAAACACATTTAGCCTCCGACAATAAATCACACTAACCTCAATTACTAGCCACTTACACGAGCAGACGATTAGGACATCAGACTATTGGAATACTTGTAAAATTAAAATTGTTTACATGCCTAATGTTCTCCCTTAACCCCTTACAGTAAGAACAGGCGTGAAGGAAGTGTCTTTCCATTGTGCTTTATACAAGATGATGAAGGCGATAGTAGTGTTATGTCAATACAAGTTTGCGTAGTGTCTGCCATGATAGCACTGTCTAGTCTTCATGGAAAGAGAAACTGAAAGCAAGGCAATAGCAGCTTACTCTGGGGGCTTACTGAAATAGATATCTATCATGTTGCTTAGTGAAATAGTGAAAGCTATCTATTCCATTGCCGTGTCCTGTACCATTGTATCCCAAACACACAGCACAGTGCCTAGGACATAGGTGGCGGTCAATACATTTTTACTGAGTGACATGAGTAAGTTACCATTGGATTGTATCATGGGGACCAACATATGACCTTCAGTCCCCCAAAAATAAAACACACAATCTCATTGCGTGGGGGCTGTGTCCTCAGCACCGGAATCTAAGGCCCCCATTCCCAAAGAGTAGTGAGACCAACTTCTTCTTGAGGCAATCCTGCTTACTTTGCACATTACTCTTGTGTTTGTCCCGAGGATATTTGTATGAAAACAGAATCTTTGTTGCTTAGTAATTCATCTGCTCCAGCTGCGTGTGTTCTGTTCCCAATCAGGATTCTCGGTTTTCAGCCTCCTCATGGTTTTTGGTAAGGAGTTCAGTGAATTGGCCAGCTCGCTGCTTTCTCCACCTCTGCGGAACGCTGGGCCCCACGCTCCCACACACGGCTTCCCTTTCTGTTTCTGTCTTTGTTTCTGTCTTGAGGGTGTGCAGGATTGTGTCACATGTAATCTATCCGTGCTCATCATACAGTGCTCGTTGATGAAGAGAGCTCTACGCCCCACCCCAGTTCCCAAATTCTCTAGCTTCGGGCCAGGATGGGTTACCCCAAAGCCAGAGACGGGGAGAGGGTTCTGAGGGCCAGAAGCTAGGGAAAATCACAAAAGTGTAGATGGGAATTTTATTTTTTTTTTTACAGGTAAAAGCAAATAGGAAACTTGATCGCCTATTATGGTCAATTCACTTTAAAGCACTTCATTAATCACACCCGTTTTTTCAATGTCTAATTCTCTTGTGTGCCTTTCCATCCCGTGGACTTGTCTATACCTTTCCCACAGCTGTTTCTCCCATGTCTCACCGTTTCTCCAAAAAGGACAATAAACAGCTTCCTAGCCACACATCATCATAAACCCTGACATGGGAGATTACCCCCTGCTCCGTTTACATACCACCCGGGGCCCATAAACACTCCTCCCTCACCAGTAACCCACCTCACACCAAATTTTCACTTCCCCTTTCCCCTGCTGGGAAGGATACTTCCTACAGGAGCCACCCAGCCACACCCACACACCCCCTCCTCTTCTGTGCAGCAGGTGCATCTCCCAGGCCCAGGGCACAGGGGGACTCCTCACCTGGAAGGCAGTTGCACTCAAAAGTGAAGTCGCCGGTCTGCCGGCAGGTGCCTCCATTGACACAGGGCGAGGGTGCGCAGGGCACGTAGGGGCTGTCGCAGTGCTGGCCGGTGAAGCCCTGGGGGCACTGGCACTGATAGGAGCCCGGGAGGTTGAGGCAGCTGCCACCATGCTGGCACAGTCCCGGAACGTCACACTCGTTGATGTCAGTCTCACATTTCTGCCCCGTGAAGCCTGGCAGGCATTTGCAGGAGAACTGGTTGGCCACGGTGGTGCAGGTACTTCCATTTGCACAAGGATGAGACAGGCAGGCATCCGTCCACTGGCACAGCTTACCTGGAAGAAGGGGGACAGAGCTCAGTTCTGCCCACGGGAACGGGCGTCAGCCCCATCCTCCACCCACCACACCTTCCACCGAATAGGTGACACCAGGCGGTTACTGCATAGAGAATCCCTCAGCCCTTTGAGTGAATAAAATGCATTGACATCTTTCACCATCTATAATTACTAAATAGACCTCTTGGAAGAGATAAACAAGTCAACAGCACTTCTTTTTCCTTTAAACACAACACACATGCACACATGTTCTGGGCAACATTTTACTAAGTGTGGCCTTGGCTATCCATGTTGCTTGGTGTGTCTGAAGAGGATGAAGAATCTCTGACTCCTTGTATATGAAAACTACACAAAACTACAAGCTGTCATGAGACTAAGAGTCTAGAAAGGTAACTCTTGTGCACTCTCTCAGTAGGAAAGCCCCAGGAGAAGCAGGAAGGCTGAGTGTGCTGAACACTAAGGCATGGCTCTAAGGAAGCAAAGCAGAGAGAGGTAGAAAGAGGGAAAAACACTCCCATTTACTAATAAATTTGGTATTCATGTGGCTTTTTGTTGTCATCAGCTTAAGCTTTTTTTTTTTTTTTTTAAACAAAAGATGTGAGAACCCCCTGAATTTGTAACACTCCAACTGGTTGTCAAAGTAAACATCCAAGTCTTTGACCCCCATAGGGAAGCAAATGGGGTCACAACAGCTTTTCTAAAAGAGAGAGGTGACACGTGAGCACACGGAAGTGCTCTGCCCATCACGGGATGTAAATCAAAGGGGACAGTGCAATAAAAATGTGGGCACAACGCATAGATCTCAGGGTGCTAAGCTGAGAGAAAATGCAAAAGCTGCTGCTTTTCTTCCTACTTTTTCTTCATCCCAATGAGAGACATTTACCTACAGGGGAGAGGAGGTTAAAATGGTTCCTTCTCACAACCATGTGTACCAAGCGTTTGCCCACAAATGAAATAGAAGGGTCCCTGAACTTGGTTTCCCATCAACGTGACATACTAGGGGCATTAACTTCCTGCCTCTGTTTCTTCCTCTAAGAGTAGAGATTCGCTAATAAAGTCTGACTAGGAAGGGTATAGGGCCATCACAAAACCAAAAGGGTGAACTTGACCTGTGGCGGACAAAAGTGGCAGGTGTGCAAAGATGACCAGAACCCTGCAGAACACCAAGGAGAAATCCTTTTCATGACAAAGGAAGGTGTTTTAATTTGGGGGTCATTTCAGAGTAACATTTAAATGATAAAGTCGGAGTGTTGTCCTCGCATTCTCTCCTTTGTTTGTGGCCTGAGAGACGCTTTTTGTCATGCTGATGTATCGGCATGAAAGGGTTGCCAGGTCTAGAAGGGAAGTTTTGTTCAACAACTGAGGCATTTTGTTCCTTGAACCACTTGGTCGGAACTGAATTGTTCAAGATGGGAGATGTTCAAAAACAGAGATTTCACCGTATTCTCTTAACCACCAGATCTCTTCAGTGTCTCATGGCATCACTGCTATCGCAGTCATGATGGAGATAATGGATGATCCCAACCATTTTCTCCCCTTATCAACACCCTTTATTTTTTTATTTTTAAAAAAAATATATTTTATTGATTTTACACAGAGAGGAATTAAGAGGGACAGAGAGTTAGAAACGTCGATGAGAGAGAAACATCGACCAGCTGCCTCTTGCACCCCCCCCACTGGGGATGTGCCCGCAACCAAGGTACATGCCCTTGACCGGAATCGAACCCGGGACCTTTCAGTCCGCAGGCCGACGCTCTATCCACTGAGCCAAACCGGTCCCGGCTCAATACCCTTTAATGAAAAATCAATAGACCAAGAATTCCAAACTAACTGATCCAGTCTAGTTTTCTGAGTATGCTTTTTTTTTTTTTTTTTTTCTTATTAGACTTACCGAATCATTGATGTTGTTGGGGACAAAATGGTTCTCCTTTTCTCATCTAACTTAATAAATACTTAAGGTTCATTTTGAATAAAGCTCAGACCTACCTTTAACCTAGTCAGATGAGAAACATGTAAGAAATTAATTACAATATATTGTGACACATAAAATAATAGAACATAGAGACAAACTGCCTACAGGACTCAGGACAGGGCCAGGAAGACAGAGTTTTAAATAACATTGGGCAATTGCCAATTATAGAAAAGCGCATTCCCGGCAAGGGGGTGTGCAACATGGAGGCAATAGGAAGTATGACATCTTCAGGAAATGATGAGATGATGGTGTGACTAAAGCTACATGCTTGCGGGGAGGTGAGGCTAAAAAAAAGATGTAAGGTCTAGACTATGAAGGGCGATGGGGACCAAGTGGAAGTGTCTGCAGTTTACGCTGTGGATGACAGGAACTCACTGGGCATTGTACTCAGGGGACTTTATAAGTGGATTTGCATTTATAATGAAAGGCATGGCAATGTGACCAGTTAGAAAATGGCTGTGGGAGTCCAGGTGGGACATGCCAGGGACCTCGATTGGAGAGTATGAGAGCAATGGAGAGAGAATAGACAGATGAGAGGGAATTCAGAGGGTGGATTGGGTGACTCAGGGTAGGGGAGATAAGGGCCAGGGAGAGAAAGTTTCTGGCTTGAAGTACTTGGAGTGTACCACAATTTATATCAACATGTTGAGTTTGAGGTACCTGCTGAATTTCCAAGGATAATATGCAATACATAGTTAGAAATATGAGTCTGAATGTCAGGGTCAGGGTGGAGCAAAAAAGATGTCTACCAGAGTCATCAGCAAGTGATGAAGATGAAGAATAGTTAAAGCCATCCGAAACAGAGATTACCTGGGGAGAGCAGCAGTAAGACTTAAAAGAGGTCTCAAAACAGAATTCTGAGGAACACAGAAATGCAATGGATGAGGACAAAGCAATGCAGAAGAAAAGGGAATAATCAGAGTTCACATAAGTCAGAACAACCAATGCCCTGAATGTCCAGGGAGAGGAGATTTCAAGATGCAAGTAATTAATAGCATGAACAGCTTTTCTGCCGGCAATAGTGAGGTGATTCTGGTCCCCAATTCTGACAGGTATACTTTAAATAGTCAAATGCTTCTGAGTATTTATTTCTCTTTCTCCTCTCTTAAAACTCTCAAAAAAAAAAAAAAAAAAAAAAAAAAAAAAAAAGCTAAAAATAGTTGTCCAGAACATTCCGGTTCCTTACCATACTGTTAAGTATGCACCAAGTTGGGGGACCTTCAGAGCCAGATATCAAGAGCTAAGAGATGCTAAATAAAGACACATACTGAGAATAGGAGAGTGTGGGCCCGAGTCCCACTGGATACCTGTAAAGCCAACTTGGCAGGCGCACTCATAATCATCCTGGCTGAGCACATGGCAGGTGCCTCCATTCAGACAGGAGGGAGATGCGTAGCAGGGGTGAGTGGTGGAGTGCTGGCAGTCCTCGCCCGTGAACCCCGGAGCACACTGGCATGTGGCTTTCCCCAACATGGCCTGGACCACACATGTCCCACCATTCTGGCAGCGGTTCTTCCCACAGGGGTCTCGATGCTCACAATATTCTCCCAAGAAGCCCTCTGGACATCTGCGTGGAAAAGAGAGTAAGTAGTCCATGAAAACACTTGACTTCTTACAGATTAAAAAAAAAACTTACAAGATCATGCATTCCAGTCAAGAAAGCACTAGATTGAGAATCCAAAGGCCTGCAGATGCAACTGCAAAACTGCCTTGCTTGAGGAGAAGTGCTTAGAAAAGCCAACCTCACGTTCCCATGTCCCTTTGAGTCCAGGCTGGTGACAGAATACTAGGTGGTGAATCAGCGTGGTCTGCCATGGCCAGTCAGTGGGACTTTTATTGAAAGCAAATTACAACCAGAGATTTTTTTGTTGTTGTTGCATGTACACACAGACTGGTATGGTGTAATAGCACCTTTTTATACAGCATTGTTGATATTTGTCTGTTTAAATTCCTCTCCTATTTAAAATATATAAAATACCGGACTTGCAGTCAAGATGGTGGCATAGCTAAATGTACCCATCCTCCCACAACCATATCAAAATTACAACTAAACTACAGAACAAACATCTTTCAGAATCACGTGAAATCTAGCTGAATGGAAGTCCCACAAGTATGGATTTAAAGAAGAAGCCATATCAAGACCGGTAGTGGAAATATAATAAATGTTGAAATTATTATTTCTGCAATTAAGAGTACAGACTCCAGAACCAGACCACCTCTATTTCAGTCCCAGTTCCCCATTTATTCAATGAGTGATCTTGAGCAAGTTACTAAACCCTCTTTGTTATAAAATGGATTTAATAATCATGCCTACCTCATCGGACTCTTCAATAATTATAAAGCAATTAGAATGATATCAGTACATAGTAAAACAGCATGCATTTTTTAAAGTAAAATAAGATCACTGGCTCACTACTTCAACAAGAGAACAGTCTTCAGTGTGGGCAGATCTCATTGTCAGAAATCTTTTCCTGATATCTTAAATCTCTGCCTCCCTACAGGAAGCTAAAAATATGAGAGATCCATACAAAAATTTGTAAAGACATTCATATCAGTACTGTTCACAATACCAAAAAGTAGAAACAATCCAAAAGTCCCTAACTGATAAATGGATAAATGAAATGTGGCATATCCCAGCAATGGAATATTATCTGGCCATGAAAATGAATAAAGAGCCAATACATGCTACGACCTGGATAAACCTTGAAAACACCATGCTAAGTAAAATAAGCTAGGCAGGCACAAAAGGCCACAGATTGTATGATTACATTTTTATGAAATGTCCAAAATAGGCAAATGCATAGAGATTTTAAAAAACAGAGTAATGCAGCCAGGAGCTGGGAAGTGGAGGTAATGGAGAATGACTACTAAGGACTAGAGAGTTTCTTGGGTTGGGGGAGGAGTCAATGAAAATATTTAGAAATTAGATCATGGTAATGGTTACACATAACTGTGAATATACTAAAATTACACACTTTAAAAGACTGAATTTAATAGTATGTAAACTATCTTTTTTTAAATAAGTATATATTTTATTGATTTTTCACAGAGAGGAAGAGAGGGATAGAGAGCTAGAAACATCGATGAGAGAGAACCATCGATCAGCCGCCTCTTGCACATCCCCCACTAGGGATGTGCCCGCAACCACGGTACATGCCCTTGCCCGGAATCGAAACCGGGACCCTTCAGTCTGCAGGCCGACGCTCTATCCACTGAGCCAAACCTCGGCTATCTTTTATTTTCCTTTAAATTCTGCCTCCCTACAATTTCCACCTATTGGTTATCCCTCTCCTCTAGAACAAAAAGAACAAACCTCTGCTCTCTTACAGAATGCCCTCAATAATCCAAAGATAGTTGACCCTTTGTTTTCTTTTTTCTAGGATTCATTGGTTTGGCCTATTCCTCAGTATACAATTATTTCTGGCTCAGCCAGCATGGCTCAGCAGTTGAGTATCGACCTATGAACCAGGAGGTCATGGTTCGATTCCTGGTCAGGACCCATGCCTGGGTTGTGGGGTGAGAGGAGGTAGCTGATAAATGATTCTCTCTCATGGATGCTTCTATCTCTCCCTCTCCCTTTCTCTCTGAAATCAATAAAAATATATTAATTATGAATGAAATTATTTCTGGACTTCTTCACTATTTTAGTAGCTCTTCCATGCTTAAAGTAACAATAATAATGATAGTCATCAACATTTTTAAGCACTTACTATGTATTATGTATTTGCTAAGCATTTTGCAGCTTTTATTACTCCTTCATAGAGTATATTATATTGCCATCTGCACTCTGTAGAGGAGGACCTTGAAGCTTAGGTCCTTGAAGCTTAGAAAGATTAAGCTATTAGGTAGCAGAGGCATCAGACCTATCCTGCTCTCCCAACTGGATGATTCTAGTCCATCTAAAACCTCTTTAAAGCATGGGGCCCGAAATAGGAAAAACAAACAAACAAAAAAACGTAACACATATGTTCTTTCTGGAATAGCACAGAGCTGGATCATCACTTTCTGGACACAATGTTTCCACTACTGCAGCCTGACACTGTGTTCACTTTTTTTTTTTTTAAAGCCACAAAATACTATTATGTGCTCCCAGATGATTTCCTCCCACACGAACTATTTTTATAATACATTTCTTTATCCTTTATTTGCACAACGTGTTTCACCCGATACTTTAACCTATTAAATTCACCATGCTGTATCTTTTCTCCACGTTTTCTTGACTGAGATGCCTCACCCTTCACAACTAGCATTAGTGCCCAGCTCTTCAAACCCAAGTCCCTTAGTCTGCGACCTGCTCCTCTGCCCTACTCCCTACCAGCTGTCTTACTGCTCAGCATCCATAACACGAACTCTCCAGGTGACTTCCACACTCTTGTATACTGTTTCCTATATAAAAACCATCTTTCTACTTACAGTGAGTAACAGCATCTTTTCCTTTCTGAGATGTTTAACTTATGCTCTTTTCTTCCATCTTTGCTCCAAAGATCTGCTCCAAACTGATGTCCTCCATTTAGCCTCTTCCAAACCATCCTGCCTATCTATGACCCCTCTGACAGCAGATGCAGTGCCGTGCTATGTGCTACATGATGTGTACAAGGTGGTTCTTCCTTTAAGCCACTGCCATGTCTTTCCTGTGCCTCTGTCAGACTCCCATTTGGTGCTCTGCGTGAGGTGGAGGGAGAGGAAGGGCATGTCTTGAAACCCTGGTGCAGGTGCCTTGTATACTTATGTACCATTAGGCAACTGGTTCCTATGAACCAGGCAGTCATGGTTTGATTCCCAGTCAACTCGGTTGGGGCACATGCCCGGGTTGCTGGCTTGAGCCCAGGGTGGGGTGTGCAGGAGGCAGCAGATCAATTATTCTCTCTCATCATTGATGTTTCTAGCTCTCCCTCTCCCTTCCTCTCTGAAATCAATAAAAATATATTTTTAAAATATATGTATTTTAAAGAGCAGCTTACATTTCATATGATGGATAAAGTCAGTTTTCCAATAAAGTCTGCTAAAAAATTCCCTTCCAATCCCATACTGCTCTGCCTGGTGGAACACAGGCCAACTCAACCCTAAGAATCATCCTGAGGTATAAGATCAGCCCTCAGTCCTCAGGAGGCGTGGCAGGACTATGGACATGGACGGAAAGGGGAGAACTGGGTAAGGGAGACAGCTAGAAATAAAGGGCCCGTGCTTCCCAAGGCAGACCTTTCACCTCTGCAAATCCCTGTTCAACAGGAATCAAGTACACACATACCCCGTTAATCTGAGTGGGAATTAAGACTCGGCCTGAACGCAAGGGCTTGAATACCTCTCTTCTTGAGGTGGCTCAGGCTGCTGGAAACATGGCCCACCATGCAAGTTCCCTCACAAATCTACAGTTCTACTGTGTGAACCCAGGAGCGCTTTCTCGTAAATGGCCTGCATCTTGAATACAAGTCTACGTAAAACATATTTCTAAAATATAACCCAATAAATCTAACAGCTGCCTTTTGTTCACAAAAGGATTTGAGCGCCTGCCTCCTGGAGGGAACAGACTGCTTAGTTTAGTGGTTCTCTCGGTAACACCCTCCCGTTCTGTTCCCCCTTCTCCAGCTCAGGAACTCTGAAAGAGCCCAGTCCACAGAGGAGGCTGGAATTCAGGGAGAGGTGGGGGAAGGGGTTTTCCTGTAAAATAATTCTCAAAACTGACCTGAATGCCTATCAGGTCCATGCAGGAGGCCATGGTCTGATTCCCGCATCAGGGCACATGCCCGGTTGCGTGCTACATCCCCAGCGTGGGGTGTGCAGGAGACAGCCAATCAATAATTCTCTTTCATCATTGACATTTCTATCTCTCTCTCCCTCTCCCTTCCTCTCTGAAATCAATAAAAAATATATTCCTTTTAAAAAATATTTTATTGATTTTTTACAGAGAGAAAGGGAGCAGGATAGAAAGTTAGAAACATCGATGAGAGAGAGACATCAATCAGCCGCCTCCTGCACACCCCCCTACTGGGGATGTGCCCGCAACCAAGGTACATGCCCTTGACCAGAATCGAACCTGGGACCTTTCAGTCCGCAGGCCGACGCTCTATCCACTGAGCCAAACCAGTCTCGGCAAAAATATATTCTTAAAAAAAGAGGTGCACTCTATCACTGTTACCATTCACACACACACATGAGGAATGAAGTGAAGGGGAGGGAGAGAGGAAGGGAGGGAGGGAAAAAGGGAGGGAAGGAGGGAGAAAAGAAGGGACTCCGCCTAATGGAACCAGAAGACTTTCCAGTGGAAAGGATGCCCACGCAGCCCCCCTCGGTCAGACAGATGAGAACCAGACCCCGGCTCTCACATGTCACCCGCGGCCTGGATTCGTTTACATGTAGCCACTTTACAGATTTCAACGGCCTTGGGGTCTGAATAGCAAGTCCAAGCTCTCCCTGGCAGTGGCTGCGGCTCGGAATCGGTCTCCCTAGTAATGCAGGGCAGAAAAAAAATGTGTCCTTTCAAGCTTCCCGAGTGAATAGCCACTCGTCCTGAGAAAAGCCGAGAACGCTGTAGCGGCATGTCAGCTCCGAGCTGACCGGCGTCTGAGCAGGAAATAAGCCCCTTTCCGAAGAAAAGCCAGTGTTCTCTGTCCTTGTTCTCTCCACCGAACGTTCTGTATCGGCAGGGCGAGCCCACATGGCAGCCAGGGATGTGCTGCAGCTTTGCCTTTAGCCTTTTTTTTTTTTTTTTAAGCGAGGATTTGGTCATTAAACAAAATAAAACAACAAAGCAGAACCCTACCGCATACAAGGAGAAGGAAAAAAAGAGAGAGAGAGAGAGAGGCGGGCTCTACAAAACAGCTATTTCCAAATCATGGTTTTTTAAAAACTATACAGAATGTGGAACGGAGGGGAAAAAAATGTCTCATGTGGGTTGCGTCGGCCCTGCAGCTGCTCCTCATTAAAGATCCTCTTTACTCCCTCTGGGCTGGTTTCCAGCAGAAAATTCTTTGCACAGAACGCTGCTTTCAACCCACTTTCTTCTGCTCTGGGCCTCCTGGCCCCCCAGTCGGCAGTGGCAGAGTGCCCTGGCTGAGCTCTAGAGGGGGGAGCGGTTGTTAAGGTAAATGAGGTAAGGGCAGGAGGGAAAGAAAAAAAAAAAACATCACAAAACCCAGAAAGCAAATTAAGCATTGGTCAGTAACAAAGGTCCGCGGTTTGAAAGGGCCCCAAACGGCCTGTTCTTTTCTGTGGCCATAATGCCAGCTTCGTTTCCTGCTCCCCCCGTGAAAGCAGATAAAAATAATTGCTAACAGCCAAGGCTGACTGTAACCAGTGAAAGTTGCTATCGAACGTTTCATTCCCAAGGCTCTGGCTGCAAACTTCTAGATGCCTAGAGCTTACAGAATCCAGTCTCAAGTCTTGTTTTTTTTTTTTGTTTGTTTTTTTTTAAGATATATTTTATTGATTTTTTACAGAGAGGAAGGGAGAGAGATAGAGAGCTAGAAACGTCGATGAGAGAGAAACATTGAACAGCTGCCTCTTGCACAACCCCCACCGGGATGTGCCCACAACCAACGTACATGCCCTTGACCGGAATCGAACCTGGGGCCTTTCAGTCCGCAGAAAGTCTTCGGTGGGCATTCCTAAGGCCCAACCCATCCGTCAAACCTCACATCCCCTTCCTCCCAGTGCCTCCAGTTTGACATCTCATCAGACTGTCAGCTTGTTCATTCGGTAACTCTGTGTGAAGGTAACTAACGGGTTATGCTAATTACTGACATTGTGTGTGTGTGTGTGTGTGTGTGTGTGTGTGTGTGTGTGTGGTGGGGGGGTAGGAAAAGAAACATATGCATGAAGATTCGAGTTCACTTCCTTCCTGGTGAAGAGGGGAAAAAAGGGAGAAGCTCTGTCATATGGACTTCTTCTCTCTTTACTCCCACTCACCCCCTGCCTCCCCCCAACCCCCATCCCAAATACACTATAGCTTACTCAGCAAGAAGGAAAGACAAAAAGAACTAAAAACAGTCTTCGAGTGTAGAGTTAGGATTGCCTACTGGGCTCATTTGTAGTAAAACACGCTTTCCAGGGCTTTGCTGGTTGGATGTAAAGAAAACAAAGACAAATATACTCTCAACTAACTCTCTCTCTCTCTCTCTCTCTCTCTCTCTCTCTCTCCCCTCCCTCCCTCTCTCTCATTTTTGTATGCATATGCACACACACACACACAACTTTTTAAGCACAACTAATAAACACTACCCAATACTGCAGGACAGCCCATTTTTCTACTATGTAAATTCGGCTTCCGGAACAGAACATTTCTGCTTTTCTTGTAGAGGTATTTCAGAAAATGTTAATCTTGGTTCCCACATTAGGCTGAAAGCTTCCAAATTAAAAGTTTCCCACAGGAAAAGAATTTCACGGGGAATTGTGAGGCTGGGAATCATCTGAAACACCACCCCACTTGGTGTTCCTGTGTTCGGATTTTTCACCTCCCCCACCCCTGTCTGGATAAAGCAGTAAACACACGCTGATTTTTAATAAACTCAAACCCAGAAGCTGCAGCGGTACAAGCTTTAAAGCTGTTAATTCACAGCGTCATTCATCTTCATCAGAAACTAGAACTCAGTCACCACTGCAACGGGAAACCACGCTTTATTTACGCAGGAATTTGCACATGCCCGCCCTTATCTTCCCGTTTACAGTCTGCGCTCATTTATCAGAGCCCAAAAGCTCAACTGAGTGCCCAGTCCCTTCCATCATCACTGGGGAGACTGGGCAAGGGCACACACACGTGCTGAAAGCCTTGTGTTGCTGTTCTAGCAGGAGGTGGTCTTTCTCTGTTTTCCAGCACACAGTCAGTATCTTACCATATTTCACTGCCCTGAACCCTGAAAGGGGAAAAAACGTCTACTTGTGATTAAAACACAGCAAACATACTCTAACCACACACACTTAAAAAAGCACCTGGGCCGAAACCGGTTTGGCTCAGTGGATAGAGCGTTGGCCTGTGGACTGAAAGGTCCCAGGTTTGATTCCGGTCAAGGGCATGTACCGGGGTTGCGGGCACATCCCCAGAAGGGGGTGTGCAAGAGGCAGCTGATGGATGATTCTCTCCCATCAATGTTTCTAACTCTCGATCCCTCTCTCTTCCTCTCTGTAAAAAAAATATACCGTATTTTTTGGACCATAAGACGCACTTTTTTCCCCCCAGAAGTGGGGGGAAAAAGTCCCTGCGTCTTATGGTCCAAATATAGCCTACTCATATACTTTTTTAAAAAAGTTTTTTTTACTTGCCTGGCTCTGTGTGGTCTCTGTGTGCTTGCCCGGCTCTAAAATGGTTCTAAATGCTGCTGTTTACTTTACAGGGTTGATTACATGTGTTTATGACTGTGATGTTGGGTTTTAATGCACATAAAATATTTTAGGACACTATTTGTTTCAGAATCTTTTTTTCTTCATTTCCCTTCTCTAAAAACTGGTGCGTCTTATGGTCCGGTGCGTCTTATGGTCCGAAAAATACGGTGTGTGTGTGTGTGTGTGTGTGTGTGTGTGTGTGTGTGTGTGTATAAAGCACCCGGTGCAGTAATAGGCAAAAATGAATGAATGAAGCCAGTTGTTCCCAAGCCTCGCGCTGTACAGTTATGGTACACACTGCAGTCTCTTATGGGATCTGAGCTGCTGATAAATGTCACAAGGCTAAAAATGACTGATGAGTGCATAAAACATGGTCTGAGAAGAGATGCACCAAATTTAAAATAGCAGGGAATAGACCACTTCATTAAGTTCATGGAGGACCTTTTTTTTTAATTTTTATTTTTTATTCAGGTATCATTTATACATAGCCTCTCAATACGTAAATGCCTGTCTTGCTTCCCCAGCTCATGATGCTTAACATGGAGGAAAGAATAAGTGATAGCCCATAATTAGAGTCTGCGTCTGTGAGACTAATGATGAACTCTGAGAGTCAGTGTCAGCCTTTGCCTGGAAGGAAATGAGTCAACATTTCATTAGTAATCAAGTCTGTCCGTTTTTTGTTTTTTTTAAGTGACCCAGAAATTCAAGGCTGTGATATATTCAATATGTGATAATTAGACATCACAATCACTACACACAAATAGGACTACAGCACAAAAATTAAACTCAAAGAGGTTCTTGAGGTACTTTTCAGGATGGCTGAGGTTTCGGAAGGGGCGAGTTGCCCAGTACAATAATTCCTCAAGGAGATGTGTCCGGCTTACACAACAGGAACCAGCATTTCAAAATCTTAAAGGGACAGGTGGTTAAAAGGCTAAGGCTCTACATGGTCTAGGCAAGAGAGTCATAACCAGTGTCCAATGTTTTCCATACAGTAGAGGCAGCCCTGGTTTATTCTGGATAATTGAGGGTTTTGGATATGTACTATATAATCAGAGGAAACAAGCAGTAAAAGACATTAGCTAATTTGGGGTGACCAAAGATTTGGCTAACAGATGCTTACTCTCTCTGGATCCCTGAAATGGACTGGACCAGGCCAGTGATATGCTGGGCAGAAGAGACTTAAAGTTGGGATGCTTGAACTCTCAGTTAAGACAATGCACTAGGTTGTGTATGAAAACTGACTCTGTCTTTAGTGTTTCTGCTTCTCCATCACTCCTCCTACCCCAGACCATTCTTCTTCGTGCCTCAGAGATGCTTGAGTTCTGACTGTAAATGGTGTCCACAAGCCTACCTGGCTGCTCTGTGCTGGAAGCAGAACAAGAATCAACAGTCAAGTCCAGAAAGGTCTGAGAGAAGGCAGGAGGTGGTGGTTACTCCAGCTGCCCTCTCGTCCAGCTCCCAGGTCTTCCCCTCATCCCTCACTCCAGACATTCTGTCCTCAAGCCGTCCAGCCAACGAGTTTTTAATCACTTGTTTAATCCACCTAATGGTTTTGTAAACCTCACACAACCTGAAGTATAGGCAGAGAGGGCAACCAAGATGTAGAAAAGTTTTAAAACTATGTCATTAAGAAGTAAGTGATGAAGATATTGGTAATGATTTTCCCCCCAGAAAATGACAGCCCTTCCACTTCCATCATTCTCCCTACCGACCCCCTAAAGTAGGGGTGTCGAACTCAATCAGAGAAGGGGCCAAAATCTAAAATCCAGCCTAAATCGCGGGCCGAATGGTTTACTGAACAGTCATAAACTGTCATTGTGATGGAAATGCAGCGGAGTGCAATGATGACAGTGCGGTGCGGGCCACATTGCAAGGCCTGGCGGGACGGATTTGGCCCGCGGGCCTTGTGTTTGACACATGTGCCCTAAAGCATAGTCAGTATTTTCAGATTTATAACTAAGTTACCCACTAAAACCCCTCTGATTTTACTAATAGTCTTCTGACCCGTAATTGCTCCCTTGTCTGAGGGATGACATAGCTCATAACATCTGTGCTGCTATATTGGGTATTTACAGATGGATTTCATTTCATACATATATGTATGCCTCATCTCCCCAACAAGATGGCAGGATGGCAGGAGACTGCCACCATGTCATATGCCAGAGAACACCACATTCGCCATCAGACACTGCCAAGTAAGTGTACTTGTGACAAGAAAGTCAGACAGCTCAGGCCTCTTGGGTTTTCCTGTCTCTTCACAATCCCCACCACAGTACTCAATCATAGTGGCTAGCCCATAAATACCAGTGTGGTGAAAATAAAACATTTCTTTGAAGATTTATAGGTTGAATGTTTATGTGTATGCCCCATCCCAATTTATATGTTGAATCCTAATCCCAATGTGATGGTAACTGGGGTGGAGCTTTTAGGAGGTTTAGGTAGATGAAGCCATGAGGGTGGGGTGCTCACTGTGGGATTAGTGCCCTTATAAGTAGATGAAGGGACCAGAACTTCCTCTCCCCACCATGTGAGGGTATAGTGAGAAGGCAGCAGACATCTGCAAACCAGGAAGAAGGTCCTCACAGAGAACCAGCACCTTTCTGATCAAGTCAGCCGGCACATTAATCTTGGACTTCCCAAGCTCCAGAGCTGTGAGAACTAAGTCTCTGTCATTTAAGCCATCCAGACTGTGGTTGTAGCAACCAGAGGTAACTAAGATAAAGAGAGAGGACCCTGCAGTTCTTCAGACTCTATCTAACCTTCAGTGTTCAGGATACAAGTTTATAGGTATAGCAACTTTGGGAAAGTGGCCGAATCTGTATAGATTCAGTACCCTAAATGCTACTGTTCTATATAACTCCTAGCCAGGTTACTTTCTCATTAACACCTACCTTCTCCTCAGGATTATATGAGGAAGAAAACTGGATATAATATTCCAGTTAGATGTGTTCACTGAGAAATACCACCCGTCACTTAAATAATACCCTTATTCGTCTTTGCTTTTACTTTTCTTGTATAAAGGCCTTTTCATTAAGATCCAAGTAGGACCCTGTTTAGGAGAGGAATGTTTTAAACAGAATATAATTGTCACAATAAGGAAAGGCTGAAGGCATCAGTACAAGAATCAGTAACACCTATTTGGACTCAGAGAACAGTGCTGGGGAAGACTACTGACATGGCTAAATGTAGAGAACTCTGGGAAGCTCCCGAGGCACGAGTATTCCTTAACGTAAGGTGTAAAGTAAAAAAATAACTAAGACAAATATGAAAATAAAATACGCACATAATACACACACAGAGGGAGTGGAGGAGACACTAAAGTTCATTCCCAGCTACAAAGCTCCTAGGGGCAGGATGTTGAAAAGAGGCTTAGTGAAAACCTCCATCACACGCTCACATTTATGGTAGCTTCACAAAGAAAACAGCCCTTGGAAATGTCTTGATAATTACATTTTTATCACATTCTAAGATCCCCACCCTATGCATTCAATCTGGCGAGTCTTGATGAAAGACGGACAGCAAAAAATTTAAAATGAAAGATTTAATTAAGCTACTCCAGATCCTGAAAGAGAAATATTTCTCATCCTGCTTAGCCTCACACACAAAAAAAAGGGGGGGGGGGGCAAAGAATACCTACATGAAATTAAGGGTGCTGACATGCCACTATGAAACAATAAGAAAGAAACTTTACATAGGATTATGGTTAACCTGGGGACTGTGTTGAAAGAAGTCTAGCTAAACTCACATCTATTCACGCCAAGTTTGCAGGACAAAATTAGTTGATTTAATGAACTGGCAGTTACCCAAGACAAGCAAAAGGATACAGGCCGAGCCTATGAACCATCTTCTCCTACTCTGCCATCTAATAATGATAGTCATAAAGGTTCCAACCTAAAAGATAAAGATTAGTTAAGAGAGTATGGGTATTCTGTTGTTATGTATTGATAAGAAGCTGATAATCAAGATTTATTTTATGAAAAATTCCTGAGGAACTCTTCACATATTTGTTAAAGGATGTTTCAAGGATATATGTTCATTAGAAGAATGGCTTGGGAAAAGTACTGTTAGAGGACCAACCACACTTCCTCAACAAGGAAAGCCTTACATCTGTAGCTCACATCTGTACATCTGTAGCTCACTACGCAAATGGGAGGTGCTATGTTTAACAACTTGCGACTTTGTGGTGGCAGCAAGATTTACCAGAAGTCATTTGAATCTGACCTGACTCAGTTTCACAGCTGCATAAAATCTGTCAGAACTTGCTCATCTTCCATTAGGAAAAAGAAGGGAGAAGTTTCAAGTTTTTCAATCTGGTTTTCTCGACTAAAAAGCATTTTAATTGCCAATACCCTGAATCCTCACCTTCAGTGCCCTCTTCTTAGATTTCATCTGTAGTAATTTCACTGAGATTTCCAGCCAAAGGCCACTTCTCAGAAATGCAGCATTAGCCGAGCCTGGTCCACTTACACTCATGTAGCTACAAGCAGGTTCAACACCCCTCATCTTCTGCAAGCTGCGTAGGCCTACCTAATGCTACTGGCTCTATTTTAAAATCAGGAACTCTATGCAGTAGAGTTTTAATCATATCCCCCGTCTGGAAAATTACCTTTCATGTTCTTTCAAATGTTCCATAATCCCTTTACAGAATGTGGTTTGTACTATCACTTTAAAATAGGTAATTCTGTCCCATTTTACTGATAGGCAAATTGAGACTCAGAGATTCAGCACATTTGCTAAGAGGTCAGCTACTTAAGAGTTATGTGATCTTAGGCAAATTATTTAACCTTTCTGAGTTTCCGTATACTCACTGGTAAAACAGGGATATTCAGACTGACTGCTTCATATAAGAGCTAAAATGCATGTAAAGAGCTTAACTGAGCAGAGCCTGGCACATAATAAGTATTTGATAAATTTTAGCTAGCATAGCCAAAACCGGTTTGGCTCAGTGGATAGAGCATCGGTCTGCAGATTGAAAGGTCCCAGGATCGATTCCGGTCAAGGGCATGTACATTGGTTGCGGGGCACATCCTGGTAGGGGGTGTGCAGGAGGCAGCTGGTCCATGTTTCTCTCTCATCGATGTTTCTAGCAATCTATCCCTCTCTCCCTTCCTCTCTGTAAAAAAATCAATAAAATAAGTTTTAAAAAATATTAGCTAGCATAATATTCTTTAACTTGTCAAAGATCTGAGTGGCAACAGGAATTATGGCTCAAACTCAAGTCCACTTGACCTATACTCTGTGACCTCTCCATGCTATCAGGCAGGATCTTCCAGATGCCTTGATCCAGTCCCAGTGCAGGCTGAACCACACCGAGTATGAGGCAACAGAGAAAAATCAGCAATACTGATCTATTCTTTATTTAACATTTGGATATCTTTCATCATAGTTTTTTGCATTGATTTTGATTTTTGAACTACTCCATAAAACCATTATTTAATCTTGATTACTGAGTTTTTGGCACCCGCTCACCTAGCCCTGGCCCCAGTCCCTTCACTGGTGGCTCCACAGGACAGTTCATCACTTCATAGGGGATTTGATGAGACTCCAGTAACACTCATTCTGAGCCTCTTTAAGAAGTCCAGGCTAACACACTGATGATTATTACATGGCTTCCCAAAGAAGAGTGAAATAGTGTGATAACAATATCCATGAATTATTACCACAATCTCATTGCTACATATGGTATACATAAATAGCATGTGCTGAAAAATTCCTGAATGAATAACTCCTTAAGCATCACATTAAAAAACACACAAAGATTACTCTGTGAAAGGCATTTAGAGAGCCAAAAGGAGGCATTCTTCATTTTATGGTAAAGA
Source organism: Pipistrellus kuhlii (assembly GCF_014108245.1). Lineage (NCBI taxonomy): Eukaryota > Metazoa > Chordata > Mammalia > Chiroptera > Vespertilionidae > Pipistrellus > Pipistrellus kuhlii. Next base: position 9,576,526 of record NW_023425523.1, read on the forward strand.
TAAAAAATTATGAAAAAATGGCCAGCAAGGAAAATCATTAGTCATTAATATTTCATGTACTTTATAGCTAGTAGACAAATTTTAGGTGAAATGTGACACAGAGTTGTATTTTATAACATATTTATAATGATTTACTTTATTATTATTATTATTATTATCCTCACCCAAGGATATGTTTTTATTTGATTTCAGATAGAGAGGAAGGGACAGAGAGAAAAACACCAATGAGAGACAAAAACATCGACAGGTTGCCTCCTATATGCACCCTAGCAGGGATCGAACCTACAACCTGGGTCGGTGCCCTGACTGAGATTCAAACCCACCACCCTTCGGTGCACGAGACAATGCTCCAACCAGGGCTATCATAATTTACTTTATGTAGTTTTCAATTAGATACTTTACCAAAAAAAGTAGAGATTCTCAAATGCAATCACCAATCCACAGGATCCTACGTAACTCATGGTGACTTTCTCTTGTTTATTAAATACTTGTGCTGTAGAAAGTTTTGAAAGACTACTTTATAAACTATAATTGTTATCATTAAAACTAATGTCAGATAAGGACTTCAAATAATATCAGACCAACTCTCCTGCTTCCAATAATTATGAACTCTGGACAGAATATTAAAGGTACCAGACCAGCAATCTAAAGCAGGCAAAAACTGGAAGGGATATGAGGCTCCCAAAAAGAAGAGCCAACTTCCTTTTCCCTGAAAGTATCCCCCAGTCCATGAAGCAGAAGAGGGATGGAGTGCGAGCAGAAAAAGGAAGTCTCACTGGCTGAGCAGCCAAAAGTGTCTGGACCCGTCAGAGCAGCTGCAATTTGAGGAGCCTGGACAAGCCAGCACCACAGACAGAGAAGTCCCGAGTGCCTCCAACTCCACTCAGATCCGTAAGTGATTCCTGGCGAGGCATGAGCAAGACGATAGCTAGGCGCCAAGAGAACGCAAGAGTTGGAAAGCTGAGCTTGGTTCTGGGGAGTGGGAGGTTTGAATTCAAGTCTACCAAATTAGAGGTGCTTGGGAAACACCTGGGATTGGGGAAACACCTCTAGTTTCAACTGAATCTCCTTAGGAGGTCAGGGGGAAGGCCAGGTTCCCAGGAGTAAGACTGAAACCATCAGACTAAGGGCAAAACAGACCCACCAGAGCAAAGCCTAAAACCAAGTCCTTCACAGGATCATGGTGGTCTTCCCGTAAGGCAGCTGCCTGCTAGACCCAAACTCAGTGTTCTTTAGTAGAAGATAAACTTTATGATGCATCACTCAGGATGTCCAGTAAGTAATAAAAATTACCATAAATATGAAGCAAAGAAAAATTGTACCCACAGTCAAGAGCAAGAGATGTTGAGAGAAAGACGCCCCAAGACAAACCAGATGTTAAGAATTGGCAGGCAAGGACTTAAAATAATTATGATAAACATGTCTTAAAAATGCACACTTTGTGAATTTTACACATAGTAACCTCACCGACGCCCAACATTCTAGTGAACTTGAGTTGCCCGTGATTTTTAATCAAATTTGGATTTGGGCTGGTTTATATCGGAAAGTCTGAGACAAGCAACTTGAAAGTGATTAATGACGGCTAAACTTAATTATATATTTACACCTCCCAGTAGGACAAGGGAGAGAATGAAATGTCTTATCTCTCTGTAGTGAGAGGGCTTTATTGAGATCTGACAACGACTATTTAGGAGCAATAATTGAGTTTTATGCAAGATTACACAGGCTCTCCTTGCCTGGCAAAGCAATATAATCACAGACTGACTGACTACTTAGGCTCCCAACAGTGAAGAGAAAAAACAACAACAGTTGAGCTGTGTACAAAAACGAACCTTTGCAAGTACTTATCCTCATCTGTCAATGTGGTCTTAACCAAGGATTTCTATAATTTCTGTAAACTATCATTACATTTTAGCTGAGTCAGTAACATGAGGCTCTTGATTCATACAGATACCTTCTACTTTAAAACGTTTTCCATTAATTTCCATCCCACCCACCAAAGGAATCTGGCTTTAACTTTCTTTTCTTAATCCACCAAGCAATCTCATATAAATAAAAGATAATCATATGCCCTGCATGTCTGATGTAATTCTCATAAACCTTCTAAGTGTCCTAATACTCATTTACCATTTTGTGAAAATAATATTTACTGAACAAGCTGGATTGCCTACCTTCTTTCCCCAGGGAAAAACAACATTGATGAGGATACACTGGAAGGTCTGTACGTAGATGTTATTTTTGCTTAACATTCTATGGAGACGCTATGGCCTGGGATTGCAGGGATGACTGACTGGCCTCCTTGATACTGTCCTTGCATTTCTTGTGTCCACTTTTGCTGGCACCGTCACTCCTGAAGATGCCAGTTTATTTGCCTCAGATAGAGAAACACTCTTTCCCCCCCCCCAAGTATAGTTGTTCATATTGGTCTCCCAAAAGGATGGCCTTGCCCTTTTTTTTTCTTCTTTTTTCTTACTGAGCCTTTCTCAGGAAGCTTGTTTCTCTTATAACAGGGTCGGAGGACATCTGAGGGACCCACCCAGAACGATAGCCCTAAGCAATCCATCCCAATGGATGAGTAAGTATCCAGGAACAGAACTCAGGCAGCTCAGTTTATTCACAAAGTGAGTGCCCTGTTCCCTAGCAGCACTTCTTCCATAAACGCGGGGGCATCTGTCTCTCACCTTGGCTGGAGAGCTGGAGACCAGCAGCCCACAAATCTGTTTGCTCCCCCAAAGCAATCCTTAGTGTCCTTTCCTGGTAAGAGCTCAGAAATTGGTCTTCTCAATAAAAGATCAACTGAAGGACTTGTATGCATGCATATAAATATAACCAATGGACACAAAACTCTGGGGAGGGAGGGCAGGTATGAGAGTCGGGTGGGGGCAATGGTAAGATATGTACACATATAATAATTTAATAAAAAAATTTAAAAAAAGAAATTAAAAAAAAAAAGAAATTGGTCTCCTCTAGAAACCATCTCTTCCCATGTCAGACCACAAATACATAGGCCAACTTTTAGACCCTATTTATAAGGTGAAATATCTCCAAATGAGTTGGAAGTAAGCGAAATTGCCTACCATCCTAGATGCTATGTAAGCGAATGAAATTCTCAGAGAGGACTGATTTCTTCTGAAGACAAATAGATTTTTTTAAATGTAGACAATGGTGTCTATTGAGCACTTTTGGTTCAAGAAACATATTGCTAAGCACTGGCTACATGCCAGGCATTTTAACTATACAAAGATGCATAAGACCAGGACCTCACAGCCCAGCAATAGAAACAAATATATCAACAAATGATCATAATGTAACGGGTTAACTATCACAAGAGGGCTGAATAATAGAATAAAGCAAGTAACTAAGACACCAGATGCCAAAAAAGGGACTAAACAAGATTTCAGTGGCTGATTCGAGGTATTAAGTTCCTTCCCTTTTTATCTCCAGTTGTGCTTCCATTCTTAAGAGGAAAATGTATCACATGTTTTGAGGTAGGTTTTTTTTTCCCAGCCAGAAAAACTAAGTAAACAGCACATAATCAGTTACATAAAAAAATTCATTTCCAATGTTATCTTTATTCCAATCCAAACAACCTATTGTTAAGACTCACTGTCATCACAGCTTAAAATATTTTCACTTTGGTGAAGAAGAAAATTCCTTCTGACTTGGAAAAATTCTTGTTTATAACATTAAAGAACCTAGATCTTGGTGAGAATGGCTTAATGGGAACACATGTCATTATTATCTTTATGATATTTGATTAAATATCCAGAGAAGAAACAAAAATGTGTTGGATAAACTCCCCTACAATGTTTAAGTAAATACACACACACACACACACACACACACACACACATTAGTATATATATTATAAAAGTATTAAAAAAGATAAATTTCTTATTATCAAGTCTTATTTTCCATGATATAAATGCTCCTACCAAAAACCTTCAATTGAGTTAGAAAGCAAAAAGGGTCATAGGAAACCTAGAAAAGCTAGTTGAGATGATCTAACTAGATGGTTGGAGAAAAAGAAAAGTAACACTCTTAGAACTAGCCTAAGCTCCCTAGTCCTGTTCCTCATCCCTATTCTTGGCATTTACCCACAGCCCCTGCTCGTACCCCATCCCAACAAGCATGTGAGCATCTTCCTCCTGCACAGTCTCTTTCAGAATTTTTACAGTAGAAAAAGAGTTTCATGTGGCTATAATATCCATGAATATTAGGCAGAATTAAAAAGTTAATATCTACTTAGTTTGGTTTAAAAAACAAGATCATAGCTAACATGTTTAGGAGAGATTCTAAGGGTGTGCTTTAAACTGAAACATGTAGGAGAATGCACTAGTATATTAACTAGCCTAGTTAATGAAAAACTAGCATTGCCATTCAAAATTACTCACTGAAAAGTCTCTTTCATAATGAAAAAGATAACAAGAAAGTAATAAGGAGTTCTTATTAACTGCCTATCTTGTCTCCACATCCTTTCATCCTCATCCACAGTAGAACTATCGAATACATCAGGAAAGTTAGAGAAACTGTAACTACTTCACAGAAATAATAATAAGAAACTGTAACTACTTCTACATCAGGAAAGTTAGAGAAACTGTAACTACTTCACAGAAATAAGAACTGAATATTGCCCAGGATCCTAATGAGATAAAATAAAATACATGAAGAAGAAAAAGCATAGAGAAAAACTTACTTGCAGTATCCTGTTCCGTTGTGGTAGGTAACACACACTCCTTCATTAACACAGAGCTCAATGCCGTCCCGACATTGCAATGCTAAAAACAAAAACAAACACACATTAGAAATAAGTCACTAACCATAACCCTCAGACATCAAAGAAATGTTATCCAATCTAAGTCAACATTCGTTCCCATGTCCAACCTGACCTGGGTTTCCTTTTAGAGTTTTAATAAGGTTTTTTTTTTTTTTCTTTTCTTTTGGCTTCTGGGATCAGTGTCTCTTCCCACAAAAACTGTTTTTGTGGTCTTGAATGATGCTTTTAATTATTTGTGCCTGGATTTCCCTAGCTGTTACATCTGGATCTCCCAATGATACTAAGGAAATCCAAACTATAATACTCATGACAGGCCATGAGCATCTTGGGATTTGGACACTTCAGGTGAGTAATGCAAAGATTCATCAATGCACATTTAGGAAGACCAGGGTAGATACTAGATCGCCACCATATTAACTATGTAAGCCTTCAGGTGAGGCTTCAGAGAAGGTCACTTGAAGAAGCAATCAGACACATCAACAATATTCATTCAACAAACTACAGCTGAGAGCCTAGTATGTACCAGGCATTATGTTAGGGTCCAGAGGGAAAAGGAGAAGTGGAATACATAGAGAAATATATAAAACATAATCTCTAACTTCAAGGGGAACAGATCATGAATAAAGATTGTAGAGGAAGAGGAAGGGGATCAAAGTAAAGAAAATGAAAAGGTTCATTTATACAGACAGATAAAATAATAATTCTCAAATTCTTGAACCCCAGTCCCTTTCCGAGGCAACAATAAGGCACTTAACCACTCTAATCCCTCCCCAAAACAGGCTACTCAGAAATAAACAGCGAAAGTAGAATGTTTTGTGATTTAAGCCAAAAGAGGAGAAAAGCTACCCAACGTCTGTCACTCAATGGCTACATAATGACAATACCTTGATTGTTTAGCTTTCAGATTTGGAATTTTCATCAACAAGATATAATAATTCTAATAACTGAAAAGGCAAGACAGAAAGAAACCTAGTCAAAAATCAAAATCAAAATGGAAGTTCGTGAACTTTTTCCGGAAGATTATTAAGATTTCCATCTCCTGGAATGGCTCATGGATAAATGCCTGAAAGCAAAACTGTGAAGTCTCCAGTTTGAGTTCCTAGCCACACCACTCTGACTAAACTGCAATATCAGAGGCTCTAGGCCTGCCCTTCCTGGGCATAAAAACCACTTCTTCCCCCAGCAAGGCCTAGGCACAGGCTGATGTTAGAAAAACTCCTCCATGAGCAGTGACTGCAGAAGATCCCTGTATTTGCCCAGGACTCTTATTGAGTGGCGGAACTATTTGAGAACATGTTTACGGAAATCTCATCTCTTAAAATAATAATACTTAAAAACAGTATTAACAATAGCAGCTAACACACAGCCCTTACTAAAATAGCAGGCATTATCCTAAGCACTCTATATAGATACATTCAATCTTCCCTACAAGCCTATTGAGACAGTACAGGGACTTGGGCCCTGACATAGAAAATACCAGGTGGCTAGGAAGCCAAGATCAGACCAGGTGGCTGGAAGGAACGCAAGGACGTCACCATCCCTCCAAGAGGTAGCTGATTTTATCGCCCTTCTGGATGCCTTCTTAATCTACTGACCCACATGCCAAGCTGATCAAGGTCTGGCTACTACAAGACCTTCCTGAGGGTGGCAGCAATAAGCAACACCACCATCTTGCCCCATAGTGCAGGGGCAGAGACTGGTTGCTCAGCAACCCAACAGGAGGAGAAAGTAACCCTGCCCTGACATGACAAATTCCAGTCCCCAAGCCCCTCACAGGGCCGCCTCTTTGCGCCAGCCAGCCTCTTTGCGCAAGCCCACTTGGTAAAAGCAGCCAAGCAGAGCCAGACCCCGAGCCCGTGCATCGGGCCTTCCTTTCTCTGTGCCGACTCCCTTGTGCAACAGCAGAAGCTTAATACAAATCTATCTGGAAATTTTCCTGGGGTTTCCTCTCAATTTCTGTCTTGGGGAACCCAAGAATCCCAATGCCAGTCACAGTAGGAAGGAGTTAATTTCATTACGCCCATTTCATAGGAAGGGTAAGTAGCCTGCCTGTCATCACACCGGTTAATGAAAGACCCAGAAGGTGAACCTAGAAGCTCTGGGTCCCACGACGGTTTGTGCTCTTCTCTGCAGGGACCCACTGCTTCCCACTACCTGGCATCTTCCTACTCTGGATGGGCAGGATGGGCATCATCACACTCATTTACCAGAAAGGGAAGGCCGAGAAGGTACAGGACCTCACACCACTAGTTGGCAGTGCTGGGCCTGGGACCTGGCTCTCTTACCAGTCCAGCCCCTCTCCAGGACCGCTGCTGGGATCACACAAGCAGTCCCCAGGCAGCAGCCTGAACAGGCAGATGCAGGAAAAGGGTCATCTTGTTGTCTATATCCCACTTCCCTGTAGGGCTCGAATGCTCTCTCTTCCCACACTGATAAGCCCCATGCAACAACTATAATTAAAACAGTTAATGTCAGGTTATTTCCTCCATACCAAAGTTCTCAAACTAGTTTCTTTCTTTTCTTTTTTTTTTAATTCACTTTGGACACTTTTATTAGTTTCAATGAGAACTTCCTGACTTTTTTACTATTTGTTGTTTTTTCCCCCTTTAAATAAAAGAAGAAAACCTCACAGTAGGAAAGAAATGTCCCCCAGGCAGAGAGCAAACTGCAACTTTGCCCTCCCCCTGTAGGGATCCTGGTGCAGCGAGGGAGTCAGGAGACTGAAATCCTGCCTCGACCGCTCACTCGCTGTGCTGCTTACTACCAGCAAAGCCCAACCTCACGCAGGCTCGTTTCCTACCTGCAAACCAATCTAGGCTGAACTGATCGCTCCTGAAGGTCCCATGGGATCCCACAGGGACACCTCCCTCCTGAAGAACATCTGAACGGCATGCGTAGTACCTGGAGAAATCTGTCCAGAAAGACATGAGGGCCCAGTGGCCCATGACTCAGAAAGCCATGGGTGCAAAATTAAAAAAAATCAATCACAGCCTGTCCCTATTAAGCATCCTGGGCAAATCAATACCGCGACAGGTTCAGAGAAATACAAACAACACAGAGTCAACATGTGGCAATCAATCTATCAAATAACTTTACAGCCTCGCCTTAGCGAGCCAATCAAATTCAGTGACCAAAAAGGAGGCGGGCTTACGGGGTTAATAATTAATGCCATCTGGCTGATCTGTAGGGTCATGCTACCTTAAACATTGAACATTGACTAAGCCACGGTTCTTCAGTGTGCAGTGGAATCATTTGGAGGGTGTGTGGGACCCCACCCCACACAGATGGTGACTCAGTGGGTGTAGAAGGGCCTGGGAATTAGCATTCCTGGCCAGTTCCAAAGTGATGCTGATGCTATGGGTCCGAGGAACACTTTGAGAGCAACTGTGCTCAAAAGAGTGTCCATTTTAATGACTCCCTTAAGATGACATAATCCACTGGAGGTCTTGGATGGTCCTGATGAGAACACATGGCCTGAATATACTAAGGAAAAATAAAGTAAAATTTCAGACTCATGACTCTGCCTGGGGGCTATTTCTAAATGAATACTGTAATTATTTGCTACACAAAGAGAAGTTAACACTTTGATAACTCAAAACCAGGACAGTAACTGGGAAAGACCTCATTTTAAAAATTCAATTTACTCCCCCCTCCCCAATGTAAAGCATCTACATTTAATGATAAAATTGAAAGCAGCTTTCTATTTGTAGGGTAAAAAACCAAAATGCTCCATTATACCACAGTTGGAGAACTGGTGCTTAAATGAATGTTTTAGTAGACTCCGAGAAACTAGTCATTCACAAAAAGAGTAACTTTTCCCCACATGTTCATCTTAAGCCACAAATTGTGGTCATGCAATAAATATTGGCTGACTGAAATCAATCACATAGAGTGTGTGTGTGTGTGTGTGTGCCCACTCCCACGCATGCCCACTCCCTCCCCCACAAGAGGCAAAAATTAGAAACAGTAGATTTTAATTTCATCACTCCAACACAGGGCAACATGACATAAAATCTAGAAGCCAATTTCCAAGTTTCTCACATTTTCTGCAATTATTGGAGACTAGTCTTCTAATACTCAGAACATAACAGAGCGTCTATGATGTAAGATACAGGCCCTGATGTCAGGGATGCCATGGCTAACAGAATTCTACCAGGGAAAGTCAGCTAATAAATGGATAAATGAGCAAAGTCACTTCAGACAGCGGTGACAGATTCTGTGGAAGCAGAACCAGTTACCGGATACAAAGCAATCACAGAGGCTGGGTGCATGGGACCCAGGAAGGGCCTATGTGGGGAGGTATCTTTAAGCTGAGGTTTAAAGGAGCAAGAATCATGGAGCTATGGAGAAAGATTAACCCCAGGCAGAGGAAACAGATGAGAAATGAGTCTGCTATTCCAGACTCCTATGCCTACAGATTGTAAAGGAGGTAGAAGTGGCAGGAGACAGGCCAGGGAAGCAGGTAGGCGTTAGATCACAGCTTTTCCTCTAGGTGAGGGTAGACTAATGGGTTGCTTTAAGCGAGGAAAATGACACGGTCAGACTTAGGTTTGAAAAAAGTCAAGATGAGCCCAACTGGCATGGCTCAGTGGTTGAGCATCAATCTATGCACCAAGAGGTGATAGTTCAATCCCCAGTCAGAGCACCTGCCCAAGGTTTTGGGCTCGATCCCCAGTAGAGGGGATGCAGGAGGTGACTGATCAATGATTCTCTGTCATCATTGGTGTTTCTACCGCTCCCTCTCCCTTCCTCTCTGATATCAATAAAAAATATTTTTTAAAAGAAAAAAGTCAAGATTATAAAATGTTCCCCTTTTTTCCCCTTTCTGATATAAGCTTATTCAAGTCATCCCTTTTTAGACCAGGCTGAAGATATCCATTGTCTCAGCTCCCCCCAAATGGTAAAGATTTCATTCTAACTGCATCGAACCTTCCAGAAGCACCACTTGCAACGTGTCACTCCACCGCTCTCTAATCCGGCGATTTTAAACCTTTTTCATCTCATGGCACACATAAACTAATAAACTAATCACTAAAATTCTGTGGCAAACCAAAAAATATATATTCTGCTGACCTGACCCAAAAAATAAGGTCTAATTTTGATTCATTCACACTGGTCGGGTGTTGTTGGGGTGGCTGCTGTCATTTTTTTATTTGACTATCTAAGGGGAAAGAGGTCAGTGACCCTGACTACACAGTCAAGTACTGCCTGTTTTAAAAAATCTTGCGGCACACCGGTGCACCATGGTAACTAGTTGAAAATCGCTGCTCTAATCCACAGTGATTTTCAGGCTTAATTCTCAGAACTTCTCATTTTGGCTTCAGCTGGGAGGGCTAGGCAGGTCCTTTGCCCAGTGCCAAGCCAAGGCGTTTTTGTTTTTTTTCCTTCCGGGGATAAGCCATTTCTTACTTCTGGTCTAAGCCCTCATGCTCACCTACAAGATGGTATGCTACCTCTGCTGTCCAGTATGAGTCCCACCACTGAATGCTGTCTCTTCCTTGAACAGATCACCACCTTACTCGGTTCCATGGCTCCACGTGTGTTTCAGCTTCCTCTGCTGGCTACTTCCCCTTTAATATCGAAATTGTACTCATTCCTCCGAAGCCCAGTCACCCCGGCCTCACCCACAAGGCCTCCTCCTGCGGATTCTGGTCCTCATAGCCTAACCCCTACTCCCAGAACTTAGCATTTAATTCTTTACAGTCTTCTGCTTTTTCACTTTTAAGAACCAAGAGGACGGAAAACATTTCTTCTTTTCTGGAGATGTGAGACAAGGCAGTTTAGTGGCTGAAGGGACAGGTACTGAAACTGGGATCTGGGTGTGAATTCTAGCTCCACCATGCACTACTACCTGCCTACCTCTGGATCCGCTTTGTGCTTCAGTTTCTTCATCTGTAAGACAATCTCTCAGAGCTCTGGGAAGCATTAATGGAATTAATACCGTACACCAAAGAGCACAAAACAATGCCTGATCCATAGTAAGAGCTCAGAAAAGCCTCTCTCATATAATAGGTACTTCGATTCTTGATTGCACGGTAAATGGCATCTTTAGGGAAACCCGTTACAGCAATCCAAACCCAGTTTAAACAAATCAAGGGAAAATAGAAGAGCCCTAGGCAATTCAGGATATAATATCAATAAATGGAATAAATTCTTCCCAGTTGCCATTGGTAGCAGACAATTACTACTACAAAAAAACTTGAGATCATGGCTCTTAAAAAAAATAAATAAATAAAAAGTATAGCACTGTAGACATGGGAAATGATTTGCTAATGGTAAAATAAATTACATATGAGCAAAAATGCCATTCAATTTTAATACAGTTCTATTAATACTTGTTGGACAACTACTGTGAGCATAGCCCTCAACTAGGCATTGCATGGAAATCAAACAGGAATAAAGCAATTCTTATCCTTACAATCGAATGGAGGGAAGTAAGGAGTAGGGACAGAGGGGCTGTGACCTTCTCAAAGGACTCTACTACGAACAAAATAAAAATGGCTTCTGTTCTAGTCCTTTAGCAGATTCTCTTAGTATCAATCTCAGAATCACTCCAGAAAGGACATTTAAGAAATGAAGCCTTGTTTAATACTAAGTGTAACTCAGTCCAGACAAGGTGCTAGTATTTATTCCATTCCATCAGCCTCCATTGTATATACAGGTGAGCATCTTCACCAGCAAAAACGATTACAGCTCACTTTACTGCAGGGGTCTGGAACCAAGCCCACAGAAGCGCCAAGGCTTGCCTATAAACAACACAATAAGCTGTCGCTGATTTTAATCGGTTCCGATGCCTCAGGAATTTGCCCATTTAGAGACAGGCCCAAGGTGTCCAAACTTGATGGAAGCATCCTAAAATGTTCTCTAGGCATTTACCTAGGTTTTTCCAGCGCTTTCCCATCTCGTGCCAGGTGCATACCGCCGGTTTAAAAGCCTCCCTTTGTTTTAGGCATCTCCAACATGAGTAATTAAGCCTGCAGCCCAGCAGGTGTAATCTGAGCAGCCTTCAGTGTGTTTGACTTGCTGTATTAACATGTCGTCATGCTAAATGGGTATTACTTGTTGCTTGGTAGCCTCTTCACATGAGCCTGTCTGTAGTCTATCTCACGTGATTTTTTTTTTTTTTTCTTCATACCCTGCTCCCTCCGTTTGCAGTGTGGTATCCGTGCTCATATCCACAGCTCATCCAAAGACATGTTAATGCCTTGAATGGTCGGGCTTCCTGAAATACGTGAAGAGGAGGTGTTCAGGGCCCTTTGAATTTTCTCTTCAACGTTATGCAAATCTCAAGTAGCAGCATTTGAGAAAGATGATGTCTGAGCTGATACCCTGGGACTTTGGCTGTGGCTGGCTGCCCTTGCTTCAGGCACATGGTGTCTGGAAGAGGCTCAGGAAAATTAACAAAGCACCGTTCTCTGAAATGACTGCTGGCATTATGAACAAAAATAGGAGGATTGAGTGCAGACAGGGAGACCTCGGGGATTTGCAGTAACTCTTTCAGAATCCTGCGATTTCAAACAACAAAGCTTTCACTAATTTTTTATTCCATTTTTTGGGATCAAGCCATGAAAAAACAAACAAACAAACAAATACAAGAAGTGCAGAAGCCTCAAATCCCAAGTGGTACATTTAAATAAAAACAAAATGAAGAAACATCTGTCTTCCTCTTTGTAATTTGTCTTGATTAAAAGGCAAGTCAGTGCAACAACGGAGATACCAATTTCATTTTTCTAACAATGTTCCAAGGACTTCTATGCCCTTTCCAGATACCATCTAACAGAAAATGTGTTTCCTGCTTAAGAGATGCAGATACCAGACCCATCGAAATTATTAAGACTTAGCCTATAGGGTTCATAGCAAAATATTACTACTTTTCGAAGCTATGCCTTGATTTAAGAAAATATAACCAACAAAAAACGAAGTTATAATAATATGAGGGTATTTTTGACATCACTAATAGAATTTCTGTTTCATAAAGATAATCATCGTAGTGAGTTCCTCCCAGTGAATTGATGAATCTAGAATAATCTTTGACTTAAAAATTCCAATTTTGTTATATTTTATAATATTGGATTTATTTCAGAAAACAAAATCCATCAATATTTGGTGTGCTATATTGTCATATACTATGCACTGTTTCTTTCCTTTTCTTTCCTTTTCTTTTTATGTTTTCTTAGAGATTGCAGAAAATTTTAACTTATTTGTGAGCTAAATTTTAATTTCTCATTTTGAGGGATGAAAATGGGTTTAGGTCTTCTATATGAAATTCAAGATTTGAAAAAAATCCACGTATACTTAGAAATCTGATGTGGCCAATTTGTTATTGGTCAGCTCTACACACATGTATATCCTTCCATCTGGAAAAGTCTGCCCCTCTCTTCCTTTGTTCTCTACCTTGCTAACTCTTACTTATATTTCAAACCATAGATAAAGCAACTACATTGCTTAAGAAGCCCTCAGAGACCCTCCAGTCTGTTCTCCCACCCTATCCTAGACAGATGTGTTATCAGTGCTGGCTTACCCATCTCTCTTGCCCACCTCTATGCAAATTCCCTAAAGGCAGTGGCCGTGATTGGCTCATCCTTGTAACCCTCAGGGCCTTTGTGGTTCAGTGTCTGGACCACAGCAAGTATACTCAGCACTCATAAGATATTCAATGAACTAACTCTCTGTAACGAAGACAAACCTATTAACAAACTCAATAGTCAGTTTATGTGTTTGATATGTTCTAAGGTTCCAGGTTTTAATAAGCATAGGGATACCCAAATGTGACTGTGCCTACTAATCCTGGTTTCATTTTGTGTAAAAGTAGAGAGCAAAATCAAAAAAGACAATACGGTACAAATATCCTGGCCTATCCTAGGATATAAAGTTAAGAGTGGATTTATACTTTTCTAGTCTTCACAAAACTAAAACATCTTGGGACATTCCTGCCTTAAAATTTGCATGAAGGAAGACACACCCACCTCCACTCTTCCCCTTGAATCTTACGCCATGTGTATTATGTTAAGAATTTATTAAAATGGCTGGCACCGGTTTGGCTCAGTGGATAAAGCGTCGGCCTGTGGACTGAAAGGTCCCGGGTTCGATTCCGGTCAAGGGCATGTACCTTGGTTGTGGGCATATCCCCACTAGGGGGCGTGCAAGAGGCAGCTGGTCGATGATTCTCTTTCATCGACGTTTCTAACTCTCTATCTCTCTCTCTTCCTCTCTGTGAAAAATCAATAAAATATATTTAAGAAAAAAAAAGAATTTATTAAAATGAATTGAATGGAAGCCAAAATAATTTACATCTAAATGGCAAATGCAAAACACACAGCAATAAAAATTCCAAGTGACTAGTAAGCGAGGATAGTATGTTTTCATTGTACCATACCATTTCCCCCTGAGGAGAGTCACTAATACACATTCATAGAGCAGGATGCATCAATGTGACCCAAAACAGTCTCAATGCATTTCTTCGCTGTATCTAACCTTATGTAAAACGACACTGACCAAAATAATGACAGAACCTATATGTCCAAAAGGTTCAGGGTCTTGGTGTGATAAAATCCAACAGAGGCGAAGAGGCTATCTCATATCTCAACATTGAATTATTCTCTACACAAAAGGCTATCTATATTTATGCACTGCTTGGTGGTAAAAAAAAAAAAAAAAAAAAGGCCAATCCGAGGGTTATTCCTTTGACTTATCTTATATCTATTATCTGCTCTGTTCTATAACCTATATCTGTTCTGTTATCAGAGACAAATTTTGCCTGTCACCAATTTCCTGTGCTTTTAGTAAATGCTCCCTTTTTAAAGCATTTAAAAGACCAGTTTGTTAAGTACAACTTCATTTAAAAAAAAAAAAAAAAACACCCTTAATTTTAAATATATGCTTTTAAGTACCTTTGCTGGAAAAGAATTTTATAAATATATATAATCTTCTTGATAGCCACCCAAAAGAAACAAAATGTTCTTTTAGCTTAAATTGTTTAGAATGCTTTTTAAATGGAGTAGACAATTACTATTGTTTGTTAATTTAGAGTAGACCCCCACAAAAGAAAAAGTTACAAAACTATGTTAAAAATGCAAATGGAAAAACCTAAGATTGTTATATGTTATTATATAAAATCATAGAGACTTCCCAAAACCAAATGGGGGAAATCCAAAGAACAGACTCAGATTTCCCCATAGGCATTCTTTTCTACAGCCTTAAAAAACAAAACAAAACCTTGGTTGGTAGCAATGAAAGCTACCAAGAATTGTGTCAACAGAACACCATAATCAATGTACTGTGCTAGTGGATGTTCAGAGTCTGAGTCTTAAATAAGGACCCACTACATGTAGAGCTAACTGTTCTGAAGTCATGGTTTGCAGAAGATAACCCTAACATTATATTAACATTATATATAAATAATTATATAATAATCCTAACATTCAGGTTATTTCTATATTATTATCTGGGTCACAGAGGTTCTTCACCTTCAGCCAAAAGCTAACCCTATTCACCGGAGGGCAATATTCAACTCCAAATTCCTGCGCACTGAGAAGTGTGCAAACTCAAGAGCTCAAAAGGTTCTATAAACCCTTGGCTTGGCTCATATCCAGAATATTCCAGATAAGCATAGAATTTTCTTTCCAGCATTGCAAAGAAAATAGCTAAATCTGCAAATGGTCAATGCATACTGTTCCCATTTCTAAAGAACATGCCTGGGGCAACAAGCTTGGAACAGAAAAGAAGATAGCAGGAAAATACTAAATCTTTATTAAATATCGAGAAGAGAAACACACACACACACACACACACACACGAAAGATAGCCCCAAACTTCAATTTTTATTTCGTTTTATTTTAATTGCTACATTTTTTGTTTCTTTAAACACAAATCAATGCCAATTCACACCAAGATAACTTGGGCCCCATGATCAATAGAAAAAAAATAATGTACACTTAAAGATAATTGATGAAGAGTTCATAATTTCAATGCTCACTCGATTCCTCCTAAATGCCACAGTCCTCCAATTCTATGAATCTTTCAACTACTCATATTCTTTGTTGACTATGAGTGTAAGCAAGAATTTATCTCCAATACTACTTAGATTTATGTGAAGTTGTAAGAGACAGTTTAAAAACAGCCTAGCACACTAATAGACAAAGACCTGGTTTGCAAATGCTCAAGTCCATTCTTGATCATTCAATTGTTGGATTTGCAAAGAAAGGCAGCAAAGACCGAAGATTGGCACACCCAATAATGACCATACTGGAACTAACACTTTCCATGTTTTTGTCTTCAAACATGGGAGATCCAGGCTTCTCCATTTGCAACAATACCTGATTCAACAAACCTAAAAGTCACATTGCCTTTGACAAAGGTTGTAGGTGGAGTTGTTTGTTTGCTTGTTTGCTTTTGGGCCTAGAGAGGCCAAAAGAATTCTCTTGTTCTAGCTTCAGTCTAGAGTTCTCAGAAAGAGCAAAACAAATGATCTAAACTCCAGTATATTAAATTAATAATTGGGAAAGTAAATCTTGTAAGAGGCGTTGACTTTCTGGAGCCCAGTGTTTCCGCAACTTTCATTAAGTAAGTCATAAATTCCTAGAGGAATTAAAAAAACAACAACATGCAGATGCCCTGGCCCACACCCCACATTTGCTCTATTGCCACTCCTCTTGCCTGACAGCCCCAGGGAGTTCCAGCAAAAGACAGATCTGGACTGGGCAAAACATATGCAATGCCTGCTCCCCCTACCTTCAACCCACTATGATGCCAGCCAGGCACATGGTGAATGCTTGCAAAATGTTTGCCAAGACCAACTGTTGAAGGAGCGGGTCCGTAGTTTTCTATCTCCCTCCAAGAGAACATAAACAACTCCTTAATTTCCCACAAAAGAAGACAAAAATAAAATTTGCAAAATGATAGTTTATTCTAGCTTTCTAAGATCACAATGACCTGGCAGGGGAGATAATTTAATCTCTTTGTTTACCACTCTTAAAATACTCTCCTCAATAAAAATTCACTTCACTTTGGGGACATGGGAGGGACACTCATGTTAAACAAGAAGGATTTGCAAGGGAGTTTTACCAGTTACACCACTCAGGCCCAGTGGGAATGTCTTTCTCACTATCAACTCATCACATTAACAGGATTAAGTCCTTTGGAAAATCAGTATTAAAGCAAGTAACCCTCAGATTAAGCAAAGGGACAAAGGACTTCATGAGTGTGGTTATTAGTGCAGTGCTAGTGATTAAATAACATTTCTCCTCCTCCCAGCAAAGCACATATTACCTCATCAAAAATATTTAAACCAAGGCATCGTAATCCCTTTGGCTTTGGACCTAAATATAAGTTACCATAGGAAGTCTCCAAAACTCTAACTTTTACATTAAAAATGTCAAGTGAATCAAGTGACCTCCCCTCAATATAACCTGGCTTTATAATGTTAAGACAAGTTTATTTCATCT
This sequence comes from Pipistrellus kuhlii, assembly GCF_014108245.1. Taxonomy (NCBI): domain Eukaryota; kingdom Metazoa; phylum Chordata; class Mammalia; order Chiroptera; family Vespertilionidae; genus Pipistrellus; species Pipistrellus kuhlii. Next base: position 9,593,746 of record NW_023425523.1, read on the forward strand.
CCACAGGAAATATCCCCAAATCAGCATCCTTCCAAAGACATAATACTTAACCCTCAAGACATAACTCTAATGATGTGAATTTCAGTAACTAGTTAGTCATGTCCTAAGTTAGTTGGCTGGTCATTGTCCTCCCAGTAAAATAAGAGTGACAGGTACCTATCCTAGCTAAATGCAGCGCTGGTGTTGACTTGGTAACATGTATTTGGGAGTAACATCCCAGCTTCTTCTAGTGGGCAGGGATTTTCAGCTGGTTTCCATCCATGTTCCCCAGCACAAACCAAGTATTCCAAGTCCATTGTGACACTTTGGCCAAACAAATCAGAAAGTAAGCTCACAATCTTTGATTTCTCAGCCCTGAGCAGTCTGAAAGAACCCACATCAATTAGCAAACGACTATGCTATAGTAAAAGTTCCTTAATAATTTACAAACATTTTCAGACATTCATCTGATCCCAACAAACAACCCTGTGGGGCATGTGGACTGGAGTTAGCACTATCTTACAGAAGAGGAAACTACAATTTAAAGAAATAAAGGACTCACTCAAAGTCATTCAAGACAAGATGGCCAAACCAGACCCAGAACACAAATCTTTTACCCACTAGTCCAGCATCCTTTCACACAATACATCTGTTGAGATGCAGTTAGAAACTTGATATCCACCCAGACTTGCAGACCTCCATAGTATACATTTGTGACTATACCATTCCTGTGTAGATAAGCACCCCAGTACTGGCTATGTACATAAAAAAACAACAACCACCAAAGATCAGCTAATGAGCACATGCTTGTTAAAAACAAACCCAAGACTGAGTTCCCAGGCCTGGAGGGGCCACCAATGCTGCATTTCAGGGCCCCTCTTCACAAACATGCCCTAATAAGGACTGACATCCATTCATCAGGATCCGTCCTACCTCCACCACAAAAGAGCCCCGTGCTTTTGAAAACTTGCCAACTCCAGGATTCAATCTGCTGCTATGTATTATTTCTCAGGAAAAACACAAAAACAAACTACTCTGTGAGGTAAGAGAATGAGTGAAATTGTATAGCGTGCTTCCTTTGTAAAACTGTAACTAGATACCATTTCTTCTCCATAACAGAACCGCATGGCAGAAGCAAAGGAAATGATGGGACTGGAGTGTAACAAGGATCACACCTCATCTTGACAAGATTTTCCTCTTCAGAATGGTGACCGTATTAGGTATAAGCAACCCATCACGATTTGATAAAGCATACTGTAATTTAATTGATAAGAAACAAAATCCTTCAAAGGACACATCTGCAGTTGAGTTGGTGAAAACTGAACCGCTGAACAGGAAACGTGTGGCCTGCTATTCAGGGAAGGCGGGTAATAACTAATGTGGTAAACCAAGAATGCCAGAAGAGATAGAACATTTTCTTCATCTGGTTTGTTTCTCTCCAGTTAAAGGAGTCAACGGAGAGAGGGAAAAAGACAAAAATTCATCTCCCCAGACCAAGAAATAACTATCCAGACACATACCGTTAATAACATTGGCTCCCGCGCGAGGAAACCTCAGACAGTTCACAGCATTATTTTTCCACAAGGCTGAGTACACCAGACTCTTGGCTTCCAAAGTCAAAAGGATATATTTCATCACTACAGTTTGGTCTAATGTCCCATAAAAACCCACCTTACTTCAAGTCTGCACCACGGAAGAACTGCAGAAAATGATGACATGGTAAAAGAGATTACTTTTCTGGTTCCTTAGGACATTTTAAAAAAAAGAATATCTGATGTCCTACACCAGCCCTGGTCCGTGAACTAGTGGTTGCATTCAAAATAAAGTTTTAAACGACAACCAGTCGTTAATAAACCCTATGCCCTCCAATTCAGGAAATCTGATGCCAGAAATCTAAGAAGAAAAAGGATTTTTGAAAAGTCTCAAGCAAAAAGAAAACAAAGCGGCTATAATTGAGAAAGAAGGGAAACGGGCAACTTCTTTTTTTGCATCTAAGCCCCACTTCTGAACAACAGCTGTCTTTGCTCAGCTGAAGGAAAACCACAGGCCTTGGAATAACTCACTTAACGTTCTGGGCCTCCTTATGCTAAAATGACACTGTTGACTCAGTAGGCCATGTGCTTGGTTTAACTCGTTTTTCCAGTAACAGTAATGAACGGAGCTGCTCTAACATTGAAATGATTTGCATTTGCACAACTGAAAAAAAATATTTGGTAATACCTACATATATAGAATATATGTCCCTGAGTTTGCCTGGCTCTGCTGTGTCGCCAAAGTGAGTTTTACCCTCTCTCTAATTTGCTCTCCAGAGTCTCTCCACAAACAAAAAATGGAATTTCCTCTCATTACCAAAATAACCTTTCACTGCATTTACTCAGGATATCTTTATTTTAGCCCATCCCCATAAACCAGGGCTTCCAAACTCCGAAATGAAATAAGCTATTTTCTTCACTTCTTTTTACAAGTCTTGCTCAACTTTGGGCGATATTGCAAAAGACCTGCAACAAATCAACAAATCTTGCATAGCACCAGGACCATTCAACAGCATTTCATAGGAAAGTGATGTAGATTCTCCATTCTACGACTCTGTCATTTCTAGTTTGTCCCCTGGTTAAGGCTGAAAGAAAAAAAAAAAAATTAAGAGCAAACATTTACCAGGTTCACTACTATAATGGTGGGGAGGGAAGGCTTAATGACATCAAACAAAAGTTTTGCACTAGCACAGACCATGAAAAGGAAAGTTGTTCATTGTCCTTAGATCATAAACAGCATTTTTTTTTTTCCCCCTCAAGGAGAGATTCGACCTAATTCACAAACATCCTCCACCCTTACCTCTTCCACTCTGGGAAGACAGCTTTTTAATTCAAAACTTCAATTAAAAAACTATGTTGCAGAGGGACATTAGAAATATTGCAAGTAAAAAAAAATTATCTGATGAAAGAACCAATAGCTTTGACATTAAAATCCTACGGGCTCCGTCCCCTATAGGGGGCGTGCAGAAGGCAGCCAATTAATGCTTCTCTCTTTCCCTTCCCTTTCCTTTCTCTCTAAAAATCAACTAAAACATCTATATTTTTTTTTAAAAGTTACGGTGATGATTAATAAGAGCAAAGTCATTATTACTAAAAGCAAAATTCCAAAAGAAAGCAACATAAGTGGAAGGGAACTAGGAAAAGGAACGGGCTTGTCAATAACTAGCAGGACTGATAGCTGGTTAATCCTGGCCTGTGCTCACTCAGTTCCACAAACGGAGGGAGTTCTGGTGCTTTCTTCACAATATCTCCAACAACTGTAACAGCACACAGTGGACACTCACATATTTGTTGAATGAATTAATTAATAAATCTGGAAGCTCTGCTATGCACTGGAAAAGCTGTGAAAAAAATCCCAGCCAAGCTTGCATAGCTCCCTTTGCCCTGAAGCTCAAACACCTGAGATTGCTCTCAAAGTGTAGGTCCCCAAACACCAGCAGCATCACCTGGGAACGTGCCAGAAATGCAAATGACTCGGTCCCACTCTACGCCTACGGAATCAAAACCTCTCTGGGGGTGGACCCAGCAGTCTGTGTTCTAACAAACCTCCCAAAACTTGATGCGCACTCAAGTTAGAAAACCACTATTCCAAAACATGATGGCTTGGAACGGCATGCGATCCCATGGAGCTGCATGTATAACCAAAGGGACTCCTGGGAAGTTCGTTAGTCCCAGGAACTAGTTACTCATCTAATCCAATCAAGACCCTTCAGACCAAGCTACAACCTCCAGGGGAAGTTCCCAAGGACTGTTTCTCCTCTTCTGCTTCTCCTCAGCTCACAGACAGGAGCCTTCGCTAAGACAAAGAAGCCCTTTGAAACAACCACTCTAACATTCAGTACAAGGCCTGACTCTTAAAAGAAATGCAAAACCTTTTTCTTTAAGCGGTCTCCCAGCGAAGTATGTTCCCTGGACTAACCCTGTCCCATATCAAGACCTGTGATCACAGGCCAGGGTGCTTCCTGAAACTCTACATCGCTTCTCAAAAGATGAGCTTGGTCTCCCGGCCAGTGTGCACACAGCAATCTAGGCACTGAAGTTACATGGCACTGCTCGACCAATACTCACCAACACGTCTGACCTCTTGCCAAGTCAATGACAACCACGAAGCATGCACTTTGTGCACAGATATGTGCTTCAGAAAGAAGGTACATATTAAAACTCCAAAATTAATGGGTTGAAAAATTGATGTCTCGTAATGTACTGATGAATCAAAGAACACATTTGTATCGGCTCAATTGAGTCTGCTCCCTTCAGAATGTTATGGAAAGCTTACTCATTTCTATAAAACTTTAATTTTCCAAAAGGCTTTTTAGTCAGAAGCCCTGCCGTGCCATCAGACTCTCATTAGAAACAACAAGACTTAGAGAAAACACAATGATTTTTATCAAAAGGAAGAAAATATTGCTACCTTCTTTCCACTCTGGAAAGAATTGCTAACATACCGTCCAAGGGCAAAAGGGTGCCCTTTAAGAGTAGAAAGATTCCATATTTTTGCCAATGAAAGACTCATCCAGTTACACACCAAGAGCCAGACCGAAGACCTGGCACCTGCAGGCTGACTTTGGATCAGGGCCCCACAGGTCTCTGCCTCGGTGTCCACAAATGAACGTACAGCCTCGTCAAAGAGATAAAGCACACGAAAGTGCTTAGGTATGGCAAACTATTAGATAGTATCTTCTCAACATGCAAATTCATTCCTGTGAACCAATTCCTTCCCTCCCACTCACAGTGACCAAAATGATTTCTATTAGAAAGTGCTCATCAGTGGTTGACAGCAGTTGTAGCGTTAACTGTAAACCAGAATAGATACTGAATACTTCAGTACTCATAAAGCAGCAGGAAACCACAGACATGACGTCTTTCAAATGACAAAGTTGTATGTTAGAAAAATGACCCAGAGTGCTTTGGCTCTTCCTGGTTTGGGTTGGCAAAAATGTGAGCTGGAAAGTCATGGTATTTAAGAAGGGGAAAAAATTTTTTTTTCCAAAAAGAAAATTTTATTAAAAACAACAACATTAAATAAGGTGAATTAGTTCAAATCCTCACAACAGGGTATATTTAAAGAGAAGTTTGGGAACAAGGGGTTGGGAATGGGTGTGTTTTGTCAGCCCTGACTTCCCCTTTACTATGGAGACACTGTCATGTCACGTGGCCCCAGAGAAATAGTGGAGCCATTACTGTTGCTGATAATGACGACCAGATGTGATGGGATGATTGCACATCACCAGTTCTCAGACTCAGGTCTTGTGTAATTGGGTGTGTCGATCGATGTCAGTCCACAAATGGTTATTAAGCTAGTTACAACTTCCCTAAAACTTTTCACTAGACCTGAGCAACATTCTAGATAGTTATTTTCTGCCAACTGAGAATAGGCACTATTACAAAATAACTTTAAAAAAAACAGTTCCAAAGTTGATTCCTCCCAACACACACACACACACACACACACACACACACACACACACAGCAGGGATGTTTGTTTAATTCAAATAGTCACAGTGTCAAATTTGAAGTTTTACCAAACCCATGAATAGTCCTTTACTGAAATGAAGTAACAAGTCGATTCATTTCAAACTGTCATAAATAAAAAAATATATATATATATAATGAAGTCTTAATTTTCTATGAACAAATGACATGCACTCTGGATAACCTATGTGCCCCAGGAGAAACTCTGCTATCAAAGCTCTCAGGATGAAGGAGACTAGGGAATCCCAGCTCTCATGATAAGCAAGTGCCAAATTCTTCCTGGTGAGAGAGGTGCATGGCCTTGGCATGGCTAGAGGGCAGTGGCCTTCAAAGGAAACTCTCGGCTGACCACAGGGCCCGGCCAAATGTCCAGCGGGCTTGATGGAGGAGTCAAAATGGTCCACTTGGCATTCTAACCTTCCACTCGCAATAAGCGGCCCTCCACTGCACACCTGAAAGTGCGTTCGTGGAGATGGCTCCCGGAGGGAGAAGCACAACTTGTGAAATGCACTCTGTGGAAGGGCAAGCGCGCTTTCACAGTTAATAGATGTAAACAAGGCAGGCACTCATAAAAGTTAACAGCCTTAGAATTAGTAAGCCACACTGAAGTGCAATGTGGGAGCTTGATCATTTTTCTTTCCCCATGAACATTTGGCAGAGTTAAAATTTTACCCATCATGCATTTTCCTCCCTGAAATATATCAGTTACAGTTCCCACACAAGCTAGCTAACGCATTTCCTTGTGGGTGTATGTGTAAACCTACCATAACAAAACATTTTCTATTTCCTCATTTTGATCAAAAGGAAGGACGAAATGCTGAAGTGCACTTAAACGATAGCGCAATGTTAACATGCCTATCAGTGTACACAGTTCATATTCTGTTTAAATTTAAAGTTATAATGATGAAGGAGAGACATGCCAAGAGCTGGGAAGTGAAATTACATTATGCTGTGTGTTCTGGAGAGACCTTAAACTTTAAGGACAGTAAATCACTCCAGGCCACTCAGGAAGAACTAGGGCTTAAAAACAGCTGAGGGAAGGTACTAAGAACTAGACATCGGAGCACAGGAAGTGTCTGTATGGGAACATGACATTGGGGGTCCATTACAGAACATATGGAAGGTGTGATGAGTTCAGCTGAGTCAGCCACAGGCATCAGGGACAACCGGTTACTACAGGCTTAGAATCTTGTTAGGAAGAGCTAATGACCCAGCTGGGGAATGAATTCTCAACTGCTGCTTCACTGCTGACATGCTCTGACTGAGGCAGCTAATCAAAACAGAAAGGAAGAGAATCCGTATTATCCTGGGGAACAGAAGTTGGCTTCAGGGGCATTCTGGAGGAAGCAATGTTGTACTACCCCAGAACCTGGGTTCTAATCCTGGCTTTATATTCTCCCGTGTGGTCTAGAGGAATTCCATAAGCTAGCTGAGACTTAGCATTCTCATCTGTAAAATAACATCACCGGCCCTCCTTCCTTAGCAGAGTCCATTTGTGGCTCAAATAAAACCATGTTTAGAAAAGTGATTATAAAGCTGTCCTACACTGTGCACCTGAAAGAATGTTTGTTGAGATGGCTCCCTTGTCAGAAAGCACAATTTAATGTAAAATATTATTTTGTGTAAAACTCCCAATCCTAAATTCTGTGAAACAAACAAAAAAAACACACACAAAAAATCCTCATCATCTAGCCCATAAGCGATAAACTATTGATCACATGATTCAAATTAGGTCCCATATAACTATAGTATCAGACCAGCCTAAATGGAGATGGGAGATATATGCCTGTTAGGCCAGTGTAGTCATCTTAAATGTTTTTTGGAATTTCCCCGTTGCTCTCCTAGTGTCTCAACAATGCTCAGGAATTACAAGCTAGAGCGATAATCTCCTCCACCTCCCCTCGCCTTCTCTGGCACAGAAATCCGACAGAGGCCACTTCACATGCCTGATTAGATAAGCTTTCCCAATGCTGAAAACCAACTGCTTCTAACATTTCAAGCCTGATTTCCATGAAGACTCAGGGATGAAAGATGAAAACAAATAAGCCGATCGAGCAGATCCTCCTTATTGAAAAAGTTCTCCAACTTTGATTTGAAACACTAAATATTTTGTTTCTATGAATCAATTGCTTTTGAGATGAAAAATGAAAGATGCTGCAAATCACGAGCAGACAAACGTGTGTTAATTCATAGGCAATTCATCTATAAACTCGAAATTGCTATAGTGCTTGACTCTGGTTTTTAGGGGACCCATAATCTTGTTCTGGCAAGAGCAGTATCTAAAGGGAATCATTAAAAGAAAACTGAAACAAGGAGGTCCAGAGTCAAGTACTCCCAGCTCATATATTCCAAACGGGGAATTACCAGGAGGCTAATGAAGTTCAAGGTTTGGGGCCTCTGCAGTTGAGTGCCTATTTTGTGCTCAGAACCATGCAATTAAATGTTATTTCCAACATTTACAAACAATTCTGCAAGTTGGGTATGACTATTATTATTCCAGATACACAAACAAGGGAACTGAGACTTAGAGAAGTTAAGTGGCTTGCCCAATGTATCCTTAGCTAAGAATCAGAGCCAGGCCTAGCTGCAGTAAAAATCCAAATGGAGTGGGACAGGGTATCTAAAAGCCATTCCAAGAGATAATTAAAAACAAACAATCAACTTTCGCTGTTATTTATCTCTTTCATTATCCTCAATACCCCTGGACATTCTCTCCTTCACCATTCAACTGGCAGCTGACACAACTGAACCTTCAAGAGGAAGTCCAGTATGTTTGCAAGGGCCCACATGTCAGAGCACTCATATGTAGGACTACATTTTAAAACAGAAGGGTTGGTGTCAAACATACTTCTCTCATGTATTAGCACAGACAACCATCTGTTCTCAGTAACAGAAGGGATAATAACAAGGAAAAAGTTCCCAGAAAAGAAAAACCAAGGTTACCCGCGTGCTTTTTATATAATGATATGGGTAGAAATGCCGCACGCAGTTAATTCCAAAGCTCCCAGGCCAAGATGGGTTAGCACTGGGTAGTTTTAGTAATTGGCTATGTCCATTGTTCATACAGGAGGCATTCCAATCATTTTACATGGTCTCGGACGCCCTTTTCAGAACGGTACAATAAGAACACAAGTGCACAGTCAGGAAAAAGCCGGCACAAATATGACTCTGGGTTGCCACCTCCAGTCTTTCAAAATGGTTTTCATTAAAAAGGAAAAAAAGTGACACACTCATTCCTGTTCTTAATCTGCGAAAGAATTTCTTTTAGGATCCAGAAGTGAACAGGGAAAAGAAACGCTAAATAACTTCCCTCGGATAATGACAAACATAAATCCATTCTTCCCCTTTCAAAAAGATTTCGAAAAAAAAACAACAACACTGCAACTCCCCAAAATGGAATTTTAAAGGTTAAATCATTTCCATGTTATGCAAATGTTCACTCAGAGGAAAGAAATGAAGAGTAAAACTGGAGCCAGTTGAGTAGTACACAAAACATTAGTACATCTAACGGTACATTGTCTGTGGGACTACAGACAATGGCACCGTCGAGAGTGGGTGAGTGTGTGAGCTTTGGAGTCAGGGAAGAGGGGTTCTGGTTGCTGCACTGGATCACCCACAAGCGGGGTGAGCTGGGTGACCATCCCTTAACCTCTCACTAAGTAGGAATCAAAGCACCTACTGTGAGGACTAACGGATACAGGTAAAGTACGTTTCCCCCAGCATCTGTCACATAACAAACCCTCAGTATATGGAAGCTACTGCTAGTTCTGATAAGCCCCAGGAGGACAGAGGTGTACATCAATGTTGTTAATAAGGAGACATGCCCCGGTCAACTTTCATGCAAATACTCCCAGTTCCTCCAAAGTGACATTCGCATTTATCTCTATCAATTACACTCAAATGCTGCTTTCCTTCGTGTATACCTCCCCTTTTACTGTGAGTGGCTTCAGCTGCTTTTCTGAAAAGATTTAAATTATTGGAAAATATTTTAAGTGTACATGAGTTAATATATGCAACCACTTACATGCCCTGTAAACAGTGTGCTTACGCATAATTATAAATATCTCAGACTATAAAAGAAAACCTTTCAGAGTACTCCCACAAGTGAAAAACAAAGTCTTAGAAATAATTATATAGGGGGCAGAAGGGAGTGGTAGGAAGAGGAAAGTTTACTAAATCGTCAAAATAAAATCTGGAGTTTTGTCTAAAAAAACAAAACAAAACAAAAAAACCTGACAACCATTTGCTCAAGGCTGCCAAAACTTGAGACTAAGCAAACTATAGAGGAAACAAATGTGAAAATATGAAACCCTTTTCTGAGAAAGTAACTCCACCAGCCCTGGCTAATCCAATTCTGAGTCACAAATGGCACCAGCCCTGCTGGGTTGCCTCCACCACCACAGAGATGTCCAAAGGGACCGGCAGGGAGGGGCTCACAGGCAAATTTTTTCTCCGCCTGTCACTGACATGCTCAATATGGCCACACTTCTCGCCTCCCCACCCTTCCCACTTCTTCACTGTTCCATTTTCAGATCTCAAAACTCAGGGGTGGACACATTGAGTAGTGGGTACAGAGGAAAGATCACTTGACTAGAAAACAAAAGCTTGGATTCTGGCCTCAACCTTGACCTCACTCACTCTAGGCCCCCTGGCCAGTCACTTCACATCTTTGGACTTTGTATATGACACACAATATCCCATATCATAGGAAATTGGGGGGCAAAAGTGTTGGACCTTATATTATCCTCAAAGCTATACCTCAGGAAAAAAAAATCACAGTTTCTGTACTAAGCATAACAGCGAACCACAAATGTCTGACTAAATCAACAATAATTTAATACCTATCAAGGCAATTTTTATAATAGAAAAAAAGTTTTTGATATCGGAACTATATCCCATTAAGGGAACAGACTCAAATACAATACCCCTAAATATTTGTAGGGTCACTAGAAACCAGGGAACAATCGGCATCCTGCAAAGCTGAAGTTCCTATTTCTCACCCCACTTTTGACACAGAAAAGTGAAAGCAACAAAAGGCCAGTCCATACATACTACGACATGAAATACCACCATCACCACCACCAACTACGTACTGCTCTCTTACCATGTGCCAGGTACTGTTTGTACTGGGAATTTAACGCTACGAGCTTATTTAATCCTCACAACAACCCTAACAATTACGTGCAGCTATTATCTCCATTTTATAAAGAATGAAACTGAGGCATGGAGTGCTTAGGAAACTTGCCCAAGGACACAGGACTAGTACATTTAGAACCAGACCTGTAAGTGTCCCCACCCTCTTTCCACATTAGCTGACAACTCCCTGGAAAAGAGGAGTCTCCAGAAACTCAGACAGGGATGTCCCCAAGCAGAGTCCTCAGGAGTTCGGCCATTGCTCCTGAGAGCAACCGTAGGACAGGCCCATAGCTGTGGCCCACTTGGGCTTAAAGATTCATCTTTAATGGGATCTCCCCTCTTCTCAACCCAAGTTCAATTTGCTTGTCCTGGTGACAGAAATCAACTGAGAGAAGGCAAAGTTCATCAGTCAATAAATTCCCACCTCCCCCCGCCCCAATCCCCCATTTCTTATTTATTCAGAAGCTACAAAGGATTCCTAACAGCTAACCTCAATATTCAACACTGGTCTTAGGCACTGATTTTTACTTATATACATCAACACACGCATCTCCACTGTACAGGAATGAGTAAGGGTTATAGACACAGACAGACTTGCTCTAAATCCTGACTCCGCCCTTTAGTAATTGCATTTTCCTGAGCATGTTGTAGGCCTCAGTTACCTCAACTTACCTACTCCACATCTTGTTGGGTTGCTGTGGTGTGAGACTGTCTACTAGTAAATGCACACAGAGCAACAGGGTTGGCTGCAGGTCCTGATGCCAGACAGACCTTTAATCATGACTCCATCCCTCACCAACCACGAGATTCACCCCAATACCCAGAGCTATGAACCTAAGCTCCAATTTCCTTATCTGTAATATACGTAAATAAATAATGTCCATCCCAAAGGCTGGATAGCCATGTGACTAAAATGAAGAAATGCGTGTAAAGCCCCTAGCAGAATGGCAAACACAAAAGAATTTGACACCCCCCCAAATTTTTTTTAAGCTGAAGTTTAAAAGTCTAACCACAAATGTAAGTCCTCACTCTGTTACTTATTAGCTAGGGCTAAACAAGGGTGTACAAGCCAACTATCCCCTCGGAGGCTCAGTTTCCACCAAGGGTTTGTGAGGATTGAAGGAGACCACTGTGAGCGAATACTCTGTAAGCTCCGTTTTGCTGCGGAAATGTTGGTGTGTTTTTTTGTTTTTGTTTTTTACTTTACAAAAATAAGTTTCATGGTCACTGTATTGACTGGTCCTTCCAAATGCTGTCTTCATCTTTAAAATGGAAAAACTGAGGCAGAGAAATGTTAAGCCATGGAGGGAAGGACGGGGCCAAAATAAATCCAGACCATGACAAAGCAGAAACCTAATAAGCCTTCAAGAAGAGAGATGAGAGAATAACACCCATCCACCCGTTTTTAATCAATGGCTTCCCTTGCTGAGTAAGCCTCTCGATGCACAGTCTAGGCATAAAAATCCTCCAGTTTCCTCCCAGAAACAGTAGGAGGCTTCAGGGTGAGAAAAACCTTCCTTGTCAAATCCCGATGATCATCATCCATAAATTAATTGCTGTGGTTCGGGCACAGAAACAAGGACCACCGGACACAAGCTGGAATCTCACTCTAACTGGCACTCTCTTAACTACCCTTTAAAACTTTTTTTTCAATCTTTCAAGAGAAGTTTCCTTCTCTGGTTGGTCAGAAATGTGCATTTCCTTGTTCTCCAGGTCTCCTCATGCTAAATATGGTAATAGCTGGCAACCAGCCAGCCCAGTAAATTCCAATAATACTTAAGAAAGCATTCATATTGCCTGAAATGATTCTGAATCGAGCACTTCAGACCCTCAGGGCCTCTGCATAGAGCAGTTCAGCTGGAGCTCTTAATGTCAAAAGCAGCAGGGTGTCTTAAGAGCGCACAACTGTGGAAAAAAAAGCAATCTAGCCTTTTTTTATTGCAACATTCTTCAGCAACAACATTGATCTCCTACCCACTGTGCACACAGCTCTGCACCAGGGCAGTGGGAGGCTGGAAGGAGAAATGGAAAAAACAGGTGGTGTCCACGGGGTGCCAAAACAACAGGTTGACTCAGTCAGTTCTGCCCCACAACTAATCAATTTGGTGAGGGAGAGGGGGAGGGAATCTTAGTCACCCGGTTGTCTGACCACACGGACTGGCTAGACCACTGTACAATGATCAATGAGGTCAAAGGTCAGATTGAGTGGTGCATTAGTCCTCACTTTCAGGCATGTCACCTCCACAATCTTGGACATCTAGGAAGAGGAGACAGAACAGGTTGCCCTCCACCAGCCCCAAATCACATATGTGGCTTCAAAATATATTGTTTCCCTCCAGTATTCTTTTATTATAAAGTAAATATGCATTTCCTAGACATATACAACTGACAGTTCAGTGCTTAATTATATAGTCAGATTAGGATTTTAAAGTAGCTATAGAAAATTTCAGTTAATACACAGAAAACTGACCAAGTTCATTAGCAATCAAAGGATAAAAAAATGTAACCTAGCAAATAAACAATTTTTATATCAATATGGGTAGCAATTTTATACTATGTAGTTGAACCTGCCCATATCTGTTGCACCATATTTAAGATAGACAAAGGATTAATTAATATACTTAATATTTAAAGAGATGCTTCAAATCAGTAACCCCAAATAAACACCTTAATGGGTAAAAGAAACAATTTGCCGAAATAAGTAAATAAAAGCAAAGGCAACACAAATGGCCAATGACCATATGAAAAAGCATTCACCATCACTATGCAGGGAGGCAAATTAGGATGAAGCAGAATTTACCACTTAGCCAATTAGTAAAGAGTTTTCCAAATAAAAGGTAGGTTGACAATGTCTGGGAACACTGACATTCTGCTGATGGAAATATAACTTGATCGAACTATATGGAAGGGAATTTGGCAGTGTGTATCAAAAGCCACAGAACAGCCCATACTCTGATACAATAATTTGACTTCTGGGAGTTTGTAAATGAAATACAATAGATATCCCTACAGAATGTTACATACAAAAATTTTCATCATAGCATTATTTATAATTATAAAAATTGGAAACTATAAAGAGATTTCAATTTAAATAAAATATAGTAGATTCTTAAGGTAGAACAGTAAGCAGCCTTTAAAAAAACACATATATATGGAGAAATGTTCACCATATTTAAGTGGTGCAGAAGCAGATGACAAAACTATATGTATATTAAAATTCCAATTACAATAATAGATAGAAAAAAACACTGAAATGTTTCAACATATTAACTCTGGGTTTTGGTTGGAGATGGTGGGATTATTGTATATTTTAATTTTATCTTATGTTTTCCTGATTTTAAAAAAAATCCTTTTTTTCTGGTTTTTAATGTCTCTTTGATATATTAATGTCTCTTCTAAAAATCTAACAATGAAAAATATCCTAAGAGCAAAATTCCTTTCTATATGAAAATGATCAATACCATTTATACAGGGGGGGATGGGGGGAGATGGAACCAAAGAAATATGCAAGCAAACCAAATGAGAATGGTCAAAATATAATAAACTTATTAATTAGAATATTATTTAACCATTAAAATTCAATTTATGAAAAATATTTATAACCACCAAAGTAAGACAGAACAGAAAATTGTATATATCTTATACATCAACAACTTTTTAAAACTAAAGATATAAAAGAAAAAAAACCCAGAAAGACATACATCAAAATACTACCACCACCACTGCAAATCTTGTACAGGTGCCAGAGAAAAATCAACAAAATACAGATAAGTTTATTATGTGTAAACTTAAGAAATAATGCTGTTGTTATGTAAACCTACCTTAAAATGTTACAGTGCTTGGAGTTAAAACCATTTTCCTTAAATCTCCTATTGCTACTTCCTTTAAACAGTAACATAATGCCAAAGACTTGCACAAGTCACAGGATATGATTTTTTTCTCTAATAATCCTCATAAAGATTAGAAAGTGCTTTAAATGTTATAATAAAGCAAAGTCCTTAATGTTTCCAATTGAAGATGGTTTAGCAAATAAAGGTATATTCACCCAAAGAAAAATATAATATAATAGAGTGTAATCATCAAAATTACAGATGTCCTCAAACTTCATTGAATCCCCACCCTTTCTGGACAAACGCATGTGAAAACAAGGAATTAACCAAAAGTTTCTTTGCAGCTTATTACATGTACCATTTTTGAGAAGTTGACACATTTGCACTCTCTAGTTTTCTAACTTACTCATGTTCAAAAACTCAACAGAATATATTAGCAAGTAAACAGACTTTAATTATTCTTATTTGAATTGTGGGTAAGTATGCCAACATAGCAACCTCTCCCTGTTACGTGCTAGTTAAAATAGGCTATTTCATCTCTGAAGCAGAAAAGCCTCCCAGAATCTCCTCACAAAAGAGGGACGAGAGTAAAGAGAGATGAAAAAGAAGCAAACAACAATTTACAGAACACCTGCCTCGGAGCAAGGCAGCGTACTTCAGAATGCAACCACAACTTCTGTGCAACACTTCAGCGAGCAAAGCCGGGTTTTTAAAGGGATGCCACTTGTTAAAAGACAACGTGTTATTAGGAAGACAATATCTGACTCCAATCAAAATATTATCATCATGGGTTCCTTACCTCACAAAACACACACACACACACACACACACACACACACACACACTCGTTCTTCATATGAATAAATATATAGGAGGGTGGGACGGCTACTCTTAACCCAGAAACAGGTTCTGCAACACCCTCTGACCCAACCTGTCTGGAAGACAATGAGTCTGTCTTGGCATGATGCTTAGCTGATGCATTCAAAGCACCGGGGCCACTGCCCAGCTGCCAGTATCCTGCAAAAGGTGAAGACCAGAAACTGCCCGAGGACAGGCCTCTCAGGAAGGTGGTTCGATCCAACGGGAAGAAACACCCGGCCCCTCGCTGCCAGGCCAGACGACCCAGGGCACCAGAACGGGACCAAGGCAACCGGCCTGCGGTTCCACCAGTGGCAAGGGACAGTATAATGACACCCCCGCCCAAGAGTTTGCTCAATCCTATCTGGGAAGGCCCAAGCTTTGAGGAGCTGGTAGAACAGGGCTTTGCCAAGACAAGCACAAGAGGGTGAGGGAGATGGGAGTGTGATTAATCAATGCCACCCACCAGCAGCTCTGGGTGTGCCCAGGCCACGCCTCAGTCATTGCCCGGCTGTGACGAGAAGTTCCTCCAGCGACTGTCCCTGGGAACCAGATCTTCCGCAGGAGATATGTCCACCTTAACGTGCCCTAGATCGGGCTTGGCATCCAGGCTGAGAACACAGCCCTCTCTCTGGCCACAAACCCACTAATAGACATAATAGATACATGACATGTGCCAAATTTATATTTACACCCTCGGCAGACAAAGGGGTCTCTGTCTTTCCCCGAGCCAAGTTTTTGTGTTTTTAAATTCCAGCTGAGAGAGAGAGAGAGAGAGAGAGAGAGAGAGAGAGAGAGGGAGAACAGCACACAAGCCCAACAGGGGTGAGCTGGGGGTGGTTATTCTGCGGTAAATGGCAGTCTCCTCTCCCAGCCCCTGCAGCCCTCAGCCACCCCGATGGCAGGAAACTGCTCTTAGAGAGTGCAGAGAAGTGACTGGCTAAATGCTAAATGACCGGACGTCATAGTCCTAATTGTGTGCTCATTTGTCTCCACAATGATGTCAGCTCCTGGGGCGCAGGACCCTACCTTCTCCTTGGTCAGTGATTCCCACACATCCTGAAGAACAGAATACCCTGCACTCCCTGCCACAGGATGCTATGGGAAATACACAAATGAGGGATGAAAACACACCACAACCCTCCCTAACACCATTCAGAAAGCTACCAAGATGACCAATCTTAGAGCCACTAAGTGGGTCTCCTGGCAGAAGACAACATGGAAACATGTATCTACATACATAAATCAGATAGTAATTCCTTCGCTTTTTTTCACTCCAACCTATGGCTTCTATCACCCCCTTTCTTGGCTTTACTCTTCTTTCTAAGGTCTCCATCTGTTTGCTGCCACACAGCTGCTGTTCCCCTCAAAAGGAGAGAGAGAGAGACTGACATACCTTGATGTGGGATTGGGAGGATGAAAAGAGATAAACCAAAGAAATTATATTGTACTTATATGCATAGCCCATGGACAGGAGCAATAGGGTAGTGAAGTCCTGAGCGGGTGAATAGGGGCTAGGAGGAGGAGGAGGAGAGGGGGAGAAATGGGACATATCTGTAATACCATCAATCCTATGTAATAAAAGGCTAATATGCAAACTGTCCCCTTGACTGGAAGTTTGACTGGGAGTTCGATCAGGGGGCGTCGAGCTGGCTGGCCAACCATCCACAGCCCCTCTCCCTGGCTGGCCCCACCTCTGATTGCCCTACCCCCCTGTCAGGGGCAGGGCCGGCTGGCCAACCTCCTGTGTCTCCTCCCTCCCACAGCCCAGCGTGATCACTCCAATCAGGGCGGGCTGGCCAAACCCCACCCATGCACAAATTTTTGCACCAGGCCTTTAGTAAAATATTTTAAAATGAAAAAAAAAAAAAAAAAGCACACAACACTTATGTTCACACAAAATCCTGTATATGAATGTTTATGGCAGTTTTACTCATACTAGCCAACACTGGAAACAATTCCTATTGTTCTTCAACAGGAGGGGGAGGAAAAAAGGAGATAAAGAGAAAAAGAGCAGATCTACCGCCAACCTCCTACCACCACCAATAAGACCCCGTCTGTCCCATCCAGCAGTCACGAGCATGGCCCTTCAGATCAGAAGCCATGTCCCTCTTCCGATCAAGGACAACATCAGTGTCTTCGTCAGAGGAGCACACCTGGGCCCCTCCTTGCAGACTGCTCTGTGCTGCTCGAGGGGTCCCTGATTCCTCCTTCATTCTCCTTTTTCTAAACACTCCCTTTGCTGCTGCTGCAGCCCGGATACCCCAGAGCAGGGCTGCCTGACTGAGGGAGGTTTGCATCATTCTGCACTCACACATCTGAAGGAAACCCCTGGCAGTAGACATGGGTTCCTTGGCTAGCAAAGCCCACAGCCTCAAAGGCGGCAGCATCCACAAGAACCAAGGACGGGGTTCCTCAGTGGATACCAAAAAGACTGCCCAACACCGATGGATTCCGGCTCTGCGGCTAAGATCCGGATGGAGGGGTAAGGAGGTTTCCACCAAAGTCATACATCACACACCCACACAGCAGTCCTACGATGGGGGGGGAGTTTTTATATTTCTAAATTACAGCTGAGAACGAGAACAGATTTCTTTTTTAAAGGCAAAACAACTTGACTAACCTTGAGAAGACACCTGGGCAACTCCCTTCTGCCTAGTGATCTATCGATAGGCATTCACCAAGAAGCAGACACTTTCGAAACCGGTTTGGCTCAGTGGTAGAGTGTTGGTCTGCGGACTGGAAGATCCCAGGTTCGATTCCGGGCAAGGGCATGTACCTTGGTTGCGGGCACATCCCCAGTGGGGGGTATGCAAGAGGCAGCTGGTCGATGTTTCTCTCTCATCGACGTTTCTAGCTCTCTATCTCTCTCCCTTCCTCTCTGTAAAAAATTAAGAAGCAGACACTTTCAAGAGGTGACTGCAGCCACAGGGCCAGTCTGTGCAGCCCATCTCTCCAGCACCAGCAATAATTAAACACACAAAAACTAAGCCAGAACCCCCGTGCTTCCTCTGTCTCACTCTTCAGTGAGTCCTGAACTTCCCGGATATCAAATGACCTGGCTGTTTCTGAAACAGGGATGCTCTCAGACACTATCTCAGACCCACTGAGTCACAACGTCCAGGAGAGCACTCCACGAGGGATCATCTTGGTGTTCCTCGCTGAGTTTAGCTCCTTTTATAAAGAGGTGGGTGTCAGGTCGGTAAAGGGCACCCCCCCCCTTTTTTTTAAATATATTTTATTGATTTTTTACAGAGAGGATGAGAGAGAAACATTGACCAGTTGCCTCCTACTGGGGATGTGCCTGCAACTAATATACATGCCCTTGACCGGAATCGAACCTGGGACCTTCCAGTCTGCAGACAGTCGCTCTATCCATTGAGCCAAACCGGTTTTGGCCAGGGCACCCCTTTTGGATACTGTTCAGCCACACAAGGCTCATGATGTTATGAGGCAAATTCCTAAGAAGATGCAAGATGGATTCCATGAGAAAATGGCGGCAAGTTATACTAAGATAGACGAAAGATGGATATAGAAAGATCTTTTTAAGAATCAGAGGGGCCAAAAGATTGATGAGCCTGCCTCTGGAGGCAGGGAGCTGTCGGTCACCAGAGGTGTAGGAGCAGAGAGCAGGTAGGCTGTCTCTTGACCAGGATGTTGTAAGAGGATCGCATCCCGCAGGGGATGGACAGAAGGACTGGGTGGAATGTAAAGTCCCTGCCAACACATACGTCAACGAGGAGGAAAATCTCAGCTACCCATTAATTAGTGAAAAGAGATAGCATAAAAGTCTGTAGGTGGGGTCAGCTTTCCACAGATCTTTTCTCTTCAAAGGAGAAAGGAGCATGAAGACACACCCCTGACTCACCACCAGCCTCTCCTCCAGGGTGTCCCCGAGGTGGAGAGGGCAGAGCGGGAGTCATAGCTGCTGTGACCAAAACCTGCCGCTCACTGACTCTGCATGCTGGCCACACAGGTTCCATGGGCCAGTGTAGGTCACAGGCCCTGCCCTCAAGGAGCGAATGTGGTAGCAGAGAGAGCTCATACACTTTGTGGTTCTCTCTCTCTCTCTCTCTCTCTCTCTCAAAAAAAAGTTTATTATTATCTCACCTTTAGCATTTTTGTCTGTGGCCGAGGTTTTCCAGGAACTCTCTTGGTGGGGGGAAAATAAACAAACTTTTGTAAACATACATATTGTCAGTCGAGTATGAGTTTGCAATATCCAACTCGCAATGAAAAACAAACAAACAAACAAACAACACAACAAACCTAAAAAAGTCATAGCATAAACTTAGTTAACTCTAATTTTAAAAATTTAAAAACACTATTCCAATAGTCCCTACAATGATCAAATTACAGTACGGTATGGCAATTCTGAACAATGTAATAGAAACCGCTGGCCTAGTAACATAGTAATACAGGAAGCGACTCAAGTGAGAGGCAGGGGGTAGATGCCAGTGCCTGTGAGGCTGCATTCCAAAGTCAAAGTGACCTTTATGAATTGCAGAAGTGATCAAAAAGAGAGAGAGAGAGAAGGAAACGGAGAGAGAGAATGAGAGAGAGAGAAACTCAAAATAGCAAGTTTAAATAAAATAGCTGGGGAAGGGAAAAATTTGGTTTTCCCCCAAATGGAAGGTAAGCCATGACTCTTGCAAATACTATTTTCTTAAAACTGGAGTACCACAGCAGTGCAAAATAAGAATTAAACGTAGTTGTTTAATTAAACTAATATTTATTGGCAGCCTATTAGAGGTCAAGCCACTGTCTGGATACAGGGTAGGGGTGGGAGAATCAGACTAAACACATAAGTGAAAAGACAATGTCCTCCCCTTAGGAAGGACACAGTAGCGATAAGCACTTGAGGATGTGCTAAGTGTTTTTCTGGATAGGAGCTCATTGGTACAAGAGATGGAAGTGGTCTGGAAAGTAGATGAGGTACTGGACCGAGGACCAGAAGAGAGAGAGGTTCTAGTCTCAACTCTATCATTGGCTCAGTGTCTATGGACAAATGGACCAAAAAAGTACCCCTCCCACCAGACTGCAGGACTCATTAGAAACAACTGGAGGAAAATTCAGTGTTCTGGCTCCTAGTCCAGTGATCTTTCCAAAATATTGCACATATATTTTATGTATAAAATGCACACATAAAGAGAGAAAAGGAAAAAGAAAACCTTTTGACTTCAAGTCATTTGCTGAGAAAGGGAAGAAGAAAAGAAAAGGAGATTCAGGAAAGAGTAGGAGGAAAATGAAAAGTTTAGGTTGTAACATCAAGATAGAAATAAACTGGAGGCCTGATGCATGAAATTCATGCAAGGGGTTTGGCCCTTGTAGCCCTGTGGCCCTGCCCACTGGTCATTCTGGAAGGTCGTCCACTGTCCAGTCTAATTAGCACATTAGCTCTTTATTACATAGGATTACGCTTTAATTGGTTGGACAGACAACTGGATGACCGGACGACCAGACACTTAGCATATTAGGCCTTTATTACATAGGATAAGGAGTGCCAACACATTATATAGGCAATGTAAAGTTTCTTGTATTCTCATCCAAATCATGGCTTAGAATTTTTAAAAATATATATTTTTATTTATTTCAGAGAGGAAGGAAGAGGGAGAGATAGAAACATCAATGATGAGAGAGAACTACGGATCAGCTGCTTCCCGCATGACCTCCACTGGGGATCGAGCCCACAACCCGGGCATGTGCCCATGACCAGAATCCAACCCGGGACACTTCAGTCTACAGGCCAACACTCTATTCACTGAGCCAAACCAGCCAGGTATATAATGTTTTGTTTTGTTTTGTTTTGTTTTTTACTCTAAAACCATTCAGGGCAAATGAAGAGAAGGTCCAAAATGATATAAAGGAATGAAGCTTGACGAAAAAGAGATAACAGAGAAGAAAAAGGGGGTGGGAGCATATAATAAAGTCATTCAAATATATAAAACCCCTCTAAGAAGACAATGGGGACCCACTGTGTCCGAAAGAAGTGGTATTATACTTGTATGTTGAACAAAGGGTTAAACACTGGAATGGCTGACTAAGGTTTGGTTCATTCTAGAAATTACTAAAATGAAGAAGGGACAATCCTACATACACCCCTGAATGCAGAGTAATGAACTATCATTAGTGGGTTCCAACTAAATTACTGGATTAGAATCACCTGCACACCTTGAAAAAGACAGATTCTCAGACCCACTGTACCAGGATCTCTGGGCGCTGCGCCCAACTATCACCCCCGCTGGTTTAGATGCCGCAGGGACAGGCAGCTTTGTCCCATCACCGCGGACAGGGCAAGGAGGAGGACCACGAGGAATGGCACCAGAGAATGGGAACTAGATCGATGCAAATTCTGTGGGTGAAATAAAATTTCTGTGGGTATGGTATTTTTAAAATGTACTGCAAGGCTGCCCTGAAGCATACAAACAGACCCCACTGAATTTAAACATATCCCACTGCATTTAAACATGTCTGAAGGTCCCAAGGTCAGCCGCTGCCATTCAGGTGGACCAGAAATTACCCCTCCACGCCACGGGAAGACTACAGAAGCGGCAACAAAGAGGGAAGGGTGCAGAAGAGGCGGGCAACTAATTTTTAAAAATCAAAACATTGGGAAACAAAACTAAACGTAATCATTCTCCTTCCTTCCCCATCCCCCTCACCCCCCACCCCAAAGGAAAGAACAGAAAAGGAAAATAGTTTCATCTCCATCTGAAAAAGAAAACAAACACAATTTTGCTCTTGGAGATATTTTTTAAAAGCAGAAGATGCGTGCAGCTGAGAAATGGTCTGGGCGGGCAGCAAAACCAGGGAGTCGCTTCACATTGCAGAGCAAAAGAAAACACGGAGCAAGGGGTGGTCTTGGGTAGCTGTTTAGACAATCAGACAGATGGGTTGACAGCTCCTTGCCCGATGTTTAAATTAACAGCTGGCCACCAGCCAGCTATAGGGACACTCCACAGTCTGGAAGGGTGTGTTAGAACTGGTACCTTGGCAAAACACAATGGTTAACAGGAGATGAAGAAGGATCTAGAAAGCGTCACCGCCACGCTTGGAAAAAGAGTTAAGATTTTTACCAAGAAACGGGTTTTTTAATCTCTTCTTGTTGTAGGTGAGCATCTGTGGAACACTGGCCTAAAGATCAAACTATCTATAATAACTCTTGTCCTCTCTGAGCTAACTAACACTCAGTGTGTCCACCGAAAAGTTAGGTAATAAGAGCCATACCTCATATCAAGGCTGAAGTGAAAGAGAGGACATCTGCCAGGCCAGAGTGGCTCAGTTGGTTGAGTGAGCACCGAAAGGTTGCCGGTTCTATTTCCAGTCAGGGCACATACCTGAGGTGCAGGTTAGATCCCTGGTCCAGGCAACGAGGGGGCACCTCATCGATGTTTCTCTCTCACATTGAGGGCTCTCTTGCCTCTCTCTCTCTCTCCCTTTCTCTCTCTCTCTCTCTCTCTCTCTCTCTCTCTCTCTCTCTCTCTCTCTCATTAAAAAAAGCCAAACACCTAAAAAAAAAGAAAAAAAAAGACATCTTTCTATGCACTGACGTCCTCGAATGAGAGGAGCCTTGTGTGTCAGGATAGTTCTAGTTTTGATTTACCACTCAACACTTAATTTTGCAAACCGCTCTGCAATCATATTTCTCCCTCCCTCCCAGTCTCTAAAGTAGGTTACTTCTTCAGTTCTGTTTCATAGGTGAGAAGACTACTAGTCGTGACAATGAAGTTATTTACCTAAAACAAGTGAATGGTAGACCAAAGATTGTAACCCTCCCACCAGCCCGTTGTTTCTATTCCTCTCTGGTCTAAATCCACACTTACACGAAAACTCTCGCCCAGAGAAAAAGGGAGGGCAAGAATACCATTGTGTGCGTTCGGTTAAATAATCCCAAAACAACAGGTTGCTTCATCGTCTCACAGGCTCCCCGTCCACTCCTGACATTGAGAGCGGTCTGGAATTTGAACTTTCCAAAAAGGATCTGGCTGGTGCTGAACAAGCCAGCACTGTGATAACCTCGTTCTCTTTAAACATCTGTGATTGGCATGTCGAGTGCCTGTTAACAATGAACAAAGAGCAAATTTTTCTGAACCTCATCATCTGCTTAACCTTTTCTTTGCAAAGATCCACAATAGCTCAGGTATCCGTTGGTTGGTTTTTTTTTTGTTTGTTTTTTTTGGGGGGGGTTGTTTT
Source organism: Pipistrellus kuhlii (assembly GCF_014108245.1). Lineage (NCBI taxonomy): Eukaryota > Metazoa > Chordata > Mammalia > Chiroptera > Vespertilionidae > Pipistrellus > Pipistrellus kuhlii. The sequence continues at coordinate 9,617,246 of NW_023425523.1, forward strand.
GTTTTGGATTGGTTTAGTTTTTTTGGTCAAGGTAGGAGATTCCTTCACATTAGGCTACTTTTAGTTCCACAAACACACACAAGCCACCTTCCTACTGGAAGCAAGAGTTCAGAAAAAGGAAAACACAGCCCTGCCCAGAAAGGGCATTATGACTACCTCCTGGCTGCCATGGGTTAAATATACATTCTCTTTTAATGAATCCTTCCAGCTGGGTAATTTAATTCCCATTTTATGAGAGCTGCATTTGAACCCAGGATGACAGAGGTGGGCTCCAAAGACCAAGCTCTTTCCCCTAACACAGTCTGAATGTAAAAAAAAAAATAAAAAATAAAAAATTGGAATTTGAGATCTTGGGTGAGTGAGGTGTAAAAAAAAAATGATTCGACTTCCTTTCCTTGGTCCAACCGTGTTCAGAAAGACTGTTGCCAACATCCCTCCAGACAGGCTCCCTCCCTAAAGGTAGCACTCTGCATTACCGTCTCCCCTTTCCTCACCTTCCTGGGCCCCACCCCCACCCAACCTGCCAAAAGAGCAGCCAGCCGGCTGGGCTGCCAGGCCTGTGGAGTTGGTGATCGTCACACCGCATTCCTGGGGCTGGACACAGGCTCTGAACCAGCGCCCGGGCTCCGCGCCTCGCCTCGGAGAGAATAAACAGCAGCTGAGATTTTTAAATCATGTGGCCCCAGCATGCGGCCACACCAGTTTTCCTGCTGCTCTTAAGCCTCCCTCCACCTCTCAGAGATTCCGGCACAGCACACCCGATCCCACCGCGACCGAGGATTCGGGGTGTCAGGACCCGGGTGGGCGCACGCCAGCACAAACCAGGGCCCCATCCAAACCCACCCCCACCCCCCGGGACGGTGTGCCTCCCCCCTTGGGTAGGGAAGGTGAGAGCCGTGGGGCTGGGAGGCCCTGCGCGCACACACACACACACACACACACACACACACACACACACACACGCCCCTCTAGGCCGGGACCTGGCATTCCTGCGCGCAGCCCCTCGCGCTCCGCGGCGGCGGCGAAGGCTTGTCACCAGCAGCCCAGCCCGCCCTCGGTTCCCCTTCCACCCTAGGAAACGCGGAACCAAACACCCCGAACTCCATGCTGAGAAAGGGAGTTTCTGAGACGGGCTCCCCGGCCGGGGAGGAGGAGGCGTGTGTGTGCGCGCGGAGCCACCCGCCGAGGGGCGCCGGCGGCGGCGGGGAGCGCGGGGGAGGGGACGCGCCCAGGATGTCCAAACTTTCGGGAACCCAGGGTGGCCTCCCTCCGATCGATCGATCGATCAGACCACAAAGTCTGGCCCTTCTCACACAGAGGGGGGCCGAAGGGGTTCCCCTGCCCCCCAAGGTAGCCGGTCGGGGCGGGGACCTCGGCGTGGGGGGCAGCAGCCCCGGCCGGATACTCACCACGCGCGGGGCCCGCGCGGTACAGCCAGAGCGCCAGCAGCACCCACAGCCGAGCCGGCCGCAGGGCGGGCATCTTCCCGATCGCCTCCTCCTTCTCTGCCGCCGCCGCCGCCGCCGCCGGGGCAGATCCACATGAGGAGGGGGGGTCCCGATCGAGGAGCCCCCCCCACTCTCTCCTCCTTCTTCCTGCTTCTGCCGATCGCAGCCCCGCGCTGCACCGCGAAACGCAGGCTCCACTCCCTGCAGCACCCCCTCCCTCAGTCAGTCGTTCCCGTTCCCGGGCCGTCGCCGCCTCAGCCGCCGCAGCCGCCCGAAAGTTTGGCTGCAACTTTCTGCGCTGTGCAGCGAAGCGGCCTCGTGTGTCCTTCCGCCTCGGCCGCCGCCTCCGCCCACCTCAGGCCCCGCCCCCGCCGCCGCGGCACCCGGGCAGGGGTTTCCCGCAGGAAGAAGCGCCGGCCGGGCCGCGCGGAGGGATCCTCCGGGAGCCCCCCAGGCACGCCGGCCGCCCCCGGCCTGCGGCGCCGACCCGCGCGCCCCGGCAGCCAGCGCCATGGGCACGGGAGCGCCCCGAGCCCGGCCGCTGCCCCGGGCGGACGCTGCGCCGCACACACGAGGGCTTCCGAGACCTTGAACTTGCAGGGACGGCCAGGCCTCAGCCAGAGAGCTAGGTACCGTCCCCAAACCCACACGGCCGCGCACACACTCCCGGGGGCTCCCTGAGGGAAGGCGGTCGAGGACTCGTGCTGTCAACGAAATGGGGGGTAGGGCGCCGAAGCCCATTTAAAATTCACGCACTCATTCACCCACTCACTCATTCACTCATTCATTCAATCACTCATTCATTCAATCACTCACTCATCCACTCACTCATTCATTCACTCATTCATTCATTCATTCACTCATTCATTCATTCACTCCCTCGTGCGTTGGCGCGGCGCAGTGGGATGCACTAAAGACGCCCGAAGCACAAGCTGCTTCAGAGCACCCACGTTTTGCGGGTGACGACGGTTGCGCGACTCAGGGCAGACTCTCCTGAAGGAGCTGGGATGCTGGCAGGATCTTAAAAGGTCAGTCACATGTATAAGAACCAGGAGACCAGCTAGGGATGTGCCTTGTAACGTTGTTTATAATAGCCCCACATTAGGAACAACCCAAAGGCCCGCCCATGCAAGAACGAGGGCATGTGTGTTTATCAAATGAAACGCTACACATCAATGGAGAGGACCGAATTCACATACGTCACTGGGGATACATCTTAAAAATCAAGATGGTAGTGGAAAAAACTCATTGCAGAAGGTGATATAAAGTATCACACACACACACACACAGATATATATAAAAAACTTTATATATATATATATATATATATATAAAGTTTTTTCATAACAACACAAAATAGTACTTATGGGTGCAGACCACCCAGTATATAGTAAAGCAATAGAACCAGAATACTGGCTACTTGCAGGCCAGGAGAGTGGGGGATGTGATCAGGCATGGGTACTAGTGGGCTTGTTATTTGTAAGGAAAGGGCTGAAAGCAACAAACCCAAAAGTTTGTGTGAGCACAGCATTCCAGGGAGCGCCGCCGTGACAGTGAGGGGAGCAGCAGGTGACTTCCGGCACTGTTACCGGGGACAGGCGTCAGGAGGGAAAGGGGTTTGGACCAGATCACGCAGGACTTTGAGTGGCCGGTTACAGACGGGGAGGGCTGCCCCAGTCAGTTGGTTGGAGTGTGTCCACACCCCAAAAAAGTGAGGGTTCAACTCCCAGTCAGGGCACATCCCTAGATTGCGGGTTCCATCCAGATTGGAGCGCCTATGGGAGGCAACCGATGGGTGTTTTTCTCTCTCTTCCTCCCTCCATCTTTCTCTCCTTCTCCCCCCTACCTCCTTTCTCCCTCTCTCAAATCAATAAATATATTTCGGGTGAGGATTTAAAAAAAAAAAAGTTAAAGGAAGGTTGCTCTGTACAAAATTATCTGGAACAGAAGGTGAGCTTTTGTTCACCAAGGGCCAGTCGGGGGGCTGTGAAACAGTCCAGGCAGATGTAAGGGGATGAAGGCCTGAGTGAATGAGGTAGATGTCAAATGAAAAGAAAGGGATGGATATGAGACAATCTTGAAAAAAAAAAGGGGGGGGGGAGGGAGAGTCAGGCAGAGGGAGACTATGTGACCAATGAGATGTGGAGGTTTATGATCCTGTTGGGAAGGGAAATCCTATTCACCGAGCCTTTCTCTGGCTCCTGCAGGATAAAGCTCATACTCCTAAAGGGGACAGAGACAGGGCTTTTTCTTCGCTGAGTCCTCTCGCCTGTCCTCTCTGCCCCATTGTGAACGCTATACAATAACAGTATTGAATGACTCGAGATTCCCCCCAAACGTGTCTTCTTGGTTCTGTCTCTGTACCTTCTGTTCCCTGGACTTGGAATGACTCTTGTAGTTCCCTTCCCTCCCGCTCTCAGTGAACTTCTAATTATTCACCCTTCGGTCCTGAGAAGGCTTTGCCGACACTGTAACCAATTCCTCCCCCTCACAGACAGTCCCTCCACTGTACGGCTCCTTTATCTTCCGCTGTGTCTGTTTTTCACACAGGGCTGTTTGTATTTCCATCATTTCCACTAGATTAGGAGGTCCTTATGGACAAGGACCATGGCCTTATTCATTCCTAGTGTCTGTCGCATAATAGATGGACTAGAATGTGAAGCGACACGAAACAAGTACAAATTAGTATGATCGCAGGCCGGTGAAATTCCCAGCCGGATGTCAATAAGCACTTTATAATGGATCAGCAAGTGCTATTTACTAAAAGTAGTCATCCTGGGATGCTAGAAACTCTTTTCAAAAAATAACATAGCCAGATTGTTTTTGGAATTTCCCTTGTGCAAATATGTTCAGAGAAAGATAATAACATTACTTTTTATTGGCTGATTCATAGAGTTATCAGTTTGATCATTCTGTTTACTTCCTAAATACAGTTCATAGTAACTTGGCTGTACACGAATTTTAAAAATCACCTGATCATAGTAGATGTATCAACTATTAAAATACATTCAAAAGGCTGAAACCGGTTTAGCTCAGTGGATAGAGCATCGGCCTGCGGACTGAAAGGTCCCAAGTTCGATTCCGGTCAAGGGCATGTACCTTGGCTGTGGACACATCCCCGGTAGGGGGTGTGCAAGAGGCAGCTGGTCAATGTTTCTCTCTCATCGACTTTTCTAGCTCTCTATCCCTCTTCCTTCCTCTCTATAAAAAATCAATAAAATATATTTTTTAAAAAATACATTCAAAAGAATGTAAATGTAATTATCCCCAAAGAGCAGTTCCAGAAAGACTGTGGCTATGACATTACTGGGATAAGAGGGTCACAGTTTCCCAAAGTGATTGTTTTAAGGAACGCTAGTATTACCGTTAACATACAACCTTTGTGGATCTATTATAATTAAACTTATTGCATACATTCTCATAATGACAAGAGGAATACAGAGTAATTGTTACAGTGAAAGTAGAGGCTGTAACTGAAAAGGTGTCTTTAAAGACATGTTTTGAAAAAAGTATAAATGGCTAAACACAAAACAATAGAAGGTAGCTGAAAATCAAGAGAAGAAATTGGAATCGGCACAGACTGAGAGATGAGAATAAGTTCATCCAACCCATCCACCTGCATTGGGATGATTATTTACCACAGGCCATATCCAGTGTGAAGAGTAGAGCGATAAAGAGACAGGTGTGTCAGCCAAGGGCCTGTGAGTCCTGCCCCAGCCCAGGGGTGGTCAGGGAAGGTTTCCAGGGCAACTGTAACAGCTGGACTAAGAACTGGAAGGCGAAAAGATGAACCAGGTAAAGAAGCAGAGGAGGTGTCTCGTGTGTAGTGATCGAAGCTGTCCCAGGCAAGGGAGCAAGTCTAGAGGCAGGTGCACAGTAGAGCCCAGAGCCTGGCCTCTAAAGTAGGAAGATAAGGACTTAAGCAGGGGCTGTGGGAATGCAGAAAAGGTGGGCATTGGCCCCTAAGACTACGAATGGCTTCAATAAGAGAGGAAAGCCCGATCAAGGAATTAGCCATGACTTCAATATCTTGAGGCATGATGGGCATAGGAAACACAGAGAAAGGAAAAGAAGGTTAGATAGATTAGATAAGCAGGCAAGATAAGACATCTGTGTAGCCGGAAGCAGGGAATCAGTCTTGTTGACGGCTCGAGGGAGAGCTGGGAGTAGTGGGACTGATCAAAAGGATGGACTTGCACTGAAATATGCTTCTGTCGTTGGCCTCTCCCCAAATACCATGCTGTGCATTTAGATGACCATTTCTCCATTTCCCTGATCCCGATCTGAAGCCAGAGGGTCTTATGGTGATGTCTCAAAACTCAAACAGCAGCTGAGGGCATGAGATGCCAGGAGCTGCCTGGAGATATGAGCCCCAAATGTACTCAGCAGTTTCGTTGCTCTACTGGATTGGGAATGGTCTTCCCTAAGAACAGTGTTCCTCGTCAAAGCAAGTCCTACTTTGCAGGAGAAGTCAGCAGGAAAATATTTAGGTGATCCTATAAGCTAATCATAGCTATTGCCATTCCTTAAATTCCATAGCTTCACTGATACTAAGAAAAATGGGATCTCACAAACTTTCATCTGGGGAAAAAAAAGGTCTGTGTCCAAGTTCAAATTAAAATATACAGACCATTATCAGTAGAAAAACATGAGTAAGGGCCACCACTAGTTTTTATTTTAGTCAAAACTAAAAATGCACACATATGTCTTGACTAACTAAAACTCACAGGTAAAATTGCCTCTCAACACCAGAAATGCAGAATTGGGCACCTTGTTGTTTTCATGTCTGTTCTCTCAGATCCATTGGGCTGTAAAAACCCCTCAAGGGCAGGATCCTGGGTTATTTGTCTACTAGAGACCCAGTGCAGGAGATTTGTACACTGAGGGGAGGGGGTCCCTCAGGCCGGCCTGTACCCTCTCACAGTCTGGGAGCCCTTGGAGAATATCTGACTGATGACTGACACAGGGAGCAGGCCTAAGATAACAGTCAGACAAATATAGTATACATTGAGCATCTATATCTCTATGAATTGGAGAGAGATGTAAAAGTGACAAAATTTAAGTTTGTTGGTAGCGGTTTTCAACCCACAGGTAGACCATTGGAAAACACAGATATGCACATTACAATTCATTAACAGTAGTAAAATTACAGTTATGAAGTAGCAACGAAAATAATCTTATGGTTGGGGGTCACCACAACACAAGGAACTGTATTAAAGGGTCACAGCATTAGAAAGGTTGAGAACCACTGATCTAGATGTTGTAGCAGAGGATCTGGGGTACATAGCAAGCCTTGGTTGAGCTACTCCACACATCTCACCACATACCCCAGGAGCCCACGGATGTGTGATGAAGTGTTTATGAAGCAGGAATTAAAATAATGCCTTGCTTTTGTGCAGTGCTTTAAGCTTTCCAGAAACACTTTTAAGTATATTATCTCATTCGATTCTCAAAGCAATCGTGGGAAATAGCCAAGCCAGTCATTATCATCCCCATTACACAGATGAGGACACTGAGATAGAGTGTAAGTGTCTGCCCAAGGTTAAATAAGTAATTAGTGACAGAGATGAGATAAAATCCCCAGTTTCTGACCTCTGATTCAGTTTCATTCCATTTTGTCCTTGACCGTGTGAAGTACATTCAAGACGATTTTTAGTGTAGGGACTTCTGGGCAAAGGTCCATCAGCTTCTTATGACTTCCATACTGGTACAGAACAGCAGGCCCACTGTAATTACAAAGCCTAAGTAAGCACATGCATTCTTTGATTTAAGAGCCATTTTTGAGAGTTGACCGTTCAAAAAGCACATCCTTGACTCTGTGGCAATACAGACGACATGTATTGGCCTGCACCTTTGTTCTCTGGAGATCACAGAGCATTGAGGAGACCAAGGGAATAACACGCAAACAACATAACCACCGCAGAGATAAGGAACAGGGCTAAGGGGGAGTAGAGAGCACTCTGATTCATTCTAAGGCCACTTTCATTGGGTTCAGTCTCCAGCCCGCGAGATAGGAGTGAACTGAGATGGCCTGTGCGACTGACCTGTAAGCAATGTATAATAGACAAGAGCCACCACTTGTTCATGTTTGTAAACTCACAGGAGTTGGTTCCTTGCCTTGCCTAGAGCACGGAGAAAATGCATGTTCTGAGAGGTCCACCAGGTTCCGATACACAGAGGACTGGTGGAGGACATAATTACATGGAGGACAGGAGTCAATTTCAACGTCAAACCATACTTAGAATTAGGAACCATTCCGACCCTTCCAATGAGCATCAGCACAATGGTCTCTGCACCAATGAAGAGTATAAGCAATCTAAGAAAGCGTTCGTTGGGCTTCTTGACATATGTGTGCCCTCTTCGGAATGTGATTATTTCCGTTTAATATCAAGGAGAGGAAAATTTAAGCTTGTCCTTGTACATCTGACTCTTCTCCTGTATATGTACTATATGACTAATGGTACCTATAAAATAAGGCACCTAGGAGTCTAAAAGTCTCTGCTATCCATGAGATAAGCAGGAAAGTTAGGATAGAAATGCTCACGTTAGCCTTATCTGACTTAAATTTTCCTTTTCAGTATTTTGTGCTGGGAGGGATTACACTTCGATCCCTACGTCAGTGTAGACTTTTTACATGTAGTGATGTGAAAAGGGATTGGCTTGTGTGTATCAGGATATCTCCCCAACTCAAGAGCAGCACAAATCCACAACCATGTAATTATGAAACCACGGTGTTATAATGCCTCAGTCACTACAATGGTTATGCAACTCTGGCTATTTGCGAAATGTTAAGGTGTTTGTTCTCAGAGACTTCAATTGTTCCTGCCCGGCATCCTCAGGTTCTTCCCTCACAGGTGAGCCAAGAGATTCTCGAGCAGTGAGGTTCAGACATATACCCTGTTGCCCCGAAAATAAGACAGTGTCTTATATTAATTTTTTCTCCCAAAGTTGCGCTAGGTCTTATTTTCAGGGGATGTCTTATCTTTCCATGCGCTAGGTCTTATTTTCGGAGGATGTCTTATTTTCGGGGAAACATGGTAGTTTCCACCTTAAAGAATGGGGGAGGGGAGGTTGAATCTCCATCCTATCTGAGTGCAGATCACATCTGAGCCCTCCCGAAGCAAAAGAAAAGAGAACACTGGTGAGGAATTGAAAATGATTAACTGAGTGTGAGGATGGGAGGCCTCCCAAGTAAGGTAAAGAAATCCCATTTAAAAAAAAGTAAGCACTAAAATTAAGCCTCCTTCTAAAGTAACTCATCAGGGGATAATTATTGGCTGGCAGCTGGTATTTATAATAGAAGCGTACATGGCCTTAACGATAGGGTTCGCTTCTGAGAACATTCTAATTAAAAAGGGAAAGAGTGATTTTTATAGGAAAGTACAAATCAGTGTTGTGTGTGTGCGCTAATGTGTGCAGGGACGGAGGTGGTGATTGCTGGGCTGGGGTACGTACGTGTGCTAATGTGTGCAGAAGACAGGTAATTGCTGGCTCGGCGCAGGTATCTGTTGCTGAAGATAATGACTTTGTAAATTAGGTCTTGTACAAATAGAGTTTCCAACAAAGCTGGAAATACATTGTTATTATTCACTAATGCGGAATGGAATGTGAAATTGGAATGTGTGAGTGGTGGCTGGACCTGGTCGGGATACCAACTTGTTTTTTTTTATCCTTATTCTGATTTCTGTAATAGAATGTGTGGGGGTGGTCACCCGGTAAGGTATAAAAATGTGGAATCACTATCTTGCACACCTGAAAACTACTATAACTGATATAAAATATAATAGATTAAAATGAAATAAAAGAATAATATGACTACCGCTATTATCTTGTCCAGACACTGGCCAGGTCATTTTTCTGCACACCTTTAATTCCTTTCCTCTTACCACACTTACTGAGAGTCTAAGCAAGACAAGAAGAACAGATGCCAGCAGGTCAAAGAATGCTTCCCACGTTGACATTGACATCTGGGTCCAGGAAGGAACACATCATGGCTGAGAAGAGCCCTGTGCACAGTTCACACGTCTGTTGGTTTCTTTTGCAAGATATCGTTATCCCGAAAGAGCCTTCCTTCATTGGATTCTTAAGTAAGGTGACCAGACGTCCCGCTTTTGGCGGGACAGTCCCGATTTTTAACAATTTGTCCCGCGTACCGCGGCGTTTTAAAAAAGTCCAAAAGATTTAAAAGAATCTTTCCAAAAATCGGGACTTTTTTAAAACGCCGCGGGACGTCTGCTCACCTTACTCATGATCCTGAACCTTGCCAGTCTATAGTTATTTTTTAAGTAAGTGAAGACATGGATAGGATGAACAGAGACTGACTTAGTAAACTCCTGGAATTAAGAGACAACCTTCCAGTTTCAAAAAGGCAAACTTGGAACACGCCAAAGGTAGTCTAGTTCCTTACTCACCTGCCACTTGGGCTTTTGAGGAGAAGAGGGGAGTTGGAAGAGTTGAAGAGAAGAAAACCATGGAAGAAGAGTGAGAGCAGAAGGTAAAGGGTGCTATGGAGGGCATGCACCTGTTTAGACATGGGGAAGCCACCCAAACTCTAGCAAAAGAAGAACCAACGTGGAGTTCCTCCTTGTACGTCTCCTCTTCCCTCCTGAAGGCCCAGGGTGAACCCACAGCATTTTTCAGGTGGTGAGAAAGAACTGCCTTCAGACACCTCCTTGAACTCCCTGCAAAGAATTCAAAATGCCCCCAGTCCGAATCAGTTCCCCCCATATCAATAGTTGTGCCCTGGCTGGTTTGGCGCAGTGGATAGAGCATCGGCCTGTGGACTGAAGGGTCCTGGATTCGGTTCCAGTGAGGGGCATGTACCTTGGTTGTGGGCACATCTCCAGTGGGGGGGAGGGTGTGTGTGCCGGAGTCAGCTGATCGATGCTTCTCTCTCATCATCGATGTTTCTGGCTCTCTGTTCCTCTCCCTTCCTCTCTGTAAAGAATCAATAAAATATATATTTTTAAAAAATAGTTGTGCATAAAAATAACAATAATGACATGAATACCGACAGAGCAGTAAATATTTATGGAGGGCTTACTGTGTGTACCTACTTTATTGTTTGCAGTGCTCCAACCAATGTATGAGCAGGTATTATTCGTCCCACTTCACAGACACACCAAGTGAAACCTGAGATGTTGCCGCAAAGCACCCAGCTGTAAACAGCGACACAGCCCAGGTCCGTCTGACCACCTCCAGTGGCACCCAGTTAACCCATGTGTGACACGCATGCCTCCTCCCCACATTCTCTGCCTCAGGGATGCAACCCTATCCATTGTTTAGACTGCCCACTCGAGCATGGAAGAAGCGCTGTGGTCATTTATTGTAAATCTGGTCTCCCGAGTTTTTGAGTCAAACGTTGGATCACGTGTCCTTTGTAGTCCCCAAAGCATGATGCCCAATTTCTTGTCATCTCCCAACTGGGGGAACTCAAGAATGTCATGTCCTTCCTTCTGCCCCCCAGATGAGAGAAAGTCAGACAATTTTGCAGGTTGGTTTCACACTACCACTTTTTATTTTGAAATACTCTCCTCTGAGTGTACCTAATCAGAAACAAAGCCAGTCGGTAAAGAACCAATTCTATTTATTGCCGTATCTTTCTTTAAATGATAAACAAAACAAAACAAAAAAATCACTATTTAAAAATTAAAAGGAAAACACCTATAATACCACCGCCTATATAGCGTTTTGGAATATTTTAGTTAGTTGTTCCTTCATACGCACATTTCAAATAGTTATGATCAAGATATATATGCAGCTCAACCGGTATAGCTTGGCGGTTGAGCATTAACCCAGGAACCAAGAGTCACGGGTTTGATTCCTGGTCAGGAATTGTGGGATTGATCACCCCCATCCCCAGTGGGGGACCTGCAGGAGGTAGCCAGTCAATGATTCTCTCATCATTGCAGTCAATGATTCTCTCATCATTGATGTTTCTATCTCTCTCCTGTCCTTTCTCTCTAAAAATCAATAATAACATTTTTAAAAAAATTAAAAAAAAACATATATGGGGTTTTTATCCTGCTTCCTCATCTAGTTCATATGTTATAAATCTTTTCCTTTGTGGCTACATAGTTGTTAGTTTCTGCATTGTGTTTCAGCACTGGTGATAAATGGAGCTAGACTGCCTTCTATGTTAGTATTGGGCTCTGTGTCCAGAGCTGTCTATCTGATCGCTGAGACAGCCCTCCCATGCTGCTCCATTGCCAAGGCCAGTGTGGTGAATGGGTGGGCCCTTCAGCAACTGAAGTGGATCAGCCCGAAAGAACACCCTGCTGCTGCTCTCCAATCTCACTACCATCCCCACCACTACACCCATGGCATTTGCAAAACTTCACCACTCTCCTGGGGCCTCTTTCCCTCTTTCTGTTCCCTGTTTCCTTCCCAGCAAAAGGCTTCACTTCCCACTTCAATGAAGATATCTCCTAGCTCAAATATCACCTCCCCCATAAAACCCCCCCTAGCCCTCTCTACACTTCGGGGAGAAGGGGGAGCATGGAAAACTTCCCCACTCTCAACATCACAACTGATCTCTCATGCACCCGCCTTTACTTCCTGTCCTTCTATCTCAGAGAAAAGTCTTCCCTTCATTCCAATGCTAGTCCTTCTGCTCTGGCCATTGGTTTCACTTGCTCCTGCCTTTTGCAAGACCATGTTGCCATTCATTATCCTTTTGCCCCCGCTGTCATTGTCTTCCCTCTGGTTTAACCCCTTCAGCCAACAACTTTATCTCAGCCTTAACACATTACACACCACACACATTGTTAGTTTGGCTCAGACAAGTTTCCATTTCTTTTCCCTCCCAAACCTCTTCTCCTTACTGTTCTCCTCTCCTCAAAACCCAGGATAACTTCCTCGTCCTACATTTATTGAGCACCTGCTATGGGAAAACAGTGGGGAGGTATATATGAGTAAGACAGTCCCTACTCCTTAGGTGTTTCTAGCTAGTGGGGAGACAACTAGTAAATGGAAAACACACACAACGCAGTTAAGTGTCATAATAGAAATATGTGCAAAAGTACTCATGGAAGGGCTGTCTGGGGAGGAATTAGAAAGCTTCCGTGGGAGGTGACAGGAGTTAGGCCTGGGACAATGAATGGGATATTGCCAGGTAGAGCCCACAACTGACGGAGGAAACCATAATATTAACAGTTACTTAGGGAATATCAGACAGCTAGCTCAGTCACTGCAAGAGTTGAGTACGATTTGTTTATATCGACGGTTCTCAAACGTTAGCATGCAACAGGATCACCCAGAGGGCATGTGAAAGCACACATTTCTGACTCCACTCCCGGAGCTTTGGGGTGGGGTTTGGGAGGAGGCTGGGTAATTTGCATTTCCAGCCAGTTCCCAGGTGATACCAGTGCTGTTTGGAGAGCAAACTTTCAGAACCGCTGGCTTAGTAACTTGGCTTCTGCTTGAATTGTCCTAGTAAAATTACTTTTAGGTGTCACCAGAGATCTTCAACTGCTACACCCTCAGTCCTCATCCTTCTGGACCAGTTGGCAGTGTTTTGATACAATGGATGAATCAATCCATTCACAAAACTGTCCAAAATATAGGAATAAACCTATCACTTTGTACTGAAAATCCACCAGTGGCTCCCCATTCCCTGTGTTAGAGCCCAAATTCTAAAGGTTGGGACAATTAAAAAAACAAAGCAAAAAACACACACCAAAAAACCAAACTGGTATTCTGGCCATATTTACCTCTCTGCTGCTGCCCCGTATCGCACAGTTTATGTTCTAGGCACATAAACCTACCAGCCAGTTCCCAGATGTGCTGTGAGCTCATATGCTCTTCACCTCTGCATATGCTCTTTCTTTTCCGTGGCATACCCTTACTCCCTCCCCTTCTCCACCCCATCTTCCCCATGCCCCGTGGAATTCTAGTTCAAGGCCTAGATCAATGTCTTCTCCTCTGGGAAGTCTTCCTAGGTTTTGTTATGCCTTTCCCTGAGCCCCTCTACAGTTGGTTTCTGCATGTTATATATACCATACAACAGTTGAACATGAGACTACTGTATTAAGACCTACTTGAGTGCAAAGTCTGATTCTATCTTACTATTTTTAAAATTATAGTTGACATACCATATTATATTAGTATCAGTTGTACATATAATGTTGAGACAATTATATACCTTATGAAGTGAACATGATAAGTCTAATTCCTATCTGACACCATACATAGTTATTACAATATTATTCACTATACTCCCTATGCTGTACTTTATATCCCATCTTTTTTTTAGATGTTTTTTTTTATTGATCTTTAGAAGAGAGATGAAGGAAAGAAGGGGGAGAGAGACATCAACCAGCTGTCTCCTGCACACCCCCTACCAGGGGTTGAGCCTGAAACCTGGATATGTGCCCTGACCTGGAATCAAACTCAAAATATTTCAGTGCATGGGATGATGCCCAACCAACCGAGCCACACTGGCCAGGGCTGTCTTATTAATTTTGTTGTTCTCATAGAAGACATTCAATGTAGGTGTGCTGAATGAATGTTGGGTACACGGACAATACATAATTAATGGTTTGAGTCGGTACTTGCTGCTTTCCCAGTGGAACCCGGCAGTGGGCAGGCAGGCAAAGAGGAGGAAGAGAACACGAAGAGCAGCTTCGTTAATGAGCACGAGCAAAGACGCCACCCCACACCCACCTGACTCCCGGACTGAGAGGATGAACCATAGGCTTTTATTTCCCATGACTCTCTCTTTCTTTGATGGCATACCGGTTTGTCAGCTCCACGGACGGAGGCAGTTACGCAGCTGCCTTTCTTGCTTTTGGCAAACGACTCTCCCGAGGCCTTGTCCAGAACTAGAGCAGGAAATGCTTTGGTTGCTTGGCTTGGTGAGCACATGGCCAGCAGGCCGCCACTCACCTCTCCTTTCTGTGCTGCTGCTGAAGGAATGCTGCATGCTCTCTGCTTTCGGGGAGAACAGATCGTGTCCATTCTCATTCTCTCCCTCGCCTGAATGTCTGTGTGGCCAACCTGCATTCTCCTCATTCTATAATGACAACCATAAAGTTAAGAAAGCATCTAGCAGGCAGTGAGCTCGGAAGGCCATGCCTTTTGGCACCTCACTGTGCAGATAGATATTCCTATGAGAGAAGCCATTTATTTAGTGACTGCTATGTGCTAGAAATTCAGTGTTTCCCAAACTTTTGACATATGTGTACCCCTTCTATAATTTCCGTAACGCTGAATACCCCTCGTACTCATGAGAACATAGAATTAGGCGCAGCTAAGCACGGTGCAGTGTATTTCCCCACCAAACTCTGGTGCAACGCATACCCCCACCAAACTCTTCCCGTACTCCTGGGGGTACGTGTACCACAGTTTGGGAAACACTGTAAGATGTTTCCACATCTGATCCCATTAGTTCCTCACAACATTCCTGCAAGGCAGATCTCTTTTTCTCCATTTAACAAACGAAGATACTGAGGTCCAAAGAAATTAAATGACTTACCTGAGATCAACAAGCTAATAAGTGTGGTAGGGGTAGGATTGGAACCCATGTTGCAATGATTCCAAAGATGTATGTTTTTCATTATTTATACCATTCCGGAGAAGTGAAAAAGCTGAAAGTTACAGAGTCAGCCGGGGTCACAGCAGGGATTAAATTCAAGGTGTCCTGATTTTCAGGGCAGCCTAGGAATATTCACTTTATTGGAAGAATTGTTTGGGTATATATTTGATGTTCCAAGACTTTATGAAACTTCTATTCCAAGAATTTATAAAAATATATTGAGGTCATAATGTGAAAGTGACCCAGGACTGGAAAAGCTGCCTAACTACCCACCAGTGTCCCTTGTCTCTTCTCCTACAGCCAGTGGTCCCTCTCAGGTGTGAGCACCTGAGCAGAGATGTCCCCCTCTCCCCTAAAGTCACACATTCACCTGTGGTTCAGACTCCCACTCAAAGCTGTGTTTTAAAATCTCCCCTTCACCTTCCTCTTTTCCCTCTGGATTGCAGAGAGTGACCAGGAAGAAAGAATGAGACTGTGACTGCACACACTGAATAGAAATGATTATTTCTAAAACAAAGTCAGTTTTAATAAAACAATAATGCTTTTCTTTTTTTTCTGGTCAACTTGACCCTTCCAAAGGAGGTTTTCTTGAATCGTTCCCTGTTCAACTGGTGCTCTTGGCATCGTGAAGAAAGAGAGCTAATGATAACATCCATCAGAGAGTTAAGCACACAGAGTGGGTGATAAAGTCAACAAGAAGCTGAAAACAAGATTTACCACGGATAAGCTGCTAGGAGTTGGCTATAGACTCCAAGTGGCCACTGTGGCTCATCTGTCTTCCCCCAAAAGTGTCCCACCCCGACATCATCCCTCCTGACAAGGTAGAAAAGCAAGAGAGAAGGAAAGCTCAGGAGTCGAGTACAGATGATAAATACGTAGCATAGCCAGTCTGACTAATACAAATGCATAGTCTCGCTGGTAAATTCTGAATGGATTTTCCTGAGAGAACAAAGAAGAGCATTTTATAAGTCAAAACAAACAACCAACCAAATAAAGGTCAGAGTCCTGAAGAGCAAGTAGACACAAGTCATTGCCAGGTTTCCTCCAAGGGAAGACTTTTTTCTTATCCTTCCCTCTCTTCAGCCCAGCTACGGAGGTTGTAGAGCCTGTCTATTGTTCAAAGACTTGAAATTGTTTTCCTTGAATTATTCTCAACCCTGTATTTTCCCTTGTCTCTTTTTTCAAAAAGTAGGTTAGGGATATTCGGGTTTCCCTGAAGCATCTTAATGAGTTAGTCATGATTACAATTGCATCTTTTAAATTGCCCAACCGGTTGAAAGGCTGCCATGAAAGCAGCTTCTACAAACACAAGCTGGGGTGTGTTTTTTTTATTTTCTGATGTTGCAAAATGTGAATGAGGAGGTACCTCCAAGCACGTAATTAGCATAAAAACTGCTGGAGCTGAGAGGAGAGAGGTAGGCTACTATCCCAGTGAAAACTGTTGCTGTTGTTCCTAAAAGGAATGTGTACATTGAGACTTAAAATAAAGAGAAGCTTTTTCTTTTTGCTAACAAATGTAAAAGGGCTTCACACAGTCCATGGCACATAATAAATGCTCAAAATGTGTTCACTGGATCGGAACCTTCTCCATAATCTACTTCTCAGGCAAGGAACCAGCCTTGCCTACCTACATTTCTTCACCATCCCCTCTCTTAATGTTCCTCTGGTAACTCAAATTTCGGTCTCATAACCTCTCACCGTGTTTCTCCATCTCCCTACCCTACCCCCATGTTGCCCTTCTAAGCAGCTTTTTTTAGACATTTTTTACATTGCTCCCCCATGACATTCTAATACCAGATACATTATTACATCAGTTTGTGTACTGTATGTATATCTGCACTTTAAGCATGAAAGCATTCAGTTGTTGTTTTTTATCCCCCAGAACCATCATCACTCCTGTTGAGAACACATGACCTAGCAGGCCGGAGTAGACACAACAGAAGCAGATCACGGAACTTAGATGCTGGGTGAAATCAATCTGGGACAACATCCAGACAGGCGTGGCAGGCATGGGAGTTTGTCTAGATCAGGCTCACTATGGGTAAAGACAGACAGCTGGCCATAGAGGTTAGCTAACCAGAACACAGGTTGCAGAATGCAGCTGAAGGTAGTTTGGTGGAAGACAAGAGAGCAAAGTTCAAGACAGGCAGAAGCATGGGGAATATTGGTCCGCTGGGTCAGAGAATGCCTCATACAGAGACATCCCAGTGTCCACAAAAGTTCCATGGAAGAGAAATTGCTCTCAGGTCTAAAGCCAGATGAACCATTTTACCTTTGATCCTAAGAGCCCCTGGGCTATTAGGCTGGCTGTGGCCTGTTAATGAAAACATCTGATTATAATATTATAGGGAAACAGAGCAAGCTGGTCCCTATATGAGAGCTGCCCACATCACCCCATACTTCAAACCTTCTGTGTCCGATGAAAGAACCAAGCCTTCCAGCCTGACTTGGAGCTATGCTGTGGTGTCATGTCCCGGGCATTCTAACAGGTTAATGGAATAAAAAGTCTGGTTTTCTTCTTCCTCAAGTCATTTCTTTTCTGGAGATCTGTCTCCTCCTGACATAAAAACAGAGTGGACCTAGGGCCCCGACTGAACTTTCAAAGCTGTGCTTCCTAAAACCATCAGAATCTCTCAAGGGCCTTTCTTATTGATGTCCCAGGTCAGCGACTCAGTGTCCTTTGGGGCTGCTGCTCATACTCTCCTCTTTGACTCTGGTCTTCGTCACAATCCGCTTCCTCAAGTCCTCTGAAATTCTCTCTAATGTCATGTCCATCTCTTCCTTCCTCCTTATTTTCCTCAAGGGCATCCTTTATCTTTGGTTCCTTCCTATGGCCCTCAATGCTCATGCATGCACCTGCTCAGTTTAGTTTAATAAACAGCATTGATCGCCTGCTGTATGCCCAATACTGCTATAAACAAGACATGGTTCTTGCCCATCCTTGCGGAGAACAGAATCGTACACAACCAAGCAAAACACAATGCGAGATATGTAATACATATGTGCACAAAGTATCTTAGTAACCCACGTGAGGAAGTGGTTAATTCTTGAGGAGATCATAAAAGGCATTGCAGAGAAAAAAAAATTTATTTGTGCCTTGAAGAAGGAATAGAGATTCATAAAACAGAAAAGTTGGAGGGAGAGCATTACAGAGGGAGAGAGAGAGATGAGGATGGGAAAGAGGAAAGGATGGTTAAAAAGTCCATGTGACTCGAGGGATGGTAGGTATGAGAGTGAGGCTGGAGGGGTGGGAGTGGGAGTGGTCGGAGATGACCCCAGAGAGGCAGGAAACACGAGCTTCAGTCACCATTTAAATCCACATCTCGGTGTATGAAAATGGCTCATTACAGTGCTTGGGGCACATTCATTTTCTAAAAATAAATTTGCTCATATGTACTATATGTCATGTACTATATGAGGTGCTGGTGACACAAACAGAAATAAGCTGCCCGCTTAAGAGCTCAAAGTATGGTAGGGAGATAGACAGATTTAAAAATTTAATGCATGCAATATAAGCTAATCCATGCAGTGATGGCAGCACAGATATGACATAAAATAGAGAGCAACCAGCTCTGTACGAAGGACTAACAGAAGATGCTTCAGAGTCCTGGGTAGCTCAGTTGGCTAGACCATCCTCCTGCTGTGCCAGGTTTGCGAGTTCCATGCCTGGTGAGGGTACATATAAGAATTAACCAAAGAATGCACAAATAAGTGGAGCCACAAATTGATGTTTCTGCCTCCCCCCCCCCCCCCAAAAAAAAATAACTTTAAAAAAAATATCTTTCTTGATTTCAGAGAGGAATGGAGAGGCAGAGAGAAACAGAAACATCGATGATGAGAGAAGCATTGATCAACTGCCTCCTGCACAATTGGGGATTGAGCCCACAACCCGGGCATGTGCCCTGACTGGGAATCAAAACGTGACTTCCTGGTTCATGGGTCGACACTCAACCACTAAGCCACCGTATCTGGGCTCAAATCAATTAAAACAAAACAAAACACACACACACACACACACACACACACACACACAGACACACACACACAGAGTGTGTAAGAGAAAAGTTCTATCTGAGATGAGCTTTAAGAGATCAATGGGCATTGGATGGTGTGGCAGGCAGAATAATGGCTCCCCAAAGATGTCCATGACTTAAACCTGTGACTGTGTTTAAGGGGACTTTGCAGATGTGACTACATTCAGGGACCAGGGGAGTCCAATGTATTCACAAGGATGCTTGCATGAAAGGGAGGCAGGAGTGTCAGAGCCAGAGGAAATGTGACGATGGAAACAGAGCTGGGAATGATGTGGCCAACAGACAAAAAATGTGCGTAACCTCTAGAAACTGGGAAAAGCAAAGACGCATTCTCTCCCAGAGCCTTCTGCAGTTATGCAGCTCTGCTAAAAACTTGGTTTTCGCCCATAAGACTCATGTCAGACTTCTGATTTCCAAAAAAGTAAGATGATACATTTGTGTGGGGGTGGAGGGTGTGAGGGTGGAGGGCAGTGCAGGCAAAGGAATAGCAGAAGCACAGAAACATAAACTAGTATGGCACACCCGTGGACCGAGGGTTACAATTAGCCTTTTAATGCTGAGGTTCAAAGATCACCAGGTAGGAGGGAATGGAGAAAAGGCTGGGGTGGAAGGCAAGGACCAGATGATATATGGGCCTTGTGAGGGCTGTGCTATGGTGGAGTTTAGGTGTTGCTTAAGGCAAATTGGGAGCCATTTCCTGGTTTGAAACAACAGAGTAAAAACACCAAATTTTCAATTTTGAAAGAAAGGCTGACAGGGAAAAGCCTGCCTGGGAGATGGTTTAGGAAGCTATTGCGAAAGTCCGGGGGCAGGAGCTCCATCTTGAACTAACGCCATGTGAGTAGAAGGAGAAGTCAGAATAAAGACTTATTTGGCAGAATACCGGGGGCAAAGGCAATGGGAAGAGTCGGGGATGACCCCAGATTTCTGAATTGGACCTTAATGAGTAGCCATGCTGCCTACTCAGATGGAGAAAGGAAACTAGAGATTTCTCTCAGTATTTCTTAGACTTATATTTTATTTCATTTTAGTGTTCACTAGGCTGATTAGTCCCAACAACCTATATGTAGACTGTCTATATTCTCCTGTTTTTCCTAATGCTCACCCTTCCCCTACTCAATTGATTCCCTACATTGTAGTTACAACAACGAATTCAATATTCAACAGATACTTATTGAGTGCCTACCATGTACCAGGTATTATTACAGACCTGGGGAATATTATAATGATCAAAATAATTTTTAAATGAACTAGCTTGCATTTTATCTAGAAGGTCTTTTCAGAAGGTAATTGTGGACATTTCCAGCACTAATTCACATCTTCCACAATGATCTCCAATTTCCTCTCACTTAACGTTTACATTTTGTGGTGTGTGCTCAAGTCCTCTGTCAACTACCTATAACTCTCCCAAACTAACTATAAGAAGTTTCATTTGCAAATCGGTTGTGATCTAAAAGCAGTGCTTCTTCAACTGTCTGTAGGTTTGTTGTTGTTTGTTTTTTTAAAATTCCAAGCTATTGTTGTCTGACACCTGGTCCTCTTGCACATGACTAATGCCCAAGTCATGACCCCTGTGAATTATTGTGCAAATTTCACAACACTCAAACCTACCCACAGCCTGCTCAATGGTGAGTCCACTGATGAAGTACCTGTATATCATGGCATTTTTAATTTGCGCTGACAAATTTGAATTGCTTCCTCTCATGCCTGTACTCTCAATTTCAACACTGTTCACAGACCACACTTTGAGTCCCCATACTTACCATGTTCCTTACTAAAACAGTTTTGAAGACTTTGGAGAAAATTATATGGTGGTGGCATTTTTTGCTGGCCCACAGAAGCCTATATTGGCCATACTAGCTTATAGTTTTCCTATAAATAGACCCTAGATTATGTGGTGACAGGAGGATAAATGTTCTAGAACTGCTGTTGGCATATCTTTTTTAAAGGAGCAAATATTTCTTATTTCCTCTTTTAACGTTTTTTTCTCTTCTTTAGTCAGCTACCTCCTTAATCCAACCCCTCGCACAAATGAAAAATAAAATTAATGTGAAAGCCCCTCAATTCTTTATCCATTCTTGCCAGAGATGGTCCAACCACCTTAATAGATGAAGGCATTTTAGCATAACTCATAGTTTAATTCAACCCCAGGCTTATGAACTGGGTGGGACTAGAAATAGGAGCCTTTGTTTCGGATTCACTGGTTCGACTCTGGGCTGGCTTTTGCTGGATGTCCTCCAGCCCCCAACGAGCATGTCTGCAGCCTTCTATTACAGCTCTTCTAGGACCTCTGTGCAGTGCTCCTCCTCCTTACCCTTTCTTTGATTTGAACACCATTAATCTTCCTTCTCTGTGGAACAAACTCTCTTGTTCTGTGGCTTCCATGGCTCCATGTTGGATTTGTTCTTTTACATCATCTACTTCAATTTAATCTTTGCTGTCTCACTCTCCTCTCTCTCCTCCTTTCCCCAGGGCCTCATCCTAGAGCTTCTTCTCTCACTCGCATGATCTCCAGGTGCTCTCATCCTCTCTGAGGAATTCCGTTATCATGCAGGTACTAATGACCTATATTTTTTCCTGAGTATGAAACACATAATTCCAACTGCTTTCTCAACCTCTTCCTATGTGTACCTTACAAGCATCACATTTCAATGTAATGTCACTTCTCAAAAACCTCTCCTTACTGCATTTCATATCAGGATACTGCTGTCCACTTAAAACAATCAGGATAAATGCTCCTCTCTTTTCTTCATTCCTCCCCTTCAAGCAGTCACCACTCACCAATCCACCACTGCTGTGTTTCTCTAATCATTCTCTTTTTCTCCATCTCCACTACCTTGCCCTGGCTCCCATCACTTTCTCCCTGGAACCATTCTCAGTTCTTTCCAACCCTCAGATCACTCAGTGTCACACTAGACTCAGAGCTATCAGTCCCAACTTTCTCCAGAGCAGCCTCTGCTCAGCTGTCCTTCTGCATTGTCCTTTCTCTGAACAGGCACATCCAATTATTCACACTCTTGAATAATGACCTTCACAACTCTTTTACGAGATCTCTGTAATATGATCAAAACTCTTTCTTAACATGGATTACCAGGACTTCCACACACAGGCCTTGACTAGCTTCTGTAGACTCTTCTACTTTAACAACAACAAAATCACCGTATCTCATAGTCCATCCTCACAGGCTTCCTTCACGTTTCTCAAACATGCCACCATTTTCAGCGTCTCTCAGGCCTCTGCACTTTTGGGCATGCTATTCTTGCCACGCAGCTATGAACCAACCCCTGACCTCTGCCTTTATGATGTACTGATCATTTACCTTCTGGGGCAGTTCTTCCAAGTGCAGGTCAGGGCTTCTTCCATTGCATTGCCAGAGCACTTTGCACATGGGCAGTTTAGTCAGTGGAGTGTTTATGAGCCAGGTGCTGAGCTACGTTCTAGGGGTACAAAGAAGATGGTCCTGCCATATAGGAGCTTACCTTCAACTAGTAGAGAAAGACATCAGTGTAAATAGCATATACATTTATGTATTAAAAAAAAAATCAATGTTACAAAGCACAATAGGTGCTATAGAAGTGTCAGCAGGACACAGTGGACAATAAGCAAAGCAGGGAGCAGTTCATTCACCTTGAGAAGAAATTGGAGGAGAGTAACCTAAGGAAATGTATCATAAAGGAGCTAACCCTTCGAGAAGGGGGAGGAGGAGAGGACATCCCAGCAAAGTCCTGCCACGATGGAACAGCACGTCACGTGCAGAAGCAATTGGTTCTCTAAGGCTGATCTTTGACATTAATAGTGATGCAGTTAGATAAGAGGTCAGAGAACAAGGAGGAGGATTTACCTGGCAGGCCACGAGAAGCCACTGCAGGGCTTCACGCAGGGACAAACGAAATGTTCCAATTTCTATTTTTAGAGAGAGCATTCTCACAACGTATACCTAGCACAATGTAACGCTTTGGGAGGGGGAGAGGGGAGTTATATATTCACTCTCCCTGGTGTCACGTTTTCCGTCTCTTCCATGTTTACCTTCTCATGCCTAACACATTCATTGGCTAAGCAATGAGAGAAGCTACCTGAGGTCAGTGATGGAGTGTGGACTGAGAGTCCGGGAGGCGAGCTTCAGGCCAGCTCCTATCTCAGCTTGGTGAGACATCAGCAAGTCATTCTGGGCTTTGGTTTCTTCAGCTATAAAATGGTGGCTTATTCAAGACCATCTCTTGCCCTAACATTCTGTAATCCTATAAGGGAGGTTCCTTTTTTTGAATTTGCAGTCAATATTTGGTAATACAAATAACAAATCTGTCTCCAGTTTATAGGGGTGAGTGTCAAGAACTTAGTGCACCATGAAGCACACGTTGACCCAAAGGTTATATAACTCATTCTCTGAATAGTGAGCAATGATCCTGGTTAAATTATTCACACGGTAAAAGGACGGTTCTTCCTGCAAGGGGTACAGAATTGTCTCCCCAAATGTTTATTCTTTTTTTTTTTTTTGAGAAAAATAAACAGAACGTAGATTATTATTGTAAGCCTTTAAGTGATAAGACAAATACATTTGGAAAACATTAGAAGCTTGAGAGAAACCCGAGCTTTATCCTCCTTAAATTAGTCGGTTCTCTCTTATTAGCTCAGCAGAATACACAGAGCTCTGTTCGTTTCTCCAGGTCCCTTTCATAGTTCTTGTATATCTTTTGACTTAGTAATATATACGCTCACATTTCTCCTCATCAGTGGAAAGTTGGCCGGATGGCTAGAATTTAAAATTCAGGATTTCTAGGAACAGAGCTAGTTTCTACTGGGCAGGGACAGGGGGGAGGGGTGGAAGCAAAGGATTCTCTTAGCCTCTCTTCTGTTTGATCTCTATCTTGCTGAGACTATAGCTTTCAACTAGCTTTCAATCATTTTTTGACTGAAATGATTTTTTACCTTTTATCCAGAGGGTTTTCCTTTTTAATTTTATTAAAGTAACTCATGAACATAGTTTGAGAAATCTAATAGTACTTCCCATTCTTCCTAAGGTGTATCATAATTTTTGAGTAAATCAACATTCAGAGTTTACATGATTATGACTATGTTCATTTGTATGGTTTGTGTGTGTGTGTGTGTTTTTTTGTTGTTTGTTTGTTTGTTTGAGCTAAGTAGAATAGCATGTGTTCTCTTTCTTAGTCAAAGTTTTAAAATATTCCTGGAGTTACTGATACTTGAATTTTTTTTTCTTAATTTATACAGTGATTAATTCTAAATACTTCAATAGCTCTGTAACATACCTCTCGATTCTATTTTCCTCACAATTAAGTACGTTAGTTGTTGTTTTTATCCAGAAGATCTCCCTGGACCCTTTCCTTCTCATATTTCAACCTGGATTACTTGCTTTCTAGGCCTCCTGTTTTTCTTAATTAAAAGAAACATCAAATCAAATTAATGTTTTTAAATTAAAAGTTTCCTCCATATATTCTTCTACTATCATCTTTCTCTACTGATATTGGAATATAATTATTTAAATCCAATTTATTAGAGATTTTGCTTTTAAACTTTAATGTCATATTAGCCTTTTCCCAAGAAATAACATTCACTATCTAATACTGAGCTCAAATATATAAATTATCTAATTCCTTAATATACTACCTAGTCTCACTTTGACCATATTCTCATGCTAAACAATGTGCTGGGCTCCTTTGTACTATAAAACATACCTGATTCATTTGCACCAGGGCACAAATTCACAGAGTAGCTTATAGACCCGGTAAAGTAACCTGGAAGTGATTCAACAAAATTGAGCTTCCTTTAAAACAAGTCTTTGGGAGAGGAAAAGAGGCCTGTTGAGTAGTTTGGTGGACACAAAAAGAAAGACAGTGGTGACACCACCCTTCCGTTATTCTCTCCCACAAGCTCATGCTCTAGGTGGGTGGGTGAGGCCTGAGATGCTAGTAATCCCTTGGGCTTGGGTTTAGCTGAGCATGGACTCTGTTTTCAGTTGGTTGACGTGCTCTTGAATGAGCTAACAGGGTGGATTCAGGTCACACAATGTCCTCTAAACAAACAAGATGGGTAGAGAGGGCCTTGGCCTTCTAATCCTGCCCTAATACTCAGGAAGAGACAGGACTGTTCTTGACTGGTCCATCTCCCCCAGGCTGTTCTTCTTAAGGGGCTTATTCTCACTGGCTCATTTATCCCTAAATCTACTGAGAGCATCTTGTTTTCATTTGTTGAACTGCATCTGAAATGTTTGAGGATATAAAATTAACAATACTTAGGAATAAAAAAAAATTAAAAAATTAAAAAATTAAAAATTAAAAAAAACTCTGGCCAGGTCCCTATCACATGATAGAAAGTTCTAAAATTCACAGCAAATTCTGAACCAAAATGCGCTATTTGAAACTTCAGCAGGACGCAATATTAGCTTCTCTTTTATCTCTTGAAGAAAATAAAAATAACATTCAATAGGTAAATTCCCAATAAAAGGGGTGTATTTCCTGTTCCTTTCCTTATCTCCAAAGTGAGATGATTATAAAAAAAAATGTAATATCCTATGCAAGAAATAATAACAGGAAGGAGAAGTGTGGTCACTCCAGATGAGTTTCTCTTCCTCACTCTGGACCTGGTAGAATCTGGAGGAAATAATAGAAATGTTTCTGAAATACTAAAATATAAGAAATTAATACATAGCCTAAACTTTTCCATCTACTTCTTTCTGCTGATTTTTCCCTAAGGGTAGCAAATGTGAAAAGGCTAGCCTTATATCAAACCTGGGAGAAATGAGAGGGAATTGTGTGCGAACTTCAGAAAATGGCAGATAAGAAAAACGAAAGGAATTTGGGAGGGATCCAAGATGGCAGCAGAGTAGGTAGAAGTTACACTTACCTCCTCCCAAAACCAAATCAGAATTGCAACTAAGTTACAAAACAATCAACCGAATAACCAGCCGAAGACTAGCTGAACAGAAGTCTTATAACCAAGGGTTTATGAAAGAAGCCACAATGAGACTGGTAACGAGGATGGACATGTGAAAAGGGTTGGCCCTGCACCCACATGGGGCAGCTGAGAATCTGGTTGAGAATTGGAGCGATATCTCAGCTGCAGAAGTGCACCCTAGGAGAGTGAGGACTCTTAACCCCATGCCGGACTCCCCAGCCTACAGCACCAACACTGAGAAGAAAAGCCTGTGTAACATCTGGCTGTGAAAATCAGCTGTGATTTCGTTCACAAGGGTGAGATGGGAGATTGCTAAAAGCCCAGGTGCCCTCTTAAAGGACCAGCACTCAAGATCTAGTTCACAGATAGTCACCTTGGGCTCCAGCAGAAGGACAGAGGCTCAGGGAGGACTGGAGTCATACAAGGAGAGATTGGGTTGTGAGGCTTGGGGAGAGGCCTCTATTGTGCTACTCACGTACACTATCTTTCCTGGGTCAAGCATTCCTTTCCATATGGCATCTGCCTTGGGGAATGCACTGGCCCCACCCTCTTGACTCCCAGTGGCCCTGCCCTGCCAAGCTCTTGCCCTATGGAGGAGTCTGCTGGCTGCAACCAGCCTGGGCCTGCTTTGAGTTTTTCTTGGAAGGCTCTCAAGGAGGTTTGGGCAGACTTGAGAGGTGACAGAGACACCCAGGAAGAGTTGTGTGACTTTGGGGCGAGGGCCATTTTCCCCTGAATGCCCTGAGCAGTGCCGCTGTTTCTGTGCAAAGCCCTCTCTCTGTAGGGCCAAATCTTAATCTCTTTTAGCCTGATGAACTCTGCTGGCACCACCCAGATGACTCCCTGAGACCCTGGCCCACTGCAAAGATCCATAGGCCCCAGGCAAGTGGCAGCCGGCCTTGGTGAACCCTGAGACTTTTGCTGAGTTTGAATCTATATCAATGTGCTGGATGCCACTCCCCCCTACCTGATAACACTGAGCCTGCCTCACAAATCTCAGGTACCCGTCAGTGGCTCTTTCATTGGCTGAGCCTAGCAGGAGCTGGGAGGTAGAGGAGAACCTCAGAGTGCCTTGGGCATTTTGCTGACCTGCCCTAGGCTCCGTACTGATAGAAGGCTGCTTTAGTAGACAGTTTGGCCCCTCTCATGCACACAACCAGGTCCAGAATAGGCAGCCACCTATTGTAGTTCCTAATAGGTGGCCCAGAGCCTATCATAAGCAGCATCTGACATTGACCTACACTGGAGTCCTTCCTGAGAGGCAGCAGAATCAATACATCCAGTGACTGGCTTCAGTGTAAAAGAGCATGACCTTATTAATTCTACAAGTAGCAAACCAAAAGGGAGATCTTGGCAGGCACCAGAACCTGTTGGAGTAAGTTCCACTTCATTGGGTCAGCTCCTGCACAGCATCTCATATATCATGGTTGGCATCAGTCCTCACAGTCAGGCAGCCTGAGGGCCTAAACCACCCATAGATGGGCCAGAAGCAATCAAGAATAAACAACGGGAGGGCTTGCTCACATCAGTCATACAAGGGACATTCCTAGAACACCTAGTTCAGATGATCAGAAAGACTGCACCCCTGAGCTCCACAAGATACCTACTACATAAGGCCACTTGCTAAGACTTGGAGACATACCAGATGTACCTAATACAAAGAAACAAATACAGAGAAGCAGCCAAAATGGGGAGTCAAAGAAACATATCCCAAATGAAAGAACAGGGGGGGGGGGGGGGAACCCCCGAAGGAAAAGAACTAAGTAAAATGGAGGCAAGCAATCCACCACATACAGAATTTAAAACAATACCTATAAGCTAAAGGAACTTAGTGAGAGCTTCAACAGAGAGCAAGCATTTAAAAGAACATAGAAAACTCTTTCTTATGACCCAGTGATTCCACTTATGGGTATATATTTGAGGAAACCCCAAACACTATGCACCCTATGTTCATTGCAATGTTATTTACCATAGTTAAGATATGGAAGCAACCCAAGAGCCAGGTGGGTACTGGAAATATGGGGAACCACTTTGTAAATTGTATGATTGTCTAACCACTATACTATACACCTGAAACAAATACCAAATAATAGTGAATATAAACTGTAATAGAAAAATAACAAAAATAACTACAGTTCCATTTCATTGGCCATCGAATGAAATAATAAATAAATAAACAAATAAATAAATAAATAAATAGTCATTTGGTTATAGGATCTAGGATATAGGGTTTCAGTTATACTTTTCTAAGGCAGTCAAATAAATCATTGGTTAATCAAGGGTTATATGAGAAACTATGTAATTCTTTAATATAATATTAAATATACTTTATAATAATATACTATTAAAGAATCATAATATAGTATTTTTAAAACTGCATTTTAGATCTTCACTTTGTTTTATAAAGGAAGAATTGATATCTTATTAGAAAAAAAAAGGGGGACTAAAGATGTGATCTTTAAACTCCTCGCCCACTTTACTGTTTTACCAGATAATGTATTTTTATTCAAGGTGAAGAAAACAGAATGTATGAATTAGAATACTAAACTTATCAGAAAGTAAAAAAAAAAATAATAAAAAATAAATAAAAAAATGAAAGGTAACTTTTGCTATCTAGGAAGATTTTAATGCCTATAAATAAACAAGTTTTATGATCTTATTGAATATTAACTTCATTGGTATGTAGGTTGCTTTCGAATACTGGCAACTGGCACTGTTAAAAAGAGATTGTGGAATGCTGGCCCAGCTTATGTAAGAATGGCCCTACACCATTGAAGAAATAATGACAGAAAGTAACTCTACATTTATTTTGCTTCTTGTGAAAAAGAGGGCAGAAAATGATGATTTAAAAAATGAAGCTTGTCACTTAGTTTAGAAACAAAGTTAACAAATTTCGATGGGTAACAAATGAGTACCAAACATTTATACATCTAAGGGTTGTTGTAACAAACCATTTACTGAGAGACATGCACTGAGATAACCAAGTCTACAGAGCCAAGGCAGCATGGTCGCTGCAAGAGTCAGATTGTCTGGTTGTGAATTCTGAGTGCCACTTTTTAGTCATGAGGTCTTGAACAAGTTACTTACTTTCTGTGCTTCAGTGTCCTCACCTGTAAGATGAAACAATAATGACACATACGTCAGAGTTTTGTGAAGTCTGAATGAGTAAATACGTGTGAAATGATCAGAAAAGTGCCTGGCATAGAGTAAGCACTTCAAAAATGTTAAGATTTAATTACATCGATTAAAATTCTCCAGAGCCATGAATGACCTCAGATTTTAAGGAAGTATAGGACTGAGACTGAAATAATATAGACCACAGATCTAGAAAGTTTAAAAAGTGGACCCTTCTATCTCTTAGGATCTTTGTTTATGTTAGAGCAGAGATTGGAATCTTTTCATCTAGAACTTGTACCTATAAACATGTGGCCAAAATTAAATACAGTTGAAAAGGGGACTTTTATTTTGGCTCCTACTCTTGTTCTTTCTCCTATTCTTTCTTCCTTTTCTACTGTATAACATTTTTTTTCTCAATTAATATAATTTGAATTCCAGCTATAGTAAACTCACAGCTAGATTCTGTATAGACATTAACCACATACACGTTTTAGAGTTAAATAAACTATTATAGAGATCTTAGAACATGTACAACATGTTCAGATGACTGGGGAGGTTGAACCACTGGGCCTTATAGAACACCTAATACACAAGGCCACTCAACCAACTCAAGGAGACATAGCAGCTCTCCCCAATACATAGAAATAAACATAGGGTTATAGCCAAAATGCAATGACAAAGAAACATGTCACAAATGAAAGAAATGGAAGAAAGCAAACTACTGGATGTAGAGTTCAAAACCATGGTTATAATGTTATTCAAGAATCTTATAGAAACCTCCCCAAAAATGGAAAAGGACATGTCAGAAATTAAGCATACACTGACTGAAATAAAGAATTATATACAGGGATTCAACAAAGTAGAGGATTCTGAGAATCAAATCAATTATTTGAAATATGAGGAAGCAAAAAATACTCAACCAGAAGAGAGAGAGAGAAAAAAAAAAGAATCCAAAAATATGAAGATAATGAAAGGAGCCTCTGGGACAACTTCTAGCAAACCAACATTTGCATTATGGGGGTGCCAGAGAAGAGAGAAAGCAAGATACTGAAAATCTATTTAAAGAAATAATGACAGAAAACTTCCCCTACCTGGTAAAAGAAATAGACTTATAAGTCCAGGAAGCACAGGAAACAAGAGGAACCTAAAGAGGACCACCCCAAGACACATCATAATCAAAATACCAAGGGCTAAAGCAGCAAGAGAAAAGCAGTTAGTTATCTAACAAGGGAATGCCCATACGACTGTCAGCTGATTTCTCAACAGAAACTATGCAGGCCAGAAGGGAGTGGCAAGAAATATTCAAAATGATGAATAGCAAGGACCTACAACCAAAATTAGTCTACCCAACAAAGTTATTATTTAGAATCGAAGGTCAGATGAAGAGCTTCACAGACAAGAAAAAGCTAAAGGAGTTTATCACCACCAAACCAGTATTATAAGAAATGTTGAAAGAGATTCTTTAAGAAGAAGAAAAAGATCAAAATATGAACAATAAAATGGCAAAAAATATTGTACATGTCTATCAACAATTGAATCCAAAAATCAAAATAAACAAATAAGAAATCTAATGAACAGAATAAACTGGTGAATAGAATAGAATCAGAAGTATGGAAATGGAACAGACTGATGATTCCCAGAGGAAAGGGGATGGGAGGGTGGAAAAAGATTAAAGATCTTATATGCATTACCTTTGGACACAGACAATGGGGTAGCGAAGGCCTGCGGTAGGGTGGGAACCGGGCATAGGAAGGCAATGGGGGGCAAGAGGGGAAACATCTGTAATAATCAGTTAAAAAAGAAAGAATTCATCTTCATTCTATTTCATAAATCAAAGCTTATGGTTACTGATGACACCATCTCTGTTTCTTCAATTCTCTTTGAGTAATTAAGACAAATTACTTGCATAGGAGAACAGGGGTGCTCTTGTAGTCAACATGCAAGCTGGTTGAAAAAGGGCACATGCCTAATGGAAGTTTATTTCCAGGTGCCCATATGAGTTAAGTGGTTAAAGAGTTCTGGGTGGGATCATGTCTCCAGAATATCTGCACACTGATCTCTGCTCTTGGAGTGATTTAAATCCTTACACCCTGCTGGGTCTTCCCCACTGTGATTCATGGTTTGGCTGTAATAAAGGGGTGATGAATCATGCCCTCTATCCAATTTGCAGCTGCTTCTACTGAGTGATTTGAAATACAGTTGTTTTATTTATTTTTAAATATATTTTTTATTGATTTCAGAGAGGAAGGGAGAGGGAGAGAGAAATTGAAATATCAATGATGAGAGAGAGTCGTTGATTGGCTGCCTCCTGCACTCTCTACACTGGGGATCCAGCCCACAACTCTGGCATGTGCCTGAAGGGGAATGGAACCATGACCTCCTGGTTCATGCATTGGTGCTCAAGTCATTGAGCCATGCTAGTCGGGCTGAAATACAGTTGTTTTAAATGATTATCAAACCCGGCAATTTAAGTACACTATTGCTGTTAAGACTGAAAATCAAAAGCCTTTTAAAAGTAACATTACTGTGTATCTAGGAATTACTTATAAGAAAATATAAAATAGTTAATTTGCTAGTCAAATATGTAAAAAACACCCACAAGTTAAGCAGAGAAAATAAACAGAAATTCCAGGGTCAATATAAATATTGTATCAGCCATACCATGTTATCCCCAGCCTGAGCTCTGTGCCCAAGCTGATGTCTCCCTCTTGCAGACACAGCCCTGAGCAATCTTTGCGCCAATGAGAGCCAGATGTCATTCCAATTCTTTCTCCAGAGGAGAATGGAAAAATCAGGAAATGGCTTATTCGGAGCCCAGTTCCCAGCACTAAGCCCAATACCTGGCACAGTGCCTGGCCTTTAAAGTAGGCTAGTAAATATTGATTAAGTGAACAAATAGGCCGCCACCCCCATAGCCAGTATCCAGTGTGACTTGGGATGGATTTAGCCTCTTGAAGCTCCTTATATGCATTAATTTTGTTTCCCTGCCTGCCTCTTACCCTGTGTGGCTGACTGTCCCAGCTGACGCTTTGGATCCCGTCACCTGCCCCTGGTTTCCTTTCCAAACTCCCTGGGAGGATCATGGGATAGTCTGGAATGCCAGCTGAGGTGGAAAGTGGGGACCTTACTTGGGTCAACAGTTCCTTGTCCCTAAGTCAGGCCTGTTTCCAGGGTTTCTTTTGTTGCCCGGGAACCTTGTGATTAACAACCCTAACATTGAGAATCCCCTCTCCCCAAGGCTCTGCTCTGCCTTCTGACTCATTCTTTGGACACTACTGCCAGAATCTTCTCCAGATTATGACTCAACGTTGACTCTTTTGGCCATAAGGTATTATATTTTACTCTCATGTGTTTTTGTGATTAAAATCCAAATATGAGATCTACATGAATGTGTTTTTACCAAAGATTTGCTCAGTGCTCCAAAGACTTGAATTTACTTGGTCTGCTCTATTCTTGGTTTTCAAACAGCCAATCCTCTTTTTGTGAAAGAAATTGAAGTTACCTCCCTGTTAGAAGAAATCCTCCTTTCCTCATTTGATTTTATGGACTGCTTCGAGTATGTGCTGAATTCTGCCTCTCATTTCTAATCAATCTTTACAGTTTCTTTCTTTCCCATTTCTTTTCTTTTCTTCCTGTTCCCATTTCTACCATATCAATGAAGGCTTGTGTTACCTCTTGCCTCAGTTATAATACCTCCTACATGTCCTTCTTACTTCTTATACCAGTTCTTACTGACCCCAGCCCTTATCATCTATGGGGCCTGAAGCAAGTTGCTTTTGCCCTAACCCTTAGTTTCCTCATCTAATAGGCATATTCTAGTACTTGCCTTGTAGTGTTATGATAAATGTAAGCAAATGTCCTGTGTTCCCTCAAGCTATAAATCCAGGTGCTACATAAAAATCTTAATAGTTCTCATCCTCTCTCAAATATTTCAGGAAACCCACAAAATGGATGAACTGAATGACTACTCTGTGCCAGTCACTGATCTGGGCTCTGGGGACACAGTAATAAACACATAGACCTGGACACTGCTGTCATGGTGATAAGTGCTACGGGGAGAAAATTGGGGTGGGTGTACAAGGGAGTGGGAAAGAGGGGTTGTGTGTTCAGTTTTATACAGGGTGGTCTAATCGAAAAGGTATTGTTTGTGCAGAGCCATTAGTGGGCAGATCTTATTATATATGAGTTCTTGAATTGACCATACCATCATTTATTTTTGCAATTAGCTTAGCCAGAAGCCATGATGTTGGCTCTGGCAGCACCACAGTGAGCTGGAAGCACACATCAGTGCCTCCTATGGAGCCCTGCATTGTTCCCCTAGTCAACAATACTTTAGAAAAACAGGAAGTAAGAGAGCCTATTTTTTTCAGCACTAGCACTCGAGGTGAAGTGTTACTGAACCAATGTCAGCTCACCTTGCCGCCAAGTTAGACGAAGACTTTTCTATCACCACAGCTGACCCCGTGGTGCTGCTTTTGTGGGAAATTTAGGGCTGACTATCCCTGTGACGCCTGTCAGCATCCTCTTTCAAAGTGCAAAAGGAAAAGCTCTCTTCTGGGTGCTCCTCTCCGTTACCCCCACCCCCACCAGTAGGCCCTAGGGCATTGCAGAGTTTCATAAAATGGCTCTTTCTATTACACAGAGGTCCTTCTTTGTTTTCTTCTAGAAGATATACACTTGCCCTGCCCCATGACAGCCAGACTGGCCATAGCCTTCCAGGACTGAGGCCCAGCTCAACCATTGCAGACATCTTCCTCAGCAAACGATGTGCTCCCTGGGGGCCCCATATACCACCCTACAATCTGCCTACCTCTGGCACTTCTCCCAGACATATTTATTCATGACTGACACCCTACTGCAGCCAGGATTTGAGTTCTCTCCCCCAGCAAACTTCTCAGCCCCCTTATAAATCAATGGATGCCAATCATCGCTTGAGGGGAAGGATATTGTCTTGCTTTGCATCAAAGACATATCTGTCTGAATTCTGGCTCAGCTGGGCCTTTGTATTACACAGTGACTAGAAACACTCTTTATGAAGTGACTGCAGGATTCTTCTATAGAGTAGATGCTCAAAAATTAGTAACTCATAATTATCTGGGTAGTTGAATTGTGGAAAATTATAAATTTATTCTTTATAATTTTTATTTTTCAAAACGCCTTACAAAATTATGTGTCCTATATTCAGAAGCAAATTCTTAAAATTAAAACACACACACACACACACACAACTCTAGACACGAAGCTGTTTTCATCCCCTTATTTTTCATCTCAGCTTCTCAGAAGAGTAGTCTTATACTCACTCTTTCCACTTCCTCAACTTTCTTCTATCTGGTTTCGCCAACCATCCTTCTAAAATTGCTCTCACCAAAGCCACCAACTATTTCTTAATGTCATTCCCCCAGGAATATATTGGTGAGCTGAGAAGGGAAGGCACCCTCAAGTAAATGATAACATGGAGCAGAGTAGACTTGAGTATAAAAGGCAAGAGGGCAAGAAGTGAGGCCATTTCATCCAAGCTAAAATTATGATCCAGGGCCAAAGCTAAACTCAAACACTCACCTTGTCCAAGAGTCAAGCTGTCTAGTTAGGAGTCAACTCACCTAAGTAGAAGAGGGAGTCCAGAAACAAGCCCACTTCAAACAGGTAACAAGTTGAGAAATCAAGGTAGTCCCAGAGGAAGAGTACAAGGCAATGGCAGGCCAAGAGGAATTCCACACTCAGCAAGTTACCAGCTGCATTTGGCTGGCTCTCCTGGGAATGCATGATGAAAAGTCCTAATCTACCAAGTCACTGTTGAGAGATGAGAGATGGGCTCCCAGGAGCACTCCTATACTGGATATGTCAACAAAGTGCCTGCCACACCCAACTTCCTCTTCAAGATGAAACTGCCCCACCCACAGCCCCCTGTTCTGAGAGGCAGAGCTAGGTTGTTCTTTAGCCAGGGATGGCTCCTGATTGGACCAGGGATTAGCCCTTGACACCAGTGCTGCCCCTCCAAAAACCAGGGCACAAATGGAAAAGATGAGTTAAATCAGCTTCAAAAGATGAGGTCAATCAGATTCTCTCCTTCTGGGATTTGAACTGAAAAACATGAAGGCAATGAGGTAGCTAGCCATGAAAACTGAAGTTGAAATAGAATAGGGGCCATGGAGGACTATGGTCATACAAACCAAAGCTCTGAGGAGGCAGAGCAGTAAGATAAGACAGCAGAATTTATAAATAAGCAGCAAGCATGCAGAAGAGAAAATACACGA
Organism: Pipistrellus kuhlii; assembly: GCF_014108245.1. NCBI lineage: Eukaryota > Metazoa > Chordata > Mammalia > Chiroptera > Vespertilionidae > Pipistrellus > Pipistrellus kuhlii. Next base: position 9,652,545 of record NW_023425523.1, read on the forward strand.
AGTGTAAACAGCATGTCTTAATTGGAATAGGATAGGAAAAAAAGCAAACTTGCAAAGAGTAGTTAAGAAGTGGCATACCACTGTCATGAAGATCTATTAAAGCTACCTTCCTGCCATCCAGATTTACTAAGGTTCCTGTGTCTTCATCAGGCCAAACCCAACTTGCTGGGCTCCCTTGCTAGTGTTTATTAGGCTAATGTTTGTTAATGAGCGAGGTGGTTGTAGATGTTTGGGATCTGTCACTGAACAAAACAGGGAAGCAGTTAGAACAAATCCCTCATTTCTTCAGGTAGGATCTCTGTTTCAAATTAAAATGTGCTTTCATTCTTTCCCATAATCTCATTGGTGTGGTCATCCATGGTGTCATAATGAGTCTGCTCCCTCTTGGGAACACAATTCATGCTTATTTCCCCCATCATCATCAGGGGGACGATTGCATAATCAAGAGGAGAGAAATGATTAGAGGCTAAGAGATTGGACATTGAGGAAGCCAGCTAATGTATGAGAGGGCAGCAGAGTGGCTGAATGCCCAAGCTTTAAATGAACCGAGGTTCAAAATTTGGCTAGATTACTTACTCATTATTCTTTGGTGAGTGAGTTTCCTCATCAATAAATTGTATATAAAAATAGTATCCTCATTGCACTCTTGTAGGATTAAGTGAGAAAATATATGCAAAGAATTTAGCCCATAGTAATGATAGTTGTTGCTGGTGGTATTATCAACAATGCTCTAGCTTGTGCTAGGGGGACAATTGGATAGCATCCTGTACTCAAACCTTCTCTCTGTACCAGCACATGGTACATTCATCAAAGTTCCTTCCATTAGCACACATCTTCCCTAGTCCTATCTAGTTGCAGAAGTATCAATAGTGTTGGGAGGAAGTGGTGCTCAAAAGTGTAAGGATGAAAACCATTGTTGCACAGGAAAGCAGTTCTGGAAGGAGGGAAACAATAAATTCTGAAATCAAAGTCTGTGGCAGAGACACTAGCCATAGCAGCCATAGAGGTAGAAGAACAGGGATAGTGGGCAGGTGGACATGGAACTGACCGGTCTAAAGGTTCTGGTTGGAAAGCAGTGCTTTGACAGACCATGGAAGTAGGAACTCTCTTTTACCCCCTCAGGATACAGTGGATGGAGTGGATGGAGGAGCAATACGGGGAGGGAAGCATGCCATCTTTATAGACCTGTCATAGCCAGGACAGTCAGAACTGGACAGCAGGGCATAGACGGAGTGTTGTTGGCACATGCAGATCACGAGTCACAGCTGCTCTTCAGGAAGCCCGAGTTATCTTGGCTTGAGGTCTAAGTGTTGTCATGGTAGTATGTCAGACACATGTGTTGAGAGGGCCATGGATTGTGTTTCAGTAGCAGAACAGATAGGTGGCTGAGCTGATGCTGCCTTTGGGCCTTCCTGACAGGATGCATACCACGCTGTTCATACAGAGGCCTTCCCGGTATTTGTACTCCTCTCAGAGAGGGGTCTAATACTCAAGCCAGAGACTCCCATGGGTGAGTCCCTCTGCTGCCCCTTGTCAGGCTTACATATCGGCCATTGCTCTGTGGTGCTGTTGCTGGCTGTGTAGCTGATGGAGCACCTGAGTGAGGCACATGAGGTGAGGAGCCACCTGCATGGCATGAGCTAAGCTTCCAGGTTTGTTTGAAGCCACTGCAGACTGAGCTCACTGTCTTGCTTTAGAGCCTTTAGCCCTGGAAGACATCTTGACAGCAAGCCGTTCTCCTTCCCAAACAGGGATCATGAAGGACAGGGCAGGGCTCCTCCTTAGTCAGGATGGCCCCTCCACAGCCGTCCCAGCACCAGTCCCAACAGTGTAAAGTGGAATCAAGTTGGGAGCAGGATGCCCAGAGTTGGCACACAGGTTAAGAGGATATACTCTGGAGTTGGACTGCTCACATTCAAATATCAGCTTTTACTTTTTAGCAACTTTTTATTTTATTTATTTATTTTTTTTACCTATGTGAACTTAGAAGAATTACTTTACCTCTCAGTCTCAGTTTCCTCATCTATAAAATAGCATAATGACAGCACATATCTCATAGCATTAATAAGAGCATTAAATTTGTTACTGTAAGTCAAGTCATTAACAGGGTGCCTCACACTCAGTAAGTTCCTGCTAATGGAACTTACTGGAGCAAAGGTGAAGGGAGTCTGAGTTGCCTGAGAAATGGTGTCAACCTCAGCACATCAGACCAACTTCCTTCTCTTTTTTAGGAGGTCAGGAGGTCATTATTGGGTCAGCTACACAGAAAACAACAAATTGCCATCAAGCATATCTTGGGATGTCTAGGTGTCCTCAAATGACTAAGGCAGTGTTTTTCAACCTTTTTTGGGCAAAGGCACACTTGTTTCATGAAAAAAATCACGAGGCACACCACCATTAGAAAATGTTAAAAAATTTAACTCTGTGCCTATATTGACTATATATAAAGTAATTCTCTTGAATAGGAATCAAATAAACACAAAGAAAGTATTTTATAATTACTTTATTATGAAATATTAAGTAAACAAAATAGTGAAAAATTATAAAATTCTTGTCTTGTCTGCACCTACGGCACACCAGGCAACATCTCGCGGCACACTAGTGTGCCGCGGAACAGCGGTTGAAAAACGCTGGAATAAGGGGTCTCTCAGTCCAGAATTATAGACACTTTGCTAGAGTAAACGTGGTCCAGAAATGCCACCCACACATTTGTGGAGACTGTGTTGGAGGTGCTGATGCTTCAGGAAATCCAGGACTATTGGAGTAGAACAGTGTTTCCCAAACTTCTCTCATGAGAATCACCTGGTGGAGTTGTTAAACTACAGATTCCTGAATCCCAACGAAGAAGTGCTAAACTGGAATTTTTGGGAACATAGAGGTAAAATTGTATACTTAATTTAGTGCTCTCAGAGTATACAATTTTACCTCTATGTTCCCAAAAATTCTAGTTTAGCACTTCTTCGTTGGGATTCAGGAATCTGTAGTTTAACAACTCCACCAGGTGATTCTCATCATGAGAGAAGTCTGGGAAACACTGGAGTAGAGGATTGCCTGAGGCATGGTTGGGCACAGTATGTGTGGAAGTTTTCAAGAGTATTTAGGACATGGTTGAAGAAGTACAAAAACCATCCTCGCCGAAACTTATATTTACAAGATATGTCTTGTATTTGTATTAACTGCTGGCGCTGGATTAAAGAGCATGGCCACTGGGAGGACGACCTCAAGACAGAGCTCCTGCTCTGACAACAGGCATTGCAAGACTTGGCAAGGTTTGACCAGCAACCTGCGATTTCAAAGCCAGCAGCCCCACTGTCAGTAGTTTGCCACATCTACAGAGCACACACAGCAGCCACCTTCTGAGACCACACCCCTCATTTCCCTTGTGGAAAGCTGAGTTGCTGAGAATTAGCAGGAGACACACACAGCCTGACCTCACTCGCTCAGGTAGGAATAGGTAGTTACCAAAAGCAGGGATGTGGCGAAAGGCTGGATTTCCTAAGCTGAGAGAGCAGTCCAGAATCTCAGACATGTACACAAGTAGAATCCAGAAGCCATGTCACAAAGATCTACCTAAACGGGTCAAAACATTAAGACAGTGTCTGGGAACAGAGGTCAAAGAGAGTGAGCCAGGAACAGGTCAATGTTTCCCAAGTCAGCACATGACTAACCACCTGTGGCTCATTTTTTTAATCCCTGGGGTTCTGGGTGGGGATGTGGCTGGTTACAGAGGCTTCTGTGAGGTTAGAGATATTGTCAGGGATGAGGCCCGACTGGCAACACCAAGGACATTTCCCAGCACAGACTGCTGTCCCTGACTATGTTAGACACTCTCTTTTTGTTGTCACTCTCTAAACACTTGGCTTTCATAATTTGTACTCTTCTTGTTTTCTCCTCCCTGATTGCTTGCTTTTTTTTTTTTTTTTTTTTTTTGCTTTTTTTCTTCAAGGGTTCTTCTTCCTTATCCTTAAACATTTATATTCCTCAGGACCCTGCCCTTGACCCCCTGCTCTTATCTCCTCTTTCTTTTCCATGGTGCCTGGATGTTCTCATTTGCTGTCATGGTTCCATCTAAGAGCATATTTGATTGAAATGTAGGCTATGAAGACAAAGCACTTGTAGTGAGACTTCGGTGACATTTTTTTTTTTTTTAAAGCTTCTTTGGGCTTTATACACCATGGAGGTAAATAATACCAACTAGCTTGTTGGACTGTTACGGGCATTAAATAATGTATGTAAGTTGCTTTGCATAATGCATGACATAGTAAGTGCTCAATAATATAATTGTATAACTATTATGTATTACTACTTACATGCTGTTGAATCTCAGATCTTTATTTCTAGCTCATTATTCACTCGGGAACCATACTCATATATCCATGTGTTTACTGTGTATTTCTACATGAATGTTCCAAAGACACCTCATGTTTATTGGTCAAAAATAAAACTGGTCCTTTCTCCTTTTCAATCTCCTCCTTTTCTCTATTCTCTACCTCAACTGTTGGCACTATCATTCATCTGTCACCTATGCTGGAATCCTGGAAATCATCCTTGACTCCTATCTTTTCCTTGACACTTGCCATCTACCTCTGCTCTTAATCAAATCAAACTTTAGAATCTGACAATTTTGCCTCTTCAACTTTTTAACTTTATATTCTTCTCCCATTTCTTTCTTTCATTTTAAATCCTTACCCAAGGATATGTTGTTGTTGTTTTATTGATGAAAGAGAGAAACATTGATGTGAGAGAGAAACATTGATGTGAGAGAGAAACATTGATTGGTTGCCTCCCATACACACCTTGACTAGGGATCAAACCTGCAAACTATTATAGTTATGTGCTCTGACCAGGAACTGAACCCACAACCTTTTGGTATACAGGATGATGCTCCAACCAACTGAGCCACTTGGCCACAGCTCTTCCCTCACTTCTTGATAAAAATATCTTGACAAGGTAGTAATTCAAAGCCAAGGCCCTGGCATGATGAAAGTCATGACATTGGTGGCAAAGACAGATTCCTGTGGTAGATTATATTATTGTTCAGAATATTCACATCCCTGCTATGGGCCTAGAGGAGAAATATACATTTCTGCTCCATTGACTTCTGACTTGGCTATTGACTTGCATTGGCCAATGGAATGTGGGCATATTTGATATGTGCCAATTCTCACCAGTTATGAGCAATTCTGAACAGAAACTATGAGTTAGCATGAGGTTCCACCATTTCCCTTTTCCCCTACTGTGACACTACTGTGTTTCCAATACAGTCTGCTCCTTCAGTCTAAACACCAAATACAAAAGATAAAACAGAGCAGCAGCCAATACATGAACAGAAAATAAATCTTTTTATTGTTAGAATATTAAGATCATTTGTCACTGCATCATAACTTAGCCTAAACTGATGGATACAACTCCTTCCAGGATTATGCATAGAATATTTGATGCTAATGTGCAATGATATGGAAATCAGTGAATTATAATGATGTAAGGCACAGTGTTCTCCAACATAGTAAAAAAAAACAAAAAAAAAACTACACGTGCTATCAAGAATCAAAGATACTTCACACATGAAAATGTTTCTTCTGGTCAGAGTTCTATTTGGCAAAGTAAATGTTTACCATTTTGAGGATGTCAGTAGCTACAGATGTTTCTAAAAGAGGCCAACAAAATCAGATTTTTAAAAAAATATGTTGTGTGTATACATAATGGGAGGGGGAACAAAATAAGAGCTGACAGAACTGAGAGGGATCAAGGATTCATAGAGTTGCATGCTGAAAGGAAATGGCATTGCTGTGAATTTATTTATGACCTACTTAAACACATTAGAAGAAATGTCAGCAATCTGAGGGTTCGTAACAAAATTTGACAGAAAAACAACTTCAGTTATCTAACCCACCGCAAGGCCCAAATCAGCCTGACCATTTCTAGGCGCACATCTTTGCTCGGCGATAACAGTAACAAAAACAGTAGGTAATAACAAATGGTCACAAATTGTTTTAACAGCAATCAGTGGTCAACAGAACATAGTTTGCAGTTCCATGTGCCAAATTTGGGTATTCACAGGGCTCTTCAAGAGCCGAACATAGTCTTGACTCAATACTAAACCCTCAGTGCTTAACATTAAAGCAGTTTCTAAACCTCAGCCTATTGACAAGTGAGGCCAGACAGTTCTTTGTTGTGGGGACTACTTTGTGCCTCGTAGGAGATTTAGCAGCATCCTTGGCCTTACCCATAAGATGCCAGTAGCACCCCCACTGTTGTGACAACCAAAACATGCCCCCTAACATTTTTGTCAAATGTCCCTAAGATGTCTTCCTGCTCTAAAGTAGGGGTGTCGAACTCAATCAGAGAAGGGGCCAAAATCTAAAATCCAGCCTAAATCGCGGGCCGAATGGTTTACTGAACAGTCATAAACTGTCATTGTGATGGAAACGCAGCAGAGTGCAGTGATGACAGCGCGGTGTGGGCCACATTGCAAGGCCTGGCAGGACGGATTTGGCCCGCGGACCTTGTGTTTGACACATGTGCTCTAAAGGAACGACTATTGGGGGAAAATGAGAAACCACGGCATATGAAACTTTGGAATGGACAGGCCTTTTGGTTTACCTAATTGGTTCAGTCAGTTTGCTCTTCACTTTGCTTCTAAGTCAAGCCAACTCTGGCCCATTCCTAGTAACAGCTGTTTGATTGAGGCCCTATTATAGGCCATAAACATAATTTGCATAGTAAGTAGTTGGCTTTGGTGTCAGGCAGGCTGGGTTAGAATCCTGGCTCTGCTACTGTTTGCTGTGTGACCTGGGTAAGTTTCTTTTCCTCTCTGCCATTTTCCCCTCATCTATAAAGTGAAATAGCATAGCATGTATGAAATAACATAGGGTTGTGAGACTTCAGTGAGTCAATGTTCATAAGAACTGAGCTTTGGGTGTGGGAAACAGTCAGTAGAGGTTTACTGTTATCCCTAACCTTGACAACAAGCCTGCAACTTAAACAATATCTCCATGTTATCTATCTGGAAGCGAAGATTCAGGGCAAAGAGGCCCCCAGTCACACAGCTGCTGAGTTACTTGGCCACAGAAAAGGAATCATGATTCAAACTCCAGGACAGAAGTGTCTCTCACTACACCCCCGAGTGGGTGAAGACAGGTTAAACCTGGGAGGATGGGTTCTCTCTCAGGGATAAAGTTGGAACTTGTCCACTCGGCTCGCTGTCTTTGCGGGGAGTGACGGGTAAACCCACTGAGCAGAGACGGAAAACAGCCTTGACTGACTAGTTGTGAGAAGTGGGGCCAGTCACTCGAAGATCCTGTAGCTGTTTACTCATCTGCAAAATGGACACAAAAACACCTCTGTGTTCTTCATGGGTGGTATCAGAGTGATGTGAGAGAAGGGCAGCAGAGGGCTTGGCAAATGTAAGAGCAGAAGGGGACACTCGCAGCTCTGAGCTGCCCCTGGTTGTGTCATTCATCAGGCCCATCAGGCCTCACGTGCTCACAGCGGGCACAGGCTGGGCCTTCTCCCTCCAGGTCCAGGGTGGGCAGTCTGGGAGGCGACCCCACCATGGAGGCAGCAGCTGCTGCTTATCTGGAGTTAGTCAACCACCCAGACAGATGAGGTGTCCGTGGCGACCTTCCTGCCTCAGTGACTGTGGGAACTCGGGGCTTCCCAAGTTCCAGGGGGTGGGAACGTAAACAATATGGGCCCTGCCAAAGCTCCAGCCTCACCTCCTCCCTCTGTTGCCTTCACCTGGGAGGAGGCTCAAGGGATCATCCAGGCACCACCACCACCACCACCACCACCACCGAAGGCGCGGGGGAAAATAGCCGGGCTCTGGGGTGCCTGGATGGCTTTACCTCCTGGCACACTCCTGATCCCTGCTGAGGTGGGTGGACACTTCCTGCCAAAAGTCCCACCACCATGAGCCTTTGCTGTCAACATGGCAGTCGGAAATCTATCAACCTGGTGGAAACTCCTCCTCTCCTGGCCCCTCAGCAGGTTTATCTCTGTGTTCCCTAGCCCACTTCCTGGTTAGTCATCTGTAAAGACCAGGGAGTTCCAGTCTCTTCCTAGCAAGAGGCAGCAAACAAGAGGCAGTGTTTGCCTCTTGTTTGCCTCTTCCCTGCCCCTTTCATTTGTGTGTCGAAGGCTCGGCCTAGCCATGGGCTTCTCAGGACAGATGCCTGCACTATGCTTTGCATTGATTTTCTCCTCCACACTTCTGTGTGTTGGAGTCTTTCTTCTCAACTCCTCCCAGGCACCTGCTCTACATTCCCTCTCTCCTCCAACAGCACCTCTCAGAGGCACTCTGAGGCAAAGTGGGAAAACAATTTAAGTCCATGTCTTCCCTTTCTTTCCTAGTCTTCTTCCTCTCCAGCCTTCTGTTGCTCTGCACTTAAACTATGTGCCGGAAGCCATAGAGTGCCAGGGATACCTCAACCAGCAAGCAAGATAAATGTGGTGGCTTCTTGTTGCTTATAAATAGGGAAGGTAGCTATTGGACAATTATTCTAAAAATAAAACAAAACAAGATGGTTGGGGTGTTTATAACAGTAGTTGCAAACCCATCCTAGGCTCAGGAAAGCCCCCTTGAAGAGATGTTAGGGTTGAGCCTGGAAGCATGAGTATTACTTGGGTAAAGGACTGGGGAAAGATGGGAAGGGATGGGAGCAATAGATGTGAAGGTGCTGAGGGAAGACAGAGCGTTTGCAAAACTCAAAACGAATGGTGTAGTGGCTTGTGGTGCATGACCTGGGCCGCACCCTCCCCTGCACACTTCTGCCTGCTCACCCACCGTAAAACCTGTTGTGGATGCTCTTTCTTTGAGGCTCTGCTTTTCTCCTTCCATGACTGCAATCTCAAACGATAATCTCCTAAGGTGGGTTTGGAGTCTGGAGACTTTGATTCTTACCCAAATTCTACCGCTTAACTGGACAGCCTGAGCAAGTGACTTAGCTTCTTTGAGCTGTGGTTCCTCGTTAGTGATATAGGCTAGTTATGTGCCGGTGGTAATATTTAACAGTGTTTACTCAGTGCCAGCCCCCAGAACTTAGTGCTTATTGTATAGTTTATTGCATTTAATCCTCATAAACATCATGAGGTAGGTAATATTTTTAACCCTTTCAACCCTTCTCAAGGAGTTTTTGGGAAGTCTCAGTGCAACACAATCACACTTGTGCTTTGTCAACATTAAGGGTTAAAACGAAAATGAAATGACATTACCACAGTGTTCAACAAGTGCATAGGAAATGACTAAATTCATCTGTTGAATGCCACAATTCTGGGCTACACATAATTAAAGGAGGCTCAACATCTTTCGTGTCTGCCTCCCAAGCAAACTAAGAAAAAAGTGGTAGCAAAAATGAAAAATGTGGTCATCACCAAAGAGCTCACTGCACTTAGTACTAAACCATGGATGGGAGAATTCCACAGATGAGACCCCGAACCCCTGAAGCTTGCAGTCTGATGGCCACTGCTGTCTGCAACACACCCCCAGATAACAGAGTTCAAGCTCAGAATCAGCTCCTGAAGAGACACAGGTCATAGCAAACTTACTCCTCCCCTCCCCCCCAAGGGTGAGGCTCTCTCAGGAGGATGAATGAGCTGGGAGACATTCATAAGTTCATAGGAGAATTCAAGGATGGGGCTGAGGCCAGGGGGGTGGGTCTAAGTCTCTTGGAATTCTCCTCGATACTTGTCTCTGCACTTTCTCCCTGTATCACAGCATTTCCTTATTCCAGACCCCAATTCTGGGCAATTATTTATACACATGCTATATGCACTGATGTAATAATGACAGATTCTTACATTATCAATTTCTGAAAATGTGCATGTGTATCACAAACTAATATGAGTGTGTGTGTGTGTGTGTGTGTTGATGTATGTGTGTTGATGTGTGTGGGTATGTGTGACTGGCTCCTACATTTCACACTCCCCCACTGGGCAAGTAGTGGTGCTGACTCCCCTGAAAGCAGCCAATGTGGGAGAAGCGACACCAAAAACAAATGAGGTGAAAGAGGATAACTGTGGTTTGATGCTCACAGATGGGACGATAAGCAATGAATAAGAAAGTCAATGAGCTGAAAATGGCTTGCATGCAGATTCCTCCTAGGGGTTACACCGCCTGTAAATGATTATGGAACACAGTTGTTTGAACTCCTTTAAAGTGCTTTGAGCTATAATATCCATTTCCTCTTCTCAGCAGAGGTCATCTAGCGTTAGAGCACTTTCTGGGTTCAAATCCCAGTTCCAGCAGGTTCTGCCACTCACTAATAGTAGCTGAATAATATTGGGCAAGTCACAGTGTCTCTATGCCTCTGTTTCTTCACCTCTAAGATGGAGGAGAGTACTGTGTATCTCGTGGAGTCTTGTAAGAGGAAAGGAAAAGAAAGCGTGGTGGATGTTTTGTGTTCAATAGTTAGCCAATGACTACTGGATGGTGTTTTACAAGGTGACAACACAGGTGCCCGGAGAAGACAACTTCCTCTTCTACCACCCCCCCCCCCCCCCCCCCCCCCCCAGCTAGTTCAGTGGCAATGCCAGGGAGGGAGTCAAGCATCCCATCCCTGGCCCACAGCTCTTTCTACTCAACCACGTGGAGCACCCATCCCACACTGAAATAAATTTCAAGTTACAAGTGATTTTTTATGCACAACCTCTTTAATTGCTTCTCCATGAAGCCCGCACATGAGCAAGCTCAGCACTCTGAAGAAAAATGTTTATGTAGGACCTTCTGGAAAATTAGTCTAAATCTGGGGTGGCCTGAGGAGACCTGAAGGGCTGTGTGTGAGAGAGAGAGAGAAAAAAAAAGACACCGTGTCACACACCCTTCCTTTGTGGACAAGTAGATTATTTACTTTGTGGATTGATGTGACACAATCTTTAATCCCAGTTGGCTACGCTCTGCCACTTCCCTACTCCATCAGGGGGTGTGTGCTCAAGCAATGTAAACTCCGGAAAGTAACGCAAAACCAGGGAAGAAGTCTGCTCTTTTCACCTCTCACCCCACACCAGCCTCCTCCCTTCTTTTCATGTCATCCCCCTCAAGCTTTAGAAAACCAGAGATTGACACATTTTCAATTATCTTTGCTCAACCCCCATTCTGAAAACAGCGGACCTGGGGGTCAGGAAGCCAGGGGCGCTGATCCAGGTGACATTGTTCATTGTGGGCTTCAGACAAGTTCGATCAGTTCCTCAAGCTTTGGCTCCTGATCTGTCCTGTGAACAGAGCAATGACCGAGTGCCTGCTTTGTGCCAAGGGCCTTCAATTGGGTCACTTTAGTCTTTTAAAAATCTGTATTTATGCAAATGAGAAAATAAAGGGGCAGCGAGGCTAAGTAAATTATCCCAGGCCCAGGTAACAGAGAGGAATCTGAACTGAAATTTGAACCCAGGGCCATCTGATTCCAAATTTTATCTTGTCCTAGTAATCCGTTACAATCAATAATGCTCCTTTCTGTGCTGCTATGCTGTTCTGTGAACACAGTTAATCAATAGTTGGCTGGGTTTGTTACAGTGAGTCACTCCTCCATGGCGTGGGGTCTTAGGCTGAGGAGGCAGAGGCTGCGAGAGATTTACCACACCCCTCATTTGGTCAGCTATCACATCAACTATACACCCTTATAAGAATTAGTTTCCTCGCCATCAGTTGAAATGTGATACTTGCCTTTATCTTAAATATATCTTCCAATAAGGAAAACATTTCCTTGGAAGCCCTTTTCTTATCTTTCCTTGGAAGCTTCATCTATAATAATAAAAGGGTAATATGCTAATTAGACTGGACATCTTCAGGACATCCTTCCTGATGAAGCCGGGGCTGGAGGGGAGCCAGCCTGGTCCCCAGTGCCTGTGGGCAGCCCAACGGAAGCACCCCGGGTCCTGGGTGCCATAGGGCAGCTGGTGTCAGCAGCAGAGGAAGGAAGGCCTAGTCTTGCATGAATTTTCATACATCAGTCCTCTAGTATTTATATAATTGACTATACTTCAACTATTGAAGACTGTTCATTAACAAAGCAAAGATATTTCATATTTATATAAGAGATTCTAACCAATCTAGCAACAGAGTAGTAAGAAGGGTATTTGATTCCTGGGAGGGGGTGGATGAGAATATTGGTGAGGAGCACAGTTTGCATCATAGAGATTAGTCCTTCCCCTTCTTAGGTGTCTCTGAAGTTAGACTCAAATAATAACATATCTCAACCGTCACTTCACTACATAATGGCTGGAAGAGAGAGATACAGGGAGTCTGGGAAGAGAGACAGGAATAATAAATGGTACCTGTTCCTTTGGTAGTCAACCAGATATATTATGGAGCCTATTTCCTTCACATAGTTACACTGTCCAAAGGTAAAGGTGATGTTTGTTTTATTTTGTTGTTGCATCCTAAGGTTAGCCAAGTGCCTAATGTATAGTAGGTGCTGAATAAATGTGTTAAATAAATGAACATGATAAGGCAGGTCAATAGGGAAGATGATGAGGGGAAGCCTAGGGGATCACTAGATTAAATGTAAATTAGCAATTTAAATCTACTGGAAACATATATCAGTTCCTTGAGAGCCGTGACCATGTTTTAATCATCTTTGTGTTCCCTAGGATTCAGTCTTGTACAATAGGGACTCAGTCATTCCTATGGAATTGAATCATCTTTCGGGACTCCAATGATTGTGTAGTAAAACAATTCTAGAAGATAATAGGTTGGAAGGATTAAAAAAATGGTTTAAGTGATTTGCAGGTGATCATGTAAGGAGGATAACAACAATCACAATTAGACTTGGTGGGGCTGGAGGGCAAGGTGCTCCTGGGAAGGAATGATGCTAGTGCTGGAGGGACTGTAACAAGTGGTCCAGGGAAGGGCTGTGATGACCGAGTCCTCGCTCTGCTGGTTCATGGGGCCAAAGTGATTCCATTCACATAGGTACATTAGGGAAAGTGATTCCCTAAATCACTCAGTCTTGTCTCCATCATCTCCTCATTGTCAAAAATATCACAACTACCACTGATCCAATTATTTTTTCTTTTTTCCTATTTGCATATACAGCCACTTCCTGGCCACACAACTCGGGTGAATTCCAGAGTCTTCCCTCTTAAACCCAGTACCACATCCCTCTTCTTCTCCAATGACAACTTCTCTCCAAAGGGGCGGAAGGGGTGCTTTTCACTAGACCCGTGACTCCTCTCCTTGCCCCCTCCTCCCAAAGACAGCCACGTTCGATGATTCCAAGGTTATTCTCCTTTCTGTGCCGTGATTGCCATCACTGACAACTTCTACCAAAGAGGAGAAAAACATACTTTTTCATCTTTAGTGGGACACCTCCTCTGGCTAAGAGGGCATCTCACTATGTAAGAATTCCAGCAGATGGAGAAGAGAGGATTTAGTGATGCTTCATAGATGTGTGGTAGTGGGGTCAACCTAGATGTTGACTCAAAGTTGGTGTGACTGGGAATAGATTAATGGCTTTGGTATGTGGGTATGTGTGTGAGTTGGGCTTGTTTAAAGTCTGGAAGGAGTGGTATCCTACATAGATGAATAAGACAGACAGGAAATATTCTGGAATGGAGCAAGAATGCGGGAAACATTTGGATGAGAACACAGACGAAAGAAATGCAGAGCTTCAAAGTCCTCACTGAAGATTTGGGAAAATAACAATAATTAACATTATCCACCCAGCACTTTTCTTAGTACTTTACATATCTAGGGGTGTCCAAAAAATGTATATATGCTTTAAATAATTATTAATTCCAATGGGTTAAATCTGAAAAGAAAGAAACATCAATTGAGCTGTTAAGCATGTATACATTTTTTGGGGACACCCTGTATTACTCCATATATTCTTCACAGCAAGTCTCTGAGGTAGATATTAGTATTATCCCTACTTTACAGAATAGGACACCAAGGCACAAAAGTATGGAGTAATTTGCCCAGGGCCACATACAAGTAAGTGGTAAAGAAAGCTGGAATTCCAAGCTGAAGTTCTGTTCTCTACTAACATTTATTCAGTACTAACTATGCACTAGGTAATATGCTTTTGTCTAGCTCTCATGACCCTGGGAGACCTAAAGAGCTGTAAGTGACAGAAAAACATATCCTGTCACAGCCCCTTCAGTTGCCAACATGTAGATTATTTACATTGTGGATTGATTTGCTTTGTGATCTGTATGACACAGTCTTTAAGCCTTAGGTTGTTGGTTTTTTTTTTTACACATATCGTTCCCACAAAATGTTTGTATGTACACATTGGAAGTGTGTATATGTTGTGGTATTTATGTACTCAAACACAATTTACTAAACAGTCTTCAAGATCATGCCTCGCTCTTATCTCTAGTGTTTAGCATGGTTTCCATTATATTTCTCTGAGGAGACAAGCTAGTCCTTTCACTTTACAGGCAGTGAAAATGGTCTGGAGGAGGTCAATGGCTTGAGCAAGGTCACAGGTCAAGTTAGCAGCATTTGGCTTAAATCAGGATCAATAACCTCCATTCCTCCAGCCTGATCCTTGGAGGGTCCACCTGTCCTGGGGCTCGGGACACGTTCCAAATTGGGTAATCTGGTGCACACTGCCTGTCTGAAATTCCCCTTGTGGTTTTGCTCACATCTGGTGTTTTTCACTTCTCTTTCTAAACACGTGCTTTGATCCTGCTGCTGCTACAGCAGAAAGATGTCCATGGTTCCAAGGAGCACAGCTAACTTAGTGAGAGGTGAAAGATCTTCCTCTCAACGGGACTTCTAAAAATAAACAGTATCAGAGCCTCGCCTTGTCATGCTTGACACACTTCCCGGAAACCCCCAGATTCAGAGACATCTACCCAGTCTCTCTACAACCCCTAAACCTCTAATGGGCCTGGACTCCTGCCCCTTCTCCCCTCCCCAGCTCCTCTCAAATGCTCAACAGATTTGAAATCTTGTGCCTTTGCTTCCTTTTTGATTCTCAGAGTACACAGGATGGAAAGTGGTTAAATGCCTTCCATAAGAATTCTGTGGTCAGTATGAGAGACATACTGAACTGAGAACCATGTATATTCAGTGTCAGATAAAAACTTTTCTACAACTAGCTTTCCTGTTGTATTTATTTTATCAAACTTTGTTATTCATTCTGCCCCTTACCTTATCTTAGTAAGTCTGTTTCATAATTATATAAGTACTAGAGGCCCAATGCATGAAATTCATGCAAGAATAGGCCTTCCCTCCTCTGGATGCTGGCACCAGCTTCTCTCTGGCACCCGGGACCTGGGCTTCCCTCGCAGCCCTGGTTTTGTCCAGAAGGACATCAGTCTAATTAGTATATTAAGTTTTTATTATTATAGATTTTTACATTATAATAAAATATTTTAGGGAAATAAGAACAAGAAAACCCCCCACAATCCTGGTACTCTAACGTAGCCATTCTTAATTATGTGATTTGTGGTCTCCTGGGCTTATTTTCCTTGTATGCATGTGAGTATATTTTCTGCTTGTTCATTTATTTTTTACATAGTCAGAATCATAATTTACATGCTCTTCTTTTTACTATTAACATTATATTACAAATGTTTTCCCATGTTGCTACATAATCTTGCAGATATACAGGAAAGGGGAAATGTAGGTTTTGGCAAAGGGATTAGAGAAGACATGAGGAGGGAGGGCATTCTTCATATTAGAGGGAATCATTTGCTTCTACTTTATCTTGGTCCCTCTTTCCCTTCCAGTTGCCCAAATGGGTTAAGTCCAATCTAAGACATCCTACCTCAAATGGATTAAGTCATCCTCCTTCCACCAATCTTCCTCCAGCCAACCTTTCAATCCAACCCCTCTTGCTTATCTTTGCTGACCTTCCCAAACCCAAGGTGCTTAGCCAGCTCCCTCCTGCCATCTCACTCTCCACCTTCAGCCTCACCATGCAGAGGCCACTTCCCTGCTTAGCAGCCCTGGGGAAGCCTTCACTTAAGAACTGAGTGACCTCTGAACGATGAATGCCCAGTTTTGCTTCGTTGGAGCTGCTCTCCCAACTCTAAGGACACTAGCTCACCTACTGTGTATCAGGCACTTTACTCCTTATAAGAATGCTGAAAGATTGGAATGGCTCTTCTGAAATTACAGTGGAGGAAGCTGGAGCCCAGAATTTGTCTTTGTAATCATACAAAATACTTTTGAAATGGAAGAGAATTCAGAAAATACTCAGAAGTGCAGAAAAAAAGTACAAAGCAACATCACCCATCATCCACCCTCCCAAAAGAACCACTGTTAACTTAATTGTAAACTGTTATTTCCTTTTAGTTGTGTGTGTGTGAGAGAGAGGGAGGGTTGGGAGTGGGGTTTTGGGACACATTCCAAATTGGGTAATCTGGTGCAGGATATTCATGACATAGATAGATTTGGGATTATACTACTTCTATTAGTTCACTAGGCAGGCACAACAATGCACCACAAACTGAGTGGCTTAAACAACAGAAACATTGTCTTAGGGTCCTGGAAGCTGGACGTCTAAGATCAGGATGTTGGCTGGGTTGGTTCCTGCTGAGGGCTGCGAGAGAATGTCAGGCCTCGGCCCTAGCTTCTAGGGGTTTTCTGGCAATCTTTGTTTTTCCTTGGCTTCTGTTGTGTCGTTCCAGCCTATGCCTTATCTTCACCCCTGTGCATTTCTGTATCTCCACACAGCATTCTCCTCCTCCTTCTCCTCCTCCTCCTCCTCCTCCTCCTCTTCCTCCTTCTTCTTCTTCCTCTTCTTCCTCTTCTTCCTCTTCCTCCTCTTCCTCCTCTTCCTCCCCTTCCTCCCCTTCTCCTTCTCCTTCTCCTTCTTCCTCTTCCTCTTCCTCTTCCTCTTCTTCTTCTTCTTCTTCTTCTTCTTCTTCTTCTTCTTCTTCTTCTTCTTCTTCTTCTTTTAGAGGGAAGGAGAGAGAGAGAGAAATATCAATGTGAGAGGGAAACATGGATTGGTGGCCACCTCCTGCATGTGCCCCATTTGGGGATCAAACCCAAAACCCAGCATGTGTCCTGACTGGGAATCAAACCCACAACCTTTTGGAGTATGGAATGATGTTCTAACCACTGAGCATACTGGCCAGACCCCCATGGCATTCTTTTTATAAAAACAAGAGTCATTTTGTCTTCCATGACTGGTCCCCCCACTCACATATCCTCATTTAGCTTGGAAGAGATCCTGGAGGGAAGATACAAGAGCAACCATAGAAACCTACATGAGAGAGCGGGGGAAGTTTTGGAAGGTGAACGTAGAATTGTTAACTATGAAGCACTATGGTATGATTATTAAGTAGTCCTACATAGAGTTGGAGAAATGCATTTTCAAATTCTAGCTCTCATGCTCATATTTTTGGGGCGATCTTGGGTATTACTACTCAGGTTCTCTATTCTTCCATTTTCCCCTGGTAACAGTACCCATTCATAGAGTTGTTGTGAAAATAAAAACAAGGTGATATATGTAAAGGTTTGGCATGAAGAAAGCACTTCATTCATTCATTCATTCAGTCAGTCAGTCAGTCAATCACTCATTCAACAAATATTTGCATCTACTGTTCCAGGGACTGTGCCAAACCTCTGAATCCACAATGGTCAAGAAAACTGACAAGGTTCCTGTCTCCTGCAACTCACACTCCAGAAGAAAGGTAGATATTTAAGCAAATAAACATACAACTAAAGTCCATGATTATAAACTGTATAAAAAATGTGAAGATAAAGACCTAATTTCTAAGATGGCAAGTGGGATATTTTAGTTTGTCGGGGTGGAGAGGAGAGGCACTGAGGGAGGGACACTCTGAGGAAGTGATAGTAAACCAAGACCTGAAAGTCAAGTTGGAAGCAGCCTTGATGGAGGGGGTTGAGGGGGGGAGAGGGGGGCAGTCTCAGGTAGAGGGAACAGGGCCTAAGACAGTAAGAGCTGGGTTCCTTAGGAAGTGAAAGAAACATCAGTGTGTGTGTGTGTGTGTGTGTGTGTGTGTGTGTGTGTGTAGAGAGGGATTCAGAGAGACCCTGAGGAGAGGTTTTTGAAAGTCAAGACTTAGGTTGAGGAGGATGAGGACTAAGCAGGACCAAGGGATTCATCAAGTAAGAAATCCTTTGACCTGTGAGGTAACAGGTCAGGGTTGAAACTAGATGGCACAGGGTGAAGTAGCATGTGGTGAGGAAGTGAAGGTGGAGAAGGAAGTTAGCATAGATTCTTTTCAGATGTGTTGTGACAAAGGAAAAGAGAAAGTTGGGTTGCTAGCTAAAAAGAGGATTTCTCATTTATTTTTAGTGTAGGTGAGGGGATTTTTGAGCATTTTCTAGGCTGAGGAGAAGGATCTAGTGGCTAGAGGTTGAAGGCAGGAAGAGAAGGTGGAACTGAGATAGCTGTCAGAAGGCCCCATTCCCATGGGTATGTTGCCTGCAATTAGAAGGTAACAGACTCCTGTGTCTCAATTGGACCACAGACCTAAACAATGTGATTTCAATGATAGATATGGTTAATCAAAACTCTGCAAAAGGGAAAAGGATTAAGAAGTACAAATTGCCAGTTATAAAGATAGTCATGGATGTACAGTGTAATTGTCAATAATACTATAATAACTATGTATCATGCCAGGTGGGTATTAGACTTATTGGGGTAATTATGTTGTAAGTTTTATAAATGCCTAATCACAATGTTATATACCTGAAACTGATATAACAGTATATGTCAACTAAACTTGAAAAACATTTTAGATTAAGAGATTTGTACAAACCATTTCCATATGTTTTTAAAAAATCAAAAGAGTCATATTTTTAAATTCTGGATTTTAAGGCAACTGACATTTAAAGTAAAATTTTAAGAAATTTATAACAGACACAATTAAGAATTGATTTCAGCCCAGTTAGCATGGCTCTGTGGTTGGGTGTTGACCCATGAACCAGAAGGTCACAGTTCGAATCCTGGTCAGGGAACATGCCCAGGTTTCGGACTTGATCCCCAATGGGGAACATGTGGGAGGCATCCGATCGATGATTCTCTTTCATTATTGATGTTTCTGTCTCTCCCTGCTCTCTTCTTGCTCTGAAATTAATAAAAATACATTTCTTTAAAAGTGTATTTAAAGCCTAAACCAGTTTGGCCCAGCGGATAGAGCGTTGGCATGCGGACTGAAAGGTCCCAGGTTAGATTCCTGTCAAGGGCATATTCCTTGGTTTTGGGCACAACCCCAGTAGGGGTTGTGCAAGAGGCAGCTGATCAATGTTTCTCTCTCATCAATGTTTCTAACTCTCTATCTCTCTCTCTTCCTCTCTGTAAAAACTCAATAACATATTATTTTTAAAAAGTGTATTTAAAAATAAATTTTTAAAAATAATTTATTCCACTGACACTTTAGCGCTAGTTATAATGCCTTTCATGTAATCTGGCTTTATTTTAGAATTTGATAAAAGCTTTTCTTGGCATTTACCTTGGACCCAAACACTCTCAGGACAGCCCCAGATTTCTGGCCAATTTGGCACTAACAGCTCTTAGAGATTTTGTAAGTCTGAATTGCCCATTGCACGTAATTTTTTCCTTCCTCAAAAGGAGATGAAAAGACAACAGTTCTGCTGGGTTGATAGACTCAAGGAACAAGAAAGTTTCCCTTTACCTCCCCAGCTCCCTTATCAGCGAGAAATGGTGCTCACTCTACCTACCCCCTCCTTTTTTCATACAGCAGAAGAAAAAAGATAAATGACTGTTTTTATTTGGTTATTTATATAACAAGTAAATATGCACATCGTTTCAAGAATAAAATGGTTTTATATTATTTAATAGAAGTCCCCATTCCATCCCCTCCCATTTCTCATTCCTTAGATAAAACCACTTCCAATGCTTTAATTAATGCCCCTCCCCTTTCTTATGGATCACCATCTCTCTAAAACAGCTACTTCCTAAAGTCTATCGGCTTTCTACTGTGGAAAACGGAGATTTGGCTTCCACCCCTCCCTTACCACAGACACACACATATTTTCTGGCTTATATACCTGTATTATCATTAGATTGATACTCAGTGTTTAAGTTATTTTGACCAAATAAATACCATTCACAACTGTGTGGTATAATAAATTATGATCACTTTCCTGAATAACATTTCGCTTTCTTCAGAGTTAATAATTGTGTCATTTTCACTTGCCTAGATTTTCCTCTGCGTGTGCCACTGATTGAATCCCTCCCTATCGCTCCTTCTGATCTGTTCCTACCTGGGCTAATTGATCTCTAGGCTTGCTTTTGAAGGGAACCAATGTTTTGCCATTCTAAAGCTGCCTTTGGGACATTCATTGTAAGCTGTTTATTAAGAAACAAGATTCGCCTATCTGGTGTTGCTCAGTGGTGGAGCATGGGTCTCTGAACTGAGGAAGTCAGGGTTCAATTCTTGGTCAGGGCATATGTCTGGGTTGTGGATTCAGTCCTGTTAGGAGCGTGTAGGAGGCAGCTGATTAATGATTCTCATCATTGATGTTTCTAATATCTCTCTCCCTTTTCCTTCCTCTCTGAAATCAATCTCTCTCTATATTAAAAAAAAAAAAAAAAAAAAAAAAAGAAAGAAAGAAAGAAAAAGAAAGAAACAAAGCTCAGAAGGAATCTTGTTTCAGACCCAAGAGCTTCAGGCAGAAAACCTGCTTTTGGAGAGACCCTTGGCTTAATCACATTAAGCATCTCCACCCTAGCCTTAGTCAGGAAAACTCCAAGCCTGTTAGCTAGTCACCCAGTGGTCCCATTGTTTCTGGGTTGCCTAGGAGCATTTTCCTGCCATGTATGCTTCTCAACTACTTGTAAACTGCCCACTCTCACGTCTAACACCCAATACCCGATCTTCCCCCTCCCCCTTTTTTTCCTTTGTCCAAAATGTCTTATATATCCAATGTTGAATCACTGTCTTTGGAATTTTCATGAATATGTGAATTCTCCATGCACACATATTAAAATTTGTTTGTTTATTTTTCCTTTTAATCTCTCTGTGTCAATTCCACACAGTACAGCTGTCACCTTGGAATCTCCCTTAATCACATCCTGGGGATTCCCTTCACCTGTTATGTTGACTAATCTGGTCCTTGCATTCCATCTCTTCCTTGTTCTTGGTTCACTCCATTGTTTTGGTGGAGCACATCTTTCAGTAATTTTCTAAGAAAGAGTATATTTCTAGGAAGATATAACAGATGCCATCAATGCCCTGTCCATAATCTCTTGGCGCCTACCACATCCATGCATTTTAAATTATCAGCATAAATGTCTCTTTGCCTGAGGGCTTTTTCTGGCCACTGAAAGTTTTACTCACAAAATCTTAGGGAATTAACCCCCTTCTCCCTGGGAACAGCCGTTACCCAATGACTGATAAGAGTTAGCAGATAAATACCCCAGTTTCCTCAGCCCTGACGGGATAATTTTGAGGCACGATTTCTACACTGGTCTCCAGAATTCCCCAAAGGAATCAAGTCCCAGTTGTTCACAGTTATCATACTTACTGGGTTTATTGGCTTCCTTGTTTCACTTCCCACTGCCTTACAGGTGTTTCCCGGGATCACCTCCCAAAAACACCACTTGTGCGCTTACATCTGTGTTTCATCTCTTATCTTTATACTTTATTCTCTGCTTTTCAAATCTCCTACTGAGTTTATTTTTTATTTTTTGCAATCATATCTACATTTCTAAGACCTCTTTTTTGTTCCCTAAATAGTGTTCTGTTTTTATTTTATGTGTGTACAATTCCTTCTTATCTCTATGAGGCTATTAATAATTTTTATTTTCTTTTTCTCTCAGAGAGGTTGCTGTTGTCAGATGATCTTTAGGGCGTTTCTCTCCGGTGTGTCAGGTTCCCAGAGAAAACTTGTATAATCTCCTGGTTGGATGCCAGGGTTGCACTACCTACATAAGGAGAGAAGGCAGGGGGTCTCTAGGTAATCTCTCTCCCCTCCACCCCCGGCCCCCGTATGTTGTCCTTTCACACATCTCTGCCTGGTCCTCCTTCTGTCTTACTCTCCCACCAGAAGAAAAACCATCTTTCTTTGGGTTTGGTGGGGCAGGAGCAGTCCACCTGAGAGCAGCAAAGGGAACTGGGGGTCTGAGGACCTCGATGCCCCTTGAATGGACTTTCAATTCATCCTACTGTTTTTAAGCACAACTTTACTTACAAAATGCTCACAAAGCACCTGGCTGGGGCCACCAATGGTGGAGTACATGGTGCATTCTGAAGTGTAAAGTGAGTTGCTTGAGCTTTTTCATCTGCTGGCTTAGAATTCTGCTTTCCCAGGCCTCTTGAGAAACTCTGGCTACACAGACCCAAGAGACTGGTAACAGCACTTACTTATGGGCAGGCAGAAGGTGGGACCTGGGCCAATGGGAGACACGGATGAGGGATACTTTTGTTCTGTGCCTTTTTGCTTTTTTTTTTTTTTTTTCCTTAGAACCATGTGAATGTATTTACTTCATCAAACATTAACTTTTGGTCGAGCCCTAGGAGGGAGTGGAGCACAGTGCATGTGTTTAATCTGTGGTCCTGAACCAGAAATCTCGAGTGTTGTTTTCTAAGTTAGCAGCTGCAATGTTGAGACCACGAGATGCTTCCCAAGCAAAAGCCTTCCTAAGCAAATTCAGAAGCCATAAGCAAAAATATGGACAAATTTGACTCCATAAAAATGCAAGATTGCTGTGAGTCAAAAAAGCAAAAAGAAAAGAAAACCAGGACGCCAAAAACAAATGGGAAAGCTATTTCCAACTAATAGAAAAACGGCTGGTTTCCTTAAACTATGGAGTTCTTCTGAAAGGATTAAAAACAAAGTCTAATAGAAAACAATAGGCATGGACATAAATAGAACACATGGGTCAATCCATTCAAATGGCTTTTTTTATTTTTAAATTTTAAAGCCACTTTTTATTATAAAATAAAACAAAAACACAACAAAAAATATACAGACAACCAAACAAAACAAATGTTATATAGTAAGCACATTTTCACTCAGAACAAGAAATAGAACTTGGTCAGCCATGCTAGAGGCCCTCCATGTGCTCTGTGGTGATCATAACTGCCTCCCTCCCCCCTGAGAGTAACCACCATCCTGACTTCTGTAGAAATCACTTCCTTCTAAGTTTGAGGTTTTAACCAACCAAGTGGCATCCCTGACTACTATGGCTTAGTTGTGTCCAACAAATGGCTTTTAAATGTA
The DNA here is from genome assembly GCF_014108245.1 of Pipistrellus kuhlii. NCBI lineage: Eukaryota > Metazoa > Chordata > Mammalia > Chiroptera > Vespertilionidae > Pipistrellus > Pipistrellus kuhlii. Next base: position 9,675,655 of record NW_023425523.1, read on the forward strand.
AGGAAAACACTCTCCACCTCACTCATGGTTTTAAGAATGAGCATTCAAACAATGAGAAATCGTTCTTAACCTATCAGAATGGCAATATTATAAAAATCTGATAATGCCTACTGGTGAGGTGAGGATAATGGGGAGGTAGGAAATCTAAAACATTTTTTTTTGTGTGTGTGAATTTGAAAATTGGGGCAGTTTCTTTGTACTTCAGTTTGGCACCAAAGGTCAAAGTTAAAAAGTTATACCTTTTGACCTAGCAACTTGATCACCAGAAATTTATCTTGTGAATATGCTGGGCATTAAGATATTTAAGACATATTTACACGGATAAATATGATAACCTAATTTGTAGTCATAAAAACTGTAAGCAACCCAACCATTTGCAGTATTACACTGACTGCATACATTGTAGGTATTCATTCTATAGACTGTATGGAATACTAGGCAGCCACTAAAAAGACATGAGGTACCTTTAAATTATGTCAACATGTATTGTCACATTTAATAGAAAGATATGAATCAAATGTCTATGAATGACCCCATTTCTGTGTTTGGTGGTTTTTCAAGTGTTACATAGATATACATAGATATACTTACATACACACAGAATGTCTCTGGAAGGAGACAAAAGAAACTAACAATTATGGCTACCTCCAGAGAGGGGAACTGGGAAAATAAGAGGTCAAGAAAGGGAAGGAGACTTGCTTATTTTTTTTCTTAAATACATTTAAGTCTTTTATCCATTTTGAGTTTATTCTTTTTTTTTCTTTATTGATTAAGGTATTACATATATATCCTTATCTCCCTGTTGCCCCACATACCCCCACTCATGCCCTCACCCTCCTAGTGTCTGTGTCCTTTTGAATTTATTCTTATGTATGGCGTAAGTTGGTGGTCTAGTTTCACTTAAAAATTTTTTTAATTTTCATTAACAAAATAGCTTAGTTATTAAAAATAAGCAAACATTATAGAAGAATTGAAAATAAATAGTAAAGTCCCTACCCTCATCTCCACTTTTCCTATTCCTTAGGAATCATCAATGTTAAAAGTATGGTAGGTATCTCTAAGCTCTTCTTCTGTGTATATACACATATATTTTTATATTTATTTCTAGATATAGGTAACGTGTGTATAATCTTTTATAACTTGCTGTCTCACCCTCCATGCAAAATGGACATAACTGAGACTGGAAGTGGCTGTATGCCAATAAGTTACTGACGGGTTGGTAAGCTGCGCATGGAGATACAGTGTCTGAGGAGGGGAAGTCACACTCCTTGAAAGGCTTAAGGGTAAAGTGGTATTTTTGGTTCAGTTGGCCTCATGGCGCCCCTGAAAGTGTAAATTCCTTTTTGTAGAAAAATACCAACTTCTACATTCAGGACTGCTTCAGAGCATGAAAGGATCTCCACCATCATCCAGTCCAGCCTCAACGGTAGGCCAACAGCTGTTTTCCTGGGAGAAGGGGAGGACTTGGTCAGGGGCCTTGCCTAATATCCCCCAGCCAGGGAGAGTGCCAAAGCTGGGCTTTCTTTCTCCAAGACCCTTGTTCACTCACTGTGTTGTGCTACCTCCGGTTGCTTTGAGAGGAAGAGGAAGAGGAAGGGCAGTGCTCACTTTGAAAATATTCAGTTGCTCAAACCACACGATTCCTCAGATGGCAGGGCTGGTACCCCGCGCCTGGCTCTGTGCCCATGAGCTCTCCCGTGAGGTTTTACTCTTGCCTGCCCTGCACCTCATTAACGGCCGTGAACTCATTTTGGGAACATCGGTCTTAAACTTTTCATCCTGGCACTTTGCACTCTTTATTACTCAAACACAGCTTTATTATTTGCTCAGGTCTTGGCAGGATACTGAACAGGACAGTACCATATCAGATGGATAATAAAAGGGGGGGGGGGAGACAACCAAGTTCAGATCGATGCCAAATTAATTTCTTTGGGGAACAGTCATTAAGTGCTAGATAATGAGGATGGGGGAGGGAACAAGATATATCTCTTGCTCTTTAGCAGCTTCCTGTCGAACTACCTCCAAACTCTTTTCATCATTACACTCCATCAAAAAATTTTTTTTAGTATGGTCCTAATTGGTTTTGCTCAGTGGATAGAGCATTGGCCTGTGGACCAAAGGATCCATGTTCAATTCCGGTCAACGATAATAACCGAGGTTGAAGGGCCCTGGTCGGCTCATGTGCAGAAGGCAACTAATCGATCTTTCTCTCACATAGATATTTCTCTCTGTCTTCCCTCTCTCTTCCACTCTCTAAAAATCAAAGGAAGGTGAGAATTAAAAAAAAAATTTTTGCATGCACTCCCAACAATTGCATATTTATTATAAATTATATGTGCTCTACTGTACTAATTTTTAGATATTGGTAAAGCTTAACTTTCCTAATATTTTAGTACCTATAATAATAAAAGCATGATAAGCTAATTAGACTAGACAGCCTAATGACATTCCCCATGTCATCCTGAATGAAGCTGCTGGGGCGGGGGCTGAGGCAAGCAGTTAGAGGTGATCATGCAGGCAGACAAGCAGTTAGGGGCGATCAGGCAGGCAGGAAAGTGGTTAGGGGTGATCAGATAGGCAAGTGAGTGGTTAAGGGTGATCAGGCAGGCAGAGTGGTTAGGGGCAATCAGGCAGACAGGCAGGCAGGCAGGCAGGCGATCAATTAGGAGCCAGCGGTCCCTGATTGCAAGAGGGATGTTTAAACCTACAGTCCCAAGGGGTCCCGGATTGTAAGTAGGTACAGGTCTGGAATATGGACCCCTCCACTGAATTTTGTGCACTGAGCCTCTAGTAAAGAATAAAAAGGAACAAGTGTTCACATATTTTTCTTCCCACCCCTCAGTGTATCATCTTGGGCATCCCACTTTGGAGCCCATTATTCCAACAGGGGAATCAGATGGATACCCCCAAATACTATAATCCAAGAAAGTGTGAAAAGGGCTATAACGGCAGGGTAAGCAAAGCAATCTTCGAGCATCAAGGAAGCGTTGCCAAAGGAAAGGGAAGTTGAGAAAATGAAAGGACTTCTGACCTCGTCCTGAGCCTAGCTCCCCTGGGCTCAGGGCCAGAGACGAGTGCCCGGCTTCATTTCCTAGGCTGGTGTCTGTGCAAAGACTGCCTTATAAAAAGACAGCAATAAGCTCCTACCTCAACCCTGAAGCATCCAGTTCCCAAGACCTTGAGCTTAATCAATAACATGGCCTTTCATGATGCTGGCGGCAGACATTTCTGACCCATGGCCCAGAGCCACGTTCAACATCTACACTCAAGAACGGTGAGGCAAGGGCCCTTGATGTGGAGCCGGGAGGCCGAGCTGAATCCTGCTTCTCTTACTAATCAGTTGTGTGACTACTGCCCTTTAACCTCTCTGAGCCTTCATTTTCTCATCTGCAAACAGGGAACAATAAATGCCTTCCAGGAGGCATCACAATTTCTAACGTTAGTTGAGTTTTTCACTGGGCATCACATGTGTCATCTCATGAAATCTTCATGACACTAGGATGAAGTCGATGCTACGATGGTTCCCACTTGGCAGACATGGAAACGGAGTCATAGAGAGAGCAGATCATTTGTTTGTACAAGTTTACAGAGCAAGAAGGTGCGGAACCAGAGTTCTGCGGACTCGAAAGCCCTTGCTCTGCCCACTCTGCTGGGCTGCTGGCCTCACACTGCTGCCTGCAGGGGCAGATAGGTAACTCTAACACTGAAGGTGCTATTACACAAGTCTAAATGCAAAATATGCTGCCGGGCCAGTGTGTCTCCGTGGTTGAGTGTTGACTAGTGAACCAGGGCACATGTTCGCTTGTGGGCTCCATCCCCAGTAGGGGATGTGGAGGAGGCAGCCAATCAATGATTCTCTCTCATCCTTGATATTTCTCTCTCCCCGTCTCTCTTCTTCTCTCTGAAATAAAAAAATATTTTAAAAATAAATAAGTGCAAAAATATGCTTTTCTACATAGCTCTAAAGGTCAACAGGGTAGGATTTGGTTAGGAAAAAAGGTTGAGAAGAAGTTTAAAGTTTTCTTGCTCTATTTTTAGTCCCTCATAACAGTGTGTCATAATCTGGGAAGAGTAGTCAGTTAAGAATAAGGAGACCAGTTGAAACCGGTTTGGCTCAGTGGCTAGAGTATCCGCCTGCGGACTGAAAGGTCCCAGGTTGGATTACGATCAAGGGCATGTACCTTGGTTGCTGGCATGTCCCCATTGGGGGGTGTGCAGGAGGCAGCTGACCAATGTTTCTCTCTCATTGATGTTTCTAGCTCTTTATCCCTCTCCCTTTCTCTCTATAAAAAAAATCAATTAAAAAAAAAAAAAAGAATAAGGAGACCAGTTCTGCCTCAAACTTGCTCCCTGCCTTTGGGCATTGAAGCTGAGTGTACTTCTCTGTTAGGAGTCCTAATATATGAGCTCTTCAGGGTCTTCTTGTCTGATGATCCCCAACCTCCATTCTCAAAACAGTCTGCAAGCTGGCCTCTCCCTGATCTCCAGGGAGGGGGCTGGAGAGAGGCTGGAGTTCAGGGAGGTGCAGCTCAGGCCAGGGAGGGCGAGGGCATAGACAAGGCCTGTGTGGGCAACTGGGAGGGGGCGGGGACTCCAGCCAGAGCTCCGGTGGCCACTCCATAATTATAAGGAAACAGCGCTGTTTCTGTTGTGGTTGTTCCCTCTGTTTTCTTTGGGCAGTTATTTTTTTAACTGTCCCTTTTCAGCTGGGTAGTCGGAGCCTTGCAACTGATGGAGTATTTGAATCCTCTGTGGAGAGAGGCCAGCTGACCACCTTCAGCTCCCTACCCCCCATACACACACATACACACACACACACACACACACACACACACACACACTTCAGGGAAGTGAAGCCAGGGCGGCAAACTTGCTGACAGTACCGGACAGCCTGCAAACCCAAACATCCTCCTTTCCCTGCCTGGCCTCCTGCCTCCTCAGTGCAACCATGCCGGGCAGCAGAGTGAAGAACACAAAGCCACGAGCTTTCCAGAGCAGGGGAGGCTCCAGCCATTCCCTCCCAGCCCCTCGCTCCTCCCTTGGGCTCACAGCCACACAGGCACAAGGTTATAGTTACAGTTAAGAACTGCTGACATCTACTTTTTTGGTTGTTGCTTACACACACACACACACACACACACACACACACACACACACACACACACTTTCCTTCATGGCTTAAAGCTTCGCAGCACAGTTGATCCAAACCCAAAGGTGCATATTTGCTTTGCTTCTCGTGTTTCCTTAAGTTTGAGCAAAATGAATGTGGTGTTTAAGAGTCAGAGAGAAGGCTCATTGGCTTAGTTATTTCCCTAAGCTTTCCAGTTTCTTTCGGCCGCTGGAAACCAAAGAATAGAGTCTTTTATGCCTAAGATTAGAAACATCTGGCCGTCAGATTTGAGTGAAGCTGGGCTGGAGTCTGGCAAAACCAGGTGGAGTGGCCTGCCTACGAGAATGATGGAATTTTAAGCACCGATGGGACTAAAAGTTACTAAATCCAAGCTCTTGGTTTTACAGATAAGGAAACAAGCCCAGAGTGGTTGGGATTTCTTAATGTCACACATCTTGTGTCAGAGGTGAAGCCAGACCCCAGGAGATAACTGGGAGAATCCCATTCCTGGTCAACTACACCCATGGGAAGGAAGGACTTGACTATTGAAAAAATTTAAATGTTTATAAATATTCTTAATTCCTCAATTTGACATACCCAACTATTTACACTTTTGCATATTTCTACCCAGTTTATCTTTTTAACTTGATTCTTTTTTAGAGACAGAAACATGTATTTGAGACAGCCAGAATTGAACCAGCAATCTTTCAGTGCACAAGACCCAACCAACTGTGCCCTCCAGCCAAGGCTTCCACCCAGTTCTTATTCTTCCTCAAGGAGAAGAAAGCACCCACTCTGCACCAAATGTTCGCCTACCTTTTGTCATTGAATTGTTACACTAATATACAAGAGGCACTATTATACCTATTTCATAGAGAATGAGACAGAGAGATCACACACATTTGCCCAAAGTCATACAACAGAAACAGGTGGAGTTAGGATTTGAATTCAGGTTCCTCTGACTCTGCAGCTCCAGACTCCAATACACCATGTTGCCACAGCTGCTGTGCATGTCACACTCAACATCTGTACCCTTTCCCACTTTCATAATTCCCAGTTTTCACAATTATTACTTTTAAGGATGTATTCGTCCATTCCATAAATACTTATCAAACAGCTACTTTGTGCCAGGCACAGTCAAGACACGCAAGATAGAGCAGTGAGTGAACAACATAGAAGAATCCCTGCCCTCGAAGAGCACGGATTCTACAGGGAGAGTCAGACAATAACTCAAATAAGTCACACAAAGTGCCACGTGGAATGAGGAGGATAAAATGAGGAAAAGGAATAGGAAATGCTGGGAGCTGGGGGTGGAGGCAGATGACAATTTAAAATAGGATGGCCAAGGAAAGGAAAGCTCACCTGAGATATGTAAGGGGAAGAGGGAAAGAGCCAAATGGACATCTAGGAGAAGAGGGAAGTGAGTTCAAAGTCCTGAGGCAGGAGAAGACCTGGTGTGTCCATGTAACAATTAAGAGGCCGGTGTGGCCAGAGTGGAGTATGCAAGAGGAAAAGTAGTACAAGATGGGGCCAGGGAGTAATAGAGGTCCAGTGAGGTGGTGCCTGAGACCAACCAAAGATTTCAGCTTTTATTCTAAATTAGAGGCCCAGTGCATGAAATTCGTGCATGGGTACAGTCCCTAGGCCTGGCCTGCTATCAGGGCCATCTTTCCTAGCTCCCCACAGCCTGTCCCGCCCCCAGCTGCCACCCACCCCCAGTTCCCCATTCGCCATCAGGTGATCAGAGCCTGCCGGTTGGGGAAAGGGACCAAGAGATGGTCAGTGTGCCTCATAGTGACTGGTCCAGCAGTCGTTCTGGTTGTTCTGCCAGTAGGGCCAATTTGCATATTACCCTTTTATTATGTAGGATGAGAGTGGAGCCAGGGAAGATTTTGAATGAACATGTTTTAATGTTCTCAGTGGTTCCAATATCAGTTGTATTTGACAAAATGAATAAATAATAATAATAAAAAATCCTAAATGGTTCCAATGACTGCGGTGTTGAAAGTAGAGTAGGGGGGTGGGGAACAAGGGTGGAAGCCGAAAGACCGGTTGGGAGGCCATTGCAATTCAGATGAGAGATGATGTGACTTGGACCCGAGGCAGTAGAGAATGTAGTGAAAAGTGACGCAATTCAGGGCGTATTTTGACAGTGGAGCCAGCAGGGTAATCTACCCTCTTTGCATGTCATGATGTCATAAAACATTTATTTTAGAGATATAGGTTGTTCCCGCCGGTGCTATTACAGATAACATGCTCATTATCGCGGCCACTCTTGCTTTTGCATGTCTTCTTTCCTTAGGATAAACTCTTAGGAGTAGGATTACTGAGTCAAAGAATGTGATCATCTTTACACCTCTTGCGACATAATGGTAGAATGTACCAACAGTACCTTAAAGATCTTTTATTTTAAATTCTCCAGAATTCCTCTACTACCCCCAGAATCTCTCACACACTAGGATTTTCTTTTTTCCCCTCTTACTCCTCCCTCTCCTTTTGGGGAATTTATAAAGGCGCAGGGTAACAAAGATGAACAAAGGTTAGGGCTGGCCACAGAGAGAGGTAAGAAAAGACAAGGAGGAATTTCTTCATTTTTTTTCTTGTGTTACAGCCCTGAGAAAGGGCCAGCTGCTTCCCTTTAGTTATTCTTTGGTAAGAATCAACAAACTAACAATACTGCTTACTTAGAGACCTTTATTCCTTCTGGGGAGATCAATGGATTTAACAATTTCAATTATCTTTCACAATGTCCCCTGGTGCTAGATTAAACTGCCTCCCCTGCACAAACATTCCTCTCACTAGGGTGGGAAGTTCACCAAACTCTGGGCTCCTTTATTTTCCTCCTCCAGCAGCAGGATGGTCCCCCCCCCCCCTCCTCCCAACGGCTTTCCACACTCAAGAGTCTACTTGCTCCGTCTTCCTTATCCATTTCATCCCTAATATGAAAGGAAAAATTTTAATCACTTATTAAAAGTAGGGGGTTTCTTAATGAATTTGAAGATCAGTTTGTCTGTTTCTGCTGATCCTAAAATTCATTTGGAAAGAAAGTGACTCAGAATAGCCAGGTGATATTGAAAAAGAACAAAGTTGGTTTCAAAGCTTACTAAAAAACTACATTAATCAAGACTGGGTGGTACTGGCATAAGGATAGGCATACAGATTGATGGGACAAAATTAAAAATCCATAAATAAATTCTAACTGGCTTTAGGCATTTGATTTTTGACAAAGAGGCCAAGAGTGTTCAATAGGAAAGAATCGTCTTTTCAACAAATGGTGTAGGAAGACTGCGTATCCACATGCAAAAGAATGTGGATGTCTATCAAATATATACATAAAAATTAAATCAAAATGGACCATAGACCTAAATGTAGGAGTTAAAGCTATAAGACTTTTAGAAGTAAACGTGGGAGTCAGTCTTTGTGACCTTGGGTTAGGCAATGATTTGTTAAATACAACACCAAGAGCACGAGTGATAAAGAATTGATTTCATCAAAATTTAAAAACTTAGTGTTTCAAAGGACATCATGAAAAAAATGAAAGGACAACCCATAGGATGAAATAAAATATTTTCAAGTTATATATCTGATAAAAGACATATCTAGAATATTAAAAATTCTAAATTCAATAATAAAAAGATGAATAACCCAGTTTCAAAATAGGCAATTACAGCCCTGGCTGGTGTAGCTCAGTTGGTTGGAGATTTGTCTGATACACTGAAAGGTCATAGGTTTGATTCCTGATCAGGGCACATACCTAAGTTGCAGGTTCAGTCGCAGTCAGTGTGCATCTGAGAGGCAACCAATCGATGTTTCTTTCTTACTCTTTTCTTTTTCTAAAATTAAAGAACATATCCTCAAGTGAAGATTTAAAAAATAGGCTATTACAATAGACATTTTTCTAAAGGAAATATACAAATCCTATATAATAAAAACCTAATATGCCAAGTGTCCGGTCGGCTGTTCAACCAATCGAAGAGTAATATGCTAATGATAAGCTAAGGCCGCTCAACCACTCGCTATGATGTGCACTGACCACCAGGGGGAAGATGCTCCAATCAGTAGGTCAGCTTGCAGCTGGGGTCCAGCTGATCAAGACAGAGTGAAGCAGGCAGGACAAGCTCAGGAGCCCTCCCATAGTCCCTTCTTTGCTGGCCAACCTCTCGTGTGCCAGCCCTGATTGTGCACTGGTGGGGTCCCTTGGCCTGGCCTGCACCCTCTTGCAATCTGGGATCCCTCATGGGATGTCAGAGAGCTGGTTTCAGCCTGATCCCATAGGCCAGGACATGGACCCCCACCAGTGCACAAATTCAGGCACTGGGCCTCTAGTAGCTAATAAGTACATTGAAAGTTAGTAGGGAAATGCAAATCAAGATCACAATGAGTTGCCAATTCTCCCCTATGAGGATGGCTATGACTTAAAAAGCAAGCAATAACAAATTTGGTGAGGATGTAGAGAAATTAGAACTCTCATATATTGTTGATGGAAAAGTAAAATGGTGCAGCCACTTTTGAAAGCAGCTTGGCAGTCCCTCTAAATGTTAAAAATAGTTACCATATGACCTACCAAAAATATGTCCACACAAAATATTGTATGTGAATGTTCATAGCAGCTTTATTTGTAGACTCAAAATGTACCATAAACAAACTAAATGTCTATCAACTGATGAATAAATAAACAAAATGTGATGTAGCTATGCAATGGAATAGTGTTTGGCAATGAAAAGGAACTTGCTACAATATGGTTGAACCTTAAAAGCATTATGCTAGGTGAAAGAAGCCAGTCAGAGAAGACCACTTTTTATGTGACTTCACTTATACAAAATGTTTAGAATAGGCAGGTCCATAGACACAGAAAGTAGATTAGTGGTTGCCTAGAATCAGGGGGAGCAAAGGAGTGAAGTGGGGAGTGGAAACGGTGACTGTTAATGGGTACAGTTACTTTGGGATAATGAAAATGCTCTAAAATTAATTAAGGTGATGGACGCACAACTCTCTATATAAAAATCACTTAATTGTACACTTTAAAGATGTAAAGTTTACAGTATATAAGTTATATCTCCATCTAGCTATTTTTTAAGTGGCTTCTTGCTCACTATTGGGAGAAAACACATACCAGATTGTTCCCTTCAGTTCCCTCAAAAAATGTGTTCCTGTGATGCATGGAGGAGCATGCTGAGAATTGCCTTAAGGGTCGCCAGTAATAAAAGCTGGCGGCTGAAAGGAGCCAGGGGAAGAGGAGGATGGAATAAGGGATGGAGAAAGAATGATAAGGGATAGATGAAGAGAGGCACTCAGAAATGAAGGCATAAGTCATTTCAAGATTGGACAGCCAGGTGGGAAAGGGGGAGGAAATGTGGGAGTGGGGATTTGCAGAATGTATTTACTGCCAACTTTGTGGGAATGGGGGCCAGGTGGGTTCAAAGCCAAACTGAAAAACAAATAATTATGAGGATACAGACTTCACTGATTCCTTGAGTGTATAATGCTGTGTAGAGCAGATAGGTATTATTTGGTAAAAGTAGATGAACACTGTCGCCAATTGGGAAAAGCAAACATCACTGCTATCACCAAATCTGCAGCCGAGCAAAACTATAATATGATTCTGAAAATAGCCAGAAAAAATAAATAAAAGGCTAACCTTTCCTACAGACAGAGCTGTGGATTAGCGTTAGGTAATTTCCAGGACAGTGCTCCTTTGTCTAAGCAGAAATCCATGTGCATAATCTTATTTGTACAGCCCCTTGCACCTTGAGAAGGGTATGTTTAATTTCTAAAAAATGTTTTCCCTAAATTAGAACTTTTAAAAGAGATGTTGGATCTGAAATGTGCCTATTTTTAAAAATTGATTTTAGAGGAGAAGCAGGGTATATATATATATAGAGAGAGAAACATTGATTGGTTGCCTCCCACATGTGCACCACTGACCGAAGGATCCAACCCGGAAACCAAGTATGTGCCCTGACTGGGAATCAAACCCACAGCCTTGGGTACATAGGACAATTCCCCAGTCAATGAGCCACATTGGCTATGGCTTACATAACAATTTTAAAATAAGAATACCATTAAGTTGAAGAATACAATGGTAACTCATTTCGCACACGCACACATCATCCCCCAAAGGTTAAAGCCTGGCAAAATGCAAATCACACCACTGGTAGCCTCTTCCTTGCAACTTGAGAGTCTGTCTCTTCCTCTCACAGGCGGGAGGAGAGACAGACGGAAGAGCTGTGACCAGGGCTTACTCATCTGTACAGTCAGTAGCTGATGATGGTTATAATAACTAACATGTGTGAAGGTTTTGAAAGTGCACAAGCCACCACCATGCATTTGCTTTTCATTTCATTTTAATCTCTACAAAAACCTCCCCTCTCATGAGAAAAATAAAAGCTTAGGAATGAAGTAATTTGCTTAAGAGCTCTCTTACCACTTTCTCCTCAAGTGTATAAACACACCTAAACCTCTCTCCCGTTTAACCAAAAGAAACCTGTTCTGTACTCCACTTGCCCTCCAGCCAACCTGTCTCTTTTCCCATAAGGAACCTTTTTCAAAAAGTATTCACACTCCCTGTCCTCCCCTCTTTGCACTCATATTCTTACTTTCTTGTCTAAGGAATGCAATGTACAAAGGCAGGTCACAAGGTGAAAGGCCGCACCTGGCGAGCACGCCTCAAGCTCCTGCAGCTTGGACCATGTGTGAGTATTAAACACAGCGTGAGGGTCTAACAAGAAGGATGCCCTTGACCTCTGAAGCAAGTGGGCAAGCCCGAGGCAGGCAATCAGGCTTGGGAAGCTTGTAGCACCCCTTGGAGCTCCAAGGAGCTTTCCGTTCCATGGCTACTTTCCCCTTCCCTTTCTCTCTGAAGGGAAGACGGGAAAGAAGAAAGGAAGAGATGGGAGGTCAAGAGGAAGGGCAGAAGGGTTCTTTCAAAGCAAAGTCATCTGACCACAAACCCCTTTATTAGGATCCCTTCCAACTTGCTGCTGTTGAGGTTGCAAAACAGAGGCCACACTTTTAGGATGAGCAACTCTGGCCTTGTGAGAGAAGGTCCCTCTCTCCAGAATTGTTTCCCTCACTGCCTCTCATTGCATCTATAATTCCTCCCTTTCAACCTCATGAACGATGATCTACATCTTGAAAGATGTCCTGAATTGAAGAATCGCAAGAAGTTGACCTGGACAGGAATGAGTGAGGATGCTGCAGGCGCCACCTGCTTCCCAGTGCTTCTCAAAGTCACCCAGGTCACGTAGAGGATAGAAAAGAGGCAAAGAGGCCGAGGAGTAACCGAATGGTCCTGGGTACAGTTTGTTCTCTCTCCCCTCCCAGCTGCACCAACCGTACTTCCTGTTCTGTTATCTGAAGTGTGGGCCTGGCACTGTGTGAAGACACAAGTGCCCACTTGCAGCCAAGCACAGCAGCCTTTCCTCCGACCCGATGGCACCCCTGCTCTCGGTGCTCTGCACCTCCAGCTGCAAAAGCAGGCCCAGCGCTCACCTCCTCGGACTTTGAGGCGATGAGCCAGTGCTTAACATCTAGACAGAGTTCCTACATGTTTTCCCACACTTTCCATCCCTTCTCTGTAACCCAGGCTGCTGGAGAATTAGTAGCTCCTTTGATAACAAATGTAAGGAGTCAGGGGAGGTCAGGGCAAAATGACAAAGTAGGGGAAATATATCTGTGATGCTCCCTTCTCTTTCCTTACTCCTTCTCCCTCCACTAAAGTCGGGAAAAGAATCAGAAAACACTCATTTGTAGCTTAATGTGAAATGTGACTATAAAGTTCTCTTGTATCTCACAGGGCCTTTATCTGCAGTTATAACATTAAAAAGTTTGGGGCACTGCTAGAAGCAGCCTGTCAGGCAGGTAGCAAAGGTATCTTCAGGGAATGGGGGAGCCTTCACCTAGGGATCACCCCAGGAAGGGAGCTCTTAGAAACACTCTCAAGCCCAGGATCTTCCTGTTCGTGGAGCTGGACCAGGTGGGGAGTTTGAGATGAATGGTCCACGGTCATTCCACGGTCAGTAGCCTTTTTCCCAAACTTTACTCCTCTGGTGGCTTTTCCTGTCATCACCCCTCTTTTGAGTCCAGCACTTGGTAGTTCATGGTGACCCAGGAAGGCTGGCTCAGGGGAAGTGGAGAGCAGGCTGTGCTGATGATTTATGAAAGCCTGTGGCTTCTGCCTCCTTCACAAGGCTCCTCATCAGAGAATGCGGCGTGGGCCACGCTGGGCACTCAGCAGCTTTGTGGTGGGTATGGGTTTGTGCTTCCTCCCCTTTGCTTTCGATTCAGCGCTTTCCTGTTGCAGCCTGAGCTGTTCTGTTTAGCTGCGGCCCCACGGCAGCCACCACAGTGTGCACGCTGGATCCACGGAGGGGCACGCATAGGCCAACCAGAGGGGGAAGGGTGGGAGAGGTAAGAAAGGAAAGTGGTAGGAGCCAGCTGGAAAGGAGAAAAAAAATTCCAAAGATAAAATGTCATGAGGAATAACAATCAAGAAAACATTCCAGTAATTTGAAAAGTATGTTCCAGCTCCCATTCGGCCCTGGTTAAAGTCAATCCTGGCCTAAGTCAATTCATTCAAATACATTTTCATTAGAACATACCCTTGAGTATATTTTTCAAAGAAGTAAGAACTAATATATAGGATGAGATAAGGTTAATTCAATAATTAATTGAATTCAAGAGGGTCGGGGAGAGAACAAAGAGGGTAAAGGGGCGTCAAATATGTGGTGATGGGAGGAGACTAGACTTCAGGTTGAGAGCAGACAATAGAGTATATGCAGATGTTGTATTATAAAGTTGTACACCTGAAATGTATACAACGCTATTAACCAATGTTACCCCAATACATTTCATTCAAAAGCATGCTTACCAATTTAAAAAGAGTTAATTAAAAATAAGAATACCGGGCAATGACTGGTTTGGCTCAGTGGTTAGTGTTGGACTGCAGACTGAGGGGTGTTGTGGCATATATTTGGATAAGGAGCATTGGAGAGATAGTTTGAGTGAATGAATATGGTTTTAGCAATTTCCAATTGGAGAAGTTCTAGAAGGCTATTGAATGTGTCAAGTTCAAGGGAGGTAGAGATCTAGAAGTCATTGGCATACAGACCTCAACCAGTCCTAGAAGGGGATGAGATTTCTCAGAGAATGCATAGAAAGAAAGGACACTGATGCAGGTCAGGAATGCCAACCCTTAAGAAGTTCACGGAGAAGGAGGAGCTTGAAAGAATGACGAAGGCAGGAAAAAAATAGCGCATCGAAACCAAAGGAAGACTGTAGGTCTTTCAAGGAGGTCAATAGTGTCAGATACTTAGAGTCAAGTAAGATAAAGACGGATGTGTCCATCGCAGTTAGTGACACAGGGAGCATTACTGTCCTTAACAAAAGCCCCTCCAACACAGTGGGAGCCAATTGCAGATTAAACCATGTTGAAAAGAGAAAGCGAAGAATTAGAAACAGCAAGGGTAGACAGCTCATTCCTCTCCTTCAACTGTTCCTACTTTGTAAAGTCTTGCCCATTCCAGCATTGGGCTAAAGTGGATGGGTTTTTCTTTATTTTCCTTTCAACTTTATTTTGTATTGGTTTCAGGTGTACAGGTTAGATAATAATATACTTTACACAGTGATCTTAATATTTCCAGTACCCAACTGACACCATCCATAGTTATCATAATATTTTTATTATATTCTCTATGGTGTGCTTTACAGCCCCGTGACTGCTTTTTAACTGCCAAATTAAAGTGAAGGGGATTTACAAACAAACAAACAAACAAACAAACAAATATCCAATATATATTTTTTCCAGTGACAGATTCAGCCAGAGCTGGAAGTCCAGAAGTGAGTGACTTGCTCTCTGCTCACTAGACAGGAACTTTCAACCAATAAAGTCCCGCACACTCCCCGGTGCCAATGTGGGGGCGTTGGTCTACATTGCGCCAAGAATGTGATGCAATTCTTAAGAACAGGAAGAGGTTTGGCTGGAATGGAAAGATGACTCTGGCTGGGGGTGGCGGTAAGGGGGGTGGAATGGGAAACAGTCTTTTTTTTTTTTCTTTTTTTTCCAAATGAGCTGAGCCAGAAATGAAGTGACATATGTAGAAAGGAAAAACTGTAATGGAATTCCCTCCTACCCCATCTCTGATTGTAGTGAAAGCAGACAGAAAAAGCATCAAATTCAGAATTGGCTCTTTTGTCATTTATTAAGAGAGGACAAGTACCAACCCCCGGAGATTCTCTTGACATAGGGGGTAGCTCCCTGCACTTTTCTCTTTAAGCAAAGAACAGCTATTCTGATCACAGATGAGGAAATTTGTCTGTAAGATGGGGATAGTGGCTGTCAACCTCACTTGAAATGTGTATGAGAGTGCTTCATATGCTATTGAAACAGTTCAGATGTTAGCCGCTGGTATTCTTGCACAGTACAAAAGCATAAGAGGCCCTGACTGGGTAGCTCAGTTGGTTAGAGAGCATTGTCCTGATATGCCAAGGTTGTGGGTTCAGTCTCTGATCAGGGCACATACAAGAATCAACCAATGAATGCATAAATAAGTGGAACAACAAATTGGTGTTTCTCTCGTGTTATTGTTTATTAATCAATTTATGTTATTTTCATATACATTTTACTAATTTTCACCTGACACTTCTGTTATAAAGGGCAAATAGTGATATTAAAATATTTCTTCTAATTAATTTCCTTTCAATGTGCACGAATCCATGCACTGGGCCACTAGTATTGTAAATAACTATGTATGGTGCCAGTTGGGTCCTGGAAATATTGGGGGGAACACTTTGTAAAGTATATTATTGTCTAACTACTATGCTGTATCCATGAAATTAATACATGATATTGAATGAAAGCTGTAATTGAATTTTTTTTTTTAAAGAATTAAGAGTGAAAAATAAAGGGTGTTCTCTCTGCAATATAGTTATTTTCCTCTAAGGAAACACTAAGGTTAGACCCTCTGAGGATGGGACAAAGAGCTTCTGAGTTGGAGTTTTGCTTCCCTCTTCTGGAAACATTAAGTCATGACCTGAGAAATGGATGGTGCTAAGGGACCCTAATTACTGCAGTATAAACAGACCAGAATACAGCTCCATCAAGAGTAAAATAATTATGCAACTGGGTTGTCAGTTTCCAGAGGAACAGAAAGATTGCACTGGTGACAAATGTTTCCTTGAAGTTAGAATAGTAGTAGTAGCAGTAGTAATAGTATAAAATAATAATAATAATAATAACTTCAAAGTTCATAAACCCTGACACACATTATTGCATTTTTTTACTTGCTCTTATCCTCCAGTCGTCCAAGTGAAGCAGACAGAGCAGATATCACTCCTGTTTTCAAACATGGAAAACTACAGCCCAATTAACTTACCTAAAGTCCTACCGGGGCAGAGGGAGAGCTGGGTCTGGAAGCCAAAACTCTTGACTTCCTGCTTCAGTGTTTTCTGCCCTTTCACCTCTATGGACACTGCTGCATGTGTGATGTCAGTAATTTGTCAGTGTTTTCCGTGAATCTCTGTCCCTCATCAGCATGTCCCACAGCATTCACCTCATTGGTGAAAGTAGATACGCTTCTTTGTATAGGATTCTAGCAAGGCTATACTGTTATTGTAGGAAAAATATCTGAAATCTCACAAGCACATGGCTGATGGTAGCAGAACTTCTTAAACTTTTGCATAGAAGTTCTTTAGCATTTTGTTGTTTTTTATTTTTCACTTACAGTTACCATACAATATTATATTAGTTTCAGGTGTACAACATAGTGATTAGAGTTATATGAATTATGAAGTGGTCATCACATTCAGTCTAGTACTCATCTGGCACCATACATAGTTATTACATAGTTATTGAATATATTCCCTATGCTGTACTTTACACCCCATGACTATTTAAAAAAAAAAAAAAAAAAATATATATATATATATATATATATATATATATTTTTTTTTTTTTTTTTTTTTAAGATTCTTTGGCATGTAGAATTTTATAATAATAAGTCACAACTCTGTTACTGGGGAAAATTGAGTTTGAGGAAGACGGAAGAAAAAGTAGAGTGTAAAGATGAAAAAAATCAAGAAAAACCAATTTGAAGGTTAAAGTGCTTTTATTTTACAGTTCTAAGTGTTCAAATAAACACATTCTGCATATTAATGAAATGGTCAAACAAAAGGCATACAAATTAACATGCTCTTCCATCTTCCCTTGTGTGCTGAGCCCAAAACACCTCATTGCCCACTTGCACTATTTGCAAGGGAACCACCGGGAGAAGTTTGGCAGGTGCAAACTGCCACCAGCTGGTCAAAACCAAACCTTGCACCAGCTTTGTGACTTTAGCATGATAAAGTATGGCTTCCTTTATAGGGCATTGTTAGTCAATGTATTTATCATTGGAGTTACTCTTTTAGATGACAAATTGGTAAGGAGTTAAGAGTCATGAAAAGCTTAATTGCTGCTATCCACACAACAGAAAAGCAACCACAGGCATGATGGCTCCGTGGTCAACCAGACACTGCTGGTCTGTTTGACTTGGGGTTTTCATGTCTAATTTGCCTCCATGCCTGAACTCCCTTCCTCTTACCTTTCAATTGTTTCTGCCTAAAGAACTGATTTTATTTTCTATATTATTTTCTTCTTCTCCAGTGGGTTCACTATTTATAGAATCTTCCTGTTGGTCCTCTCTTGGGACTTCTTTAGTGTGTCTTCTCTTCCCCATTCTCTTATTAGGCCTATGCCATTCCCCCCCCCCCCCCCCCCCCCCGTTTTCTTCTTTTATTTAAATTACATGCATATCCATGACTTAAGAACAGCCCAGTTCCAGAAAACTTTTTAAAGACAATGCACTCATTCTGCAAATATTGCTGAGTACCTCTAACATCAGCCATTGCTCTGAGTGGCAAAGATTTCAAACCTCGAATAACAATTGGTCTGTACCTCAGGGACCTCACATGGTCTACACAGCCCAGGAGACAAACAAGCACACAATGACTGTTCTTTGAAATTGGTAGGTTTGCTATGAGAAGATGAAACTGTAATCCCCCCAGGTTGGTGGGAGGAGGCAGGTGAGAACCTTAGAAAGGCTTTCTAAGGGAGATATCAGAGCTGGATCTTTGAATGATAAGCAGAGCTTTAATAGATTGAAAGGAAAAAGCTTTGGGGTAAGGTTTATAGAAAGGATGTTCTAGAGCAGTAGTCGGCAAACTGCGGCTCGAGAGCCACAGGGGGCAGCGGTTTGCCGCTCTGTTTACTAATGAGTTTGCTGGCTACTGTTCTAGAGAGAAGGTACCACTGAGCTAAGGCACATGGTAAAGTGCTTAGAACTGAGAATGTGGTCAGGCTCAAACAACAGAGGTGGTGGGAGTGGCAGGTGAGTCGGGAGTGGTACAAAGCAGTCAGCTTGTAGGAGGCAGCCTGGAGTACATGACCTTTTATTCTATAGAAAACAGGGTGTGATGAACTTTTTAAGAAAATTTCTGTTACTCACATGGCAGCACCGGGTTGAAAAAGGGTCCTGTGTAAGGAAAGGAGTAAGGAGACTACTGCATGAGTCCAAGTTAAAGTTAATGAGAGCTTGAATCTAAGGCCAAGTGAAGGAAGTGACATGAAACATTTTGGTGGTTATTAAAAAAAACTTTTTTTTTTTTTTTTTTTTTTTTTTTTTTTTAACAGTTAGAGGTAGAAAGCAAAACCACCGGCATCAAATGCAGTTCATGATTTGCTCAAGTAAAGGGGTGGCGGGTGATGCTAAAAAAAAAAAAAAAAAAAAAAAAAAAAAAAAAAAGACCAATAGTAGGAAGCACAAGTAAGGTTTTTTCCTTTGATACTGAAGTGGAGGTAATAAAATGCCTTAGATGCAATTACTATTTGTGGAATATTACAACACAACTCTCCAATAAGCAGCAACAAGTCTGGGTCTGAATCTCAAGGGTAGACAGGTATACTTCAGAGTTACCAACAATACAAGTAAGAGCTGAAGTATAATTACAAAGGCAAGCTAATGGAACTTATTCTTAAAGACTTCTTGTAATGTTTGAATTTTATTTTTTAAAAAGGGACTCCTTAAAGCAGAGGCATATCTGCATTAATAAGATAAGGTTAGATGAATGAAGGTCTAAAAATAAATAACAGCTGATTTTTAAAAAAATGTATTTTTAATGATTTCAAAGAGGATAGGAGAGATGGAAACATCAATGATGAGAATCATTGATCTCCTGCACACCTCTATTGGGGATCGAGCCCACAACCCAGGCTTATGCCCTGACCTGGAACTGAACTGTGACCTCATAATTCGATGCTCAACTATTGAGCCATGCCCACCGGGCTATAACAGTTAATTTTGAAGCTTTTGCTTATAGAGCAAAGTTGAAGGATTACATTGACTCCTCAGTAGAAACAGCATCTAGGGAAATTATGTAAAATGCAAAGGGATAAAAGAAGTGAGTCTTTAGTCATGAAAACTCACAGTGGGATGGGAAATTAAATTACGAGATGTTTTCTTATGCATTTATTATTAAATACTGTGGATGCAGAATTATCCATTTGTCTTAACTTGTTTTTGCTAGATGTCCTACTGATAAAAGTAGAAAATATAAAAGATCCTTAAATGTGATTTTGTGGAACTGAGACAAACATTTTTTTAAAAATACAGTTTTATTGACTTCATAGAGGAAGGGAGAAGGAAAGAGAAACATCAACAATGAGAGAGAATCATTGACCACTGCCTCCTGCATGCCCCACTATGGGGATTGAGCCAACAATGTGGCATGTGCCCTTGACTGGAATTGAACCAGAGACCCTTCAGTCCACAGGCCAATGCTCTATCCATTGAGCCAAACCAGCTAGGGCCAAAATTTTTTTCTGTACAACCAGATCCCAAATGTACTACAGAAAAATATCGATAGAATTTTTTTTTAGTATACCACCTTTCAAGAATGCATCTCATCCACAAAGTTAGTTCAAACTACAGAATTCTTCCGATTCACCAGAGCTGGACAGTTTTCAAGATTTCTGAGTACTTACCTTTGACTTCCACTTCCTGCATGTCCAAGGTTTTTAACTGGGTTCAACCTCATGCTCTTCCAAAGCTTTGCCCCATCACTATCTAGCGCTCCAGTTTTGTACAAATTAACTCTCTATGCCTCAGAGTGGTATCCTTAGTAAAAAGTGTCTTTATTCATGTTGTGTGAACAGAACTTACTTCAAAATGTCAATGGGAGAATTCAATGCGCTCCCAACTAAGAAAGCATTATGTAAATATGAGTTATCCTTTGGTACCTGGGATAACTCCTTTCTTGAAAATCATTTAAAATGTGTCTCCTAGGTCTCATTCCAACTTGGGTGGCGCCTTAGTTTCATCTTCCTAGTTTTAGGCTTATCCCTCTGATATATCTTTTACACTATGGCCAGAATGGTCATTTGAAACTACAAACCTGATGCCATCTCTTGCCCCTTTATGACAGTGGGCCAGTCTAGCTCTTCATCCTTAAGTCCTCATTGCTTACACTTACCCTACCAGGTCCATGGAACCAAACTAATTACAATCCCCAAAATGTGCCTTATTTTTTTTTTTTTTTTAACTCATGACTCTGTATAAGCCATTGCCTCTGTCTAGAATACCCCATTCTCCTTTTCTTACTACACTCCTTTCCCTAGTAAATTGGGTATCTATTCTCAGTGTGGCCCCCATAACACTGCACACTAATTACACATTCTCTTCTAGAAGGCTGTTTGGTTGCTGATACATTTCATCTAGTCAGATCTTCCCTTCCCACCACCTCTAATAAAGAGCAGAAGTAAGAGCCATATTATGACAGTCTTGTTCTTTTTCTACCATCATAATCTTAAACCATTTTCTTATTCCTTTGTCATTCCATAATCCCTTGTCATTTTTAACCCACTGAGTTTATGTAGAAAAATAGCTAGAGGGGTATAGGGACATAAATAAACTAGATAACAACACTTCACACTGAAGGGAACATTCTAGAAGTATTTATTTCACTGCTGACCATTTGGTTACAGCATGCAACTCTCAACAGCGAGCTGCCACTCTCCATTGCTACAGAAGCACCAAATGCTCTGGTGCCTCTACTTAGTTTCCAGCCTTTCACAGGCTTTATTACCAACATCATTACTGAGGGACGAGCCCTTTGGAGACTTAAAAGCACTTATTCTCTATAAAAAGTAACTCCGTATTTCATGCACAAAACTCCGATTGGCAGATGTAGGTCCAAAATGGAAAAAAAAAATTATTATAGTTCTGTAAGTTATCAGGAGTAAAATAAGCATTTCTCCTCGCCTGTCATAAGGAAAAAGAATTCCTCTATCAGAAATCAAGACAGTAGCTTTGATGAGCCCACAGTTATAAAACAAGCCCACAGTTATAAAATTGCTCACTGGGTTAAAATTCTTTCCGAAGATGTTAAGAGGTAAGAAGATGGCTCATTTTCCTCTACAATTTAAAGAAATATTTGTAGGAGTAATAGGTTATATTGCAGGCCCTTGTGACAATAATTAAAAGACCTATTCTCCCATTTAGAAAATTCAATCTCAGAAGGTAAAAGAAAATCCCCATTATCCCTGAGCAAAAAGGGGAAAAATTGTATGTTCTTTTGTTACTAGAAGACACTATAAATGAGTGGCCGAGCTCTAGGTCATTCTCAGAGGATTTATATAAACTTAAGCAGGTGTGAGGTGCCCTCAGACTTTCTCAGATAAATGTGTTTAGTAGTTTGAGTAGCCACTCAGCAATACTTTAAATTTAATTAACCACACAGCTGAACATTCTCCATTTTGAAATTTGAGACTGTCCTGAGAAGATGCCTATGGGACATGAAACTATTGGGCACAGAATAACTTTTTAAATGTCAGCAAACAGTGACAAGAGGGAGAGAGTGGGGGAGACTAGTGGAGACAATGAGAACGGGGCAGGACAAAGCTATAGTCAGGGGCCTCTGGCTACAGGTACGCTATCCTCACTCTTCATATAAAACAGATGTTGCAAAATAAAATTAAGCATGTCCCAAACTAATTTAAATTTTCTTAAAGGAATAAATGACAGAAAACATTTTAGCTTCTTAATCAAGGAGTGCTATAATAGAATTTCAAGGCATCTTAATATAATTTGTTGAACCCTAAAGCAATTGTGCAATAAGCAAAATATAAAAGGAAAATAACAAAGGTTAACTTCCTACAGGGGCCAACAGACAAGATCTTTGCTGCACAGCAATTAACCTTCACACACTGGAGTCTTATTTAAAAGGCCATCAAAAACTCAGATTACTGAAAATCACAAATGTCACCAACAAAAGGAATGTCGATCAGATAGAGTCAAAACACTTCCCAGAGGACTGCCTTCTCTGAAGGAATTTCAGCCTGTTGCTAGCACAGGTTGGTTTAGTTAAATCTCACTGATAGCTCCGTTAAAGAATAAATGCCCCAATCAGTGCTGTCTTAAAAATGTAAAACCACCGGGAGGGGAAAAAAATACCCAAAATAAAACAATCTACTGTTCCCTAACATAGACAGCTTAGCACCCTGAGAAAGCCTCTGCCCCCAAAAGAGACTTTCCACATGGGGTTAAGCTTCATCCAGTGAGGTGTAACCTTTCATTTTCAGGATTTGTCTTTTCTTGCAAAGTCCTTAAAGGCAGAAGTCCCGCTTGGATTCTAACACACATCTCTGTGAGCTCAGCTTCCTGAAAACACACAACTGCCGGGGTCTAGGCTCTCCCTTGCCAGTGACCGCTTCACTACTTCACAGCCACCAGAACCGCACATACACTATCAACATGATGAAAAACACGGCCACAGCTGCGAGTTTGGCGTAAGTGGACCGCATGTTCAAGTACTTCGCATCTTGGCGGTATTTCTTAGACAGACTGGACAAATTGTTAGCCTTTGAATCCAATGCTGTCAAAGAGGAAGAGAGGAAAACACTAATTAGTACCTGGAAGTATTTTATCAAATGTATGAAGTCATAAAAATAACCAAAAGGAGTGGCACTATACCAAACAACCACAATGCTTAAATGATGACTTTTATTTTAAGGGTCAAGTTACCTGTTATGATTAATTCATGATCCTGAAGCACTGAAAACTCTACAGTGATTTAAAAATTATCAGACCAAGTAATGTTCAAATTCTTGAGGCTGCATAGTTAAGTGGTTAGGAGTGCAGGCACTGGCCTCTGACTCTTTGGTCAAATTTCACAAGCATCAGCCATGTAACTCAGCCTCACGAAAGCCCCGGTTTCATCATCTACGTACTGGGGATAACAGAAACTATATCATAGGCTTATGGGTACACGCAAATGCCTGTGAAGTGAGCACAATGCCTGCTTATGGTAAACATCTGAGAAATGTTGGCCGACATTAAGCATCTCCATAATCTTTCAATGGTCTAAATTATATTCCCTCATATTTTAAAAATAATAATCCATGTAGATAGGATTATTAACTGAGCAATTAAGAGAAATAGCCAGATAGACAAAAGCTAGACTAGACTAAAATACATGGCATATTTTAATAATAAATACAAATTCTCAATTTGACATAAGTGAATTCTGATCAAACTTTTTACTTCTTTGAGTTTTTGAAAAACTATTTTGCAATCTGAATGTTTGTTCTTCCTCAGAGAATGCTTCTGGAATATTTGGAGTTGCCTAATAGAGACTGTTTTGATTGAGAAATGTGGCATTACTTAATAGCACAGGCATGACAGCTACAATACTTCTAAATTATCAACTTGTTCTGTAAGAAAAACACCTAGTCATGTAAAAAGAAGAAGTTACAGGATGAGAAATAACCATGACAATGATGCAAGGAATCTTTCTAGCCAGTCTACTAGAATGTACAACTCATTGGACAGAGGTTTTTAACTATTGTGTTTATTTTGCTATATCCCTAATAACTAGGACAGAGTCTGGCATATATAATCAGTGTGCAATAAATAAATATTTGCTAAATGAATCTAAATCTGCTGAGAATAACTGGCAGAGGAACAAGTATTAGGGCATATGAAATAAGTAATAGTTAAGTGAATTCCTCTGCATCAGAACATTTAGAAGCACATGATATCATTAAGACAAAGCTACCACTTGGAGAAGTCGTTTAGCAAATATGTGAAGACAGCATGTGAAGTGCTAGATAGAGGATACAATGATGGCCAAAACATGTTTTTGATTCCTATATTTTTGAAATTTACAGTGACACCTTTGAATGAAATGACAAAACCTATGACTTAAGAGAAATAGGTATATTTAGGCAGTAACAAAGGTCATAAGTTGATCTTACTGAAAGAACTTACAGGAACTATTCTTGGGTCTTAAATGCAAAGCAGATTAGCTATACAACTTTAAAAATTAGAGAAGGCATAAAAGATGGATTCTTATTATGAAGAAGCTTAAAGAGATAGAAAACATAATATGAGGTAGGCTTATTTTTTTTTTATTGTCCTTCAAATATGCTCCATACAGAAATGGTTTTTCTTCCTCTTAAAATACCACTCTTTACTCCTTCCTGATGTATCAAATTTCAAGAATCTTTGCTGCTCAGATCACATTTATCTACTTCCTTCTATATTTTTATAGCTCTCGTTGTCTATATGTCTATTTAAAACTAACATACAATGAAAAAGCAGTGTGGCTTTTAGAAAGCTACACAACCTTTTGGAGTCTCTGATTCTTTATCTATAAAACTGGTTTGGCACCTCCCACTTCACCTAGGATTACTCTAAAGAATTAATAAAATATATGTAGTCCTCCTACCATCTTGTCTAACACAAAGTGTTCCTTTGATGTTTGTTTCTAATACCATCTATACATTTCTGATAATGTTACTTATTTTCCCAATCAGGTGAAGTTACTTCAGGGTATAAATGTACTTCTTTTTCAATCAGCATCCAGCTTTGTAGCAGCCAGCAAAGCAGTAGGACAGAATTCTTTACATTTTTTATGAACTCACCAATATATGTATTTTGGATTTTAAAAAAGTTCCTGTGGTCTACTTAATCACAAGTAGAAACTGTAAGTCTATTATGATGAAAATATACACAGACTCACTTAAAATTAGATTTTTAAAGAGTGTCAAGCTGTATGCTTGGACAATTGCTTCCTAGGAACACAAAGGTTAAAATTTGCAATATGTAATAACAAAATTTATTCATGAATATGTAGAAAGGTTAAATTCAAGAAATATTCCTAAGACATCTACTTGCAATCTTTACTATGAGAGACGTAAAATATATGAAATAGACATAAAACATAAGCACTTTTAGAGAGTACATGTCCACATTAAACACTTAGGTAACATTTAAACACTTAAGTAACATTTAAACATTAAATATACATTTGGTATTAATAAATATATTAAGTATAAGTATTATATGTAGTTATTTAGGTAAACTTCCTGAAATATATATTTGATATTAATAATATATTTATACTTAATAAATTTATACTTAATATATTTATTAATACCAAATATATATTTCAGGAAGTTTACCTAAATAACTACATACACACATATACACAAACACCCCTTTAAGTGCTAAAAAACACCACATGTAGCTAAGTGCTTTAAAGAATTTAATGAGATATGGACTAGAAGGATCAGAAAAGGCTTATTTATTTAAATATGTTTGAACTGATTTTAGAGGGAGAGAGGAAGGGAGAGGGAGAAACACTGATGAGAGGCTGCCTTTGCCTCACCTCATACTGGGGATAGAGCCTGCGCCCTGACCGAGAAGTTAAGCGGCAACCTCTTGGTGCATGGGCCGACACGCAATCAACTGAGCCACACTGGCCAGGGGAGCAAAGGCTTCTTCATAGAGGTAGCTCCTATCTAGATTTAAAAGACAGGTCCAGGATGACCTGACTGAGTCAGAATGTTTGTAACTAGGGAGAAGGAGAGGAGTTTGTAATCTCCTTACCTCCCAGTATAGCAAACGCAATGCTTCTGCACATTACAAGTACACAATAATGACTGAATGAATGAAAAGTAAGTTGAGACCAGACTAAATCTTATATTGCATTCAGAATTCTTAAAGTTTTCAGCAGAGAATTATATAACATTTAATCTGGCGGCAGTAAAATCTCCCCAAGTGGCTACTCAGGAAACCAAAGCAATCGACAATTTCCTCTCATTCTTCTTCTCATTTCCACTCACTTATGTAAGTGTTTCTGTAAATACTTACTAAACTTTGGAAATATCTTGGAAATAGTAATTGCTTCTGATATGGAATGAGAGACCCTTACTGTTTCAACTCAACAAATCTAATCCTGCTAAGAAAAAAATATCATATTGGAAGCTTTATCATGTCATCTGTTTCTGAGAGATGGAGTCTTAACAACAGTGCTCCAGAGACTCTGACAGCATGCGAGTTACACTAATACAAGCTATCCTTGCCTCTGGAATGAGAACCGCCTCTTCATAAGACTCGGATGGCTTTTAGCTACTACCTGAGAGGGCTTCTCCTCGTTGTAACACTTCTTCGATATTGGCCACCATGAGCCTCTGCACGTCTTGCAATTCAGTGTTGATGGAGCCCAGGTTTCTCCGAGCACGGCTGTCAGTGTACAGCTTCTTGGTTTTCTGGATGTAGGTCTCTAGAATGACGGAGAGCAATGACCATGAAGGACTTTTTTCATGTCCATTAAAATACTGAAACAGGGATTAGGGAGTTCTGAGTTTAGTGCTGGATTGCTGCTATCCATGCTTAACCAAGCTATTGCATGAGTATCAGAAGGGGAGTTTTGATTTCTTTATTTGTAAATTGTAAAGATATAATGAGATGACCATGCAGGAGAAATGTCCTTTGCACACCTTCAAAGTGCAAATTAGAAGTACCTACTTTCAGGATCCTTAGAGAAATTAAGACTCACTACAGTAAGCCTTGTCTGAAAGCAGACATTTTCCAACTGTATTCTGAGGACTCTTATAGTTTCATTACTTAACTCGACACATTCCCTAAAAAAAAGAAGACTGGCAACAATCTAGCATTTCTACAGCCTAACATGGCAAAAGAGTCACTCTATCATTAAAAAGTTGAAAAAAAATGTCTTAGAATATTTTCTTTAATGTTCATCCCAATTCCACTCTGTTTGTAAACTTTGGGTAAGGCAGACATGTTATTAGGGCGTTTTCCCAAATAACCACTATAAAATGGCAGCTTCATTCATGTTTAGGTCATGTCTCTATTTCTCAGAACTATATAAGAATGACTTATTATTAAAGATGACATTCTCAATATTTGACAAAAATCTTAAGCTATTTGTGCTGGATACCTCATTTGCCTCTTTTGATCTCCTCTCCACTATTCTGCACCCTGTTTTTGCCTTGGGAAGTTGACCTACATGGACTCTATCAATAATCCATGCTAAGGAGAAAAAAATATATATCATACTGACATAGCTTTGAGCCAAAGGGGGAGCCCCAAGAGTAAGAAAGAAGAGCAAGCAGTGACATCAGGGTATTTAATCCTCTAGCTCCTCCCTGGAAAGTCACCTTGGGTTGGCAACGTCCCTTCACCAACTTACACTGGAGTTGGCCTTCTCTATACATTTTCTCCTTCCCCAATCCAGAAACTGCTTCTTTTTCTCATTTCTTTGGGCCTGGGGATGGTAACAATGACTGTTACGGGCCCCAGTACCTTGCAGTTCACCCATAGCCCATTCATGTCTCTGTTTATAATCCTTTCACCTAACCTGAGTGTACCAATTATTTCCTGTGTGATCGTGACACCAGCAGTCTTTTTTTTTTTTTTTTCTTGGCTTACTGGACTGCTATTGTCCACAAACATAAAATTAAAAAACACATACATTAAAAAAATTAGCTCTTGGAGAGTTATAAAACACTGGAGTATTTTGCTAAGCTTTATTTCTAAAAAAAAAAAAAGGAGATGACCTTATCTAGAAAACAAAACATTTCAGAAATATAGATAGTAAAAAACAAAACAAAAACAATTTCTTTTTTTCAACTAAAAATGTCAGCAGTGAAGGCTGACCATACTTGTTCTTATTTCCTCTATTTGCTGTACTAGGGCATTTTCTTTGATGTTGCCATCGGACACTTTAACAAGGCTGAGCAGTGCTGAGTCTATAATTCTTACACAAATATCAACACCATACTCACTACTTCAGCATGTAGTAAATGTTATCCCCCAATGCCATCTATCTTTGGTACTTTTCTTTAAAATTAGAGAACCTTATTTTTCTAAAAGAAACAAGACACCAAAAATCTTGCTGATTTTCAAATTCTGACCCCCATCCCCATAAAATGAGCCTTACTGTGAGTATGTTTGTGTCTGCTTGGGAAAAGAACTCAGCTATTATACACCAATTAAGTAGACTTGACCTTAATGAAGAATCAAACCAAGTAACCAAAAAGGGCAAAGGGCAACAAGTTCTATGGGGAAAAGATCAAAAGACTAGTGAAAATTACTTATTAGAAGGAAGCCCCATTCATTTAAAAGGACAAAAAAGAAGTGGAATGAAAGAAAGCGGTAGAATCCAAAACGTCAGTAAAATTATGTGAAAATCATCAGTGTAACAAATTGCTTTTCCACATTCTTTGCTCCCTTGATAGAGAGGCGAGGAACAAAAACTTACCGAACTCAATAAAGCAATAAGGTCTAGACACAGTGGGCACCTTCTTTCCATACTGTTCATCAAACTCTGAGTGTAAATCTTCTAGGTAGGCAAAAGCCAACTTCTTAGGGAAGTTAGCTTCACTCAAAACCAAGTAACACACTCCGTGTTCAATAATGTAGCTGGAGAGAAACAAAAGAGTAAGAGAAAAGTTGTTTGTACAGTAACAATTCCTCTAACAATGTGAAGCAGACTTTCAGTGCCATATAAGCTTTTCAAAAATATTCTAACCCGCCAAAACCGGTTTGGCTCAGTGGACAGAGCGTCGGCCTGCAGACTGAAGGGTACCGGGTTCGATTCTGGTCAGGGGCATGTACCTTGGTTGTGGACACATCCCCAATAGGGAGTGTGCAGGAGGCAGCTGATCTATGATTCTCTCTCATCGATGTTTCTAACTCTCTATCCCTCTCTCTTCCTCTCTGTAAATTCAATAAAACATATTTTTAAAAAAATATTCTAACCCCAGCCAATTTCAAACAACAAATCCTTGGAATTGGAAAGCAAACATCTCCCTGTTATTAGAAGTATATCCCAAAAGGAGTTACATGTGCTGTCTATTCACTATATAATTCTTCAACTAAACTGTCCTAATAACTAAGGCTTTTTCTTGAAATCTTGGAGTTGTGACTCCATCCATCCTTTGATTATATATGGTAAACTAGTAAGCACAGTTTTAAACTCCTTCCAGCTGTAAGAAAAACAGTGAAACTAAAAAATGTCATGGTTACTTAAAAGTTGGAATTTAACATTTATAGAAAATAATGACCTCGGAACTAAAAATATCCCCTGGTATCAAGGTAGGAGTACTCTGTATCAACTGGAAACTACCCAGTAACAGAGCTGGCTTCCTCTGTGGGAGTGAGCTTCCCAATATTCTGGAAGGGACTATGATGAGCTACTAAGCCCGGACAAGCAGAGTAAGGAAACTGACGCAGGTAGTTAAACAAGCAGTTTACAGCCATCTAATAAATTGCATAATCTTACTGTCCCTAAACCAAAGACACTTAACAGTAAATGGTTTGCATTTCTCCTCCCCAACCAGAGGTAAATAGCCCGAATCACTCTAATCGGGGAGACAGAGAGCAGAAATCCAATTAATGCCATTTGTCCCAACCGTACCCAAGGACAGATGAAGTTAAGGAAATAAATCTTATTTTGGCACCAGCATAAAACTGATGAATATTCTATAGAGATTCTCTCATAAACCCCCAGCCTTTAAAACATTCAAATGGTAAGTCCCAGGACATGCTCTCCCTCCAAGGAGCACCCGGCGTGCCTCTCTCAGCCCCCCACCCACACCCCCCCAGGCATGTATCTCCTAAACTCTAAGGGTTGCTACCAAGGAGCAATGGGCAGCGATCCCCTGACCCTGTCCCCCTTTTCTCTGACTTATTAGTGAGCCAAAGCAGCCCAGCCTAGGCTCACTTCCCCACCTAGTCCCTCTCCCGTTGCTGCTTCTATCCGAGGCCCTTCCTTGTTTCACTGTCCCCAGCTTTAATAACTGTCCTCTGAAAATCGCCTGGACGCGGGTTGTGAATCTTTCCTGCATGAAGTCAAGAACCCACACACTACCAGCCTGCCCCTAGGCAGACCCGCTCCGGGCCAGACCCCTGTCTGGTAACGATTACTTGTCTGAGATATTCTTGGAAAGAGATTAGGCTACTCAGTGGTTTTCAAATGTGTTTTAGCCATTGTAGTCTTTATTTCAGCAAAAATTACATTCAGAAAACAATTATGTATAGAAAATAAAATACGTTCTTTAATTAGGAGTCTACGGGTCCCTCACCCCACCCTTGCCCCACTCCTAAGGCATCCTAGGACTCCACAGAGTAGTGTTTCTTGTCTATTAAATGATCACTCAGGCCCTTTAAAATAATGATGATGATGATGATGGTAATAATACTGCTGTCCTATCTTTTGTTGTTTTTTTCCTAACCCATAGTAGAGATAAAGATAGTATATAATTAAGCGCCTTTAAATTTTTAATTTTAAAAATTAGGTTTAGCCAAAACTGGTTTGGCTCAGTGGATAGAGCATCGGCTTGCGGACTGAAAGATCCCAGGTTTGATTCCAGTCAAGGGCATGTACCTTGGTTGCGGGCACATCCCCAGTAGGGGGTGTGCAGGAGGCAACTGGTCGACGTTCCTCTTTCATTGATGTTTCTAACTCTAACCCTCTCTCTAAAAATGTCAATAAAATATATTTTTTTAAAAATTAAGGTTTATAGCAAATGTTTTTTAAACTACACAAATTAATACCTAATGAAACTTAATGCCACTACTTTATTAACCAATAGTCCAGGGCTTTTTGTTTTGTTTTTGTATACTTATTTGCTTGTTTTTGATGAGTGGCAGTTTTTATTTTTTTCCTTTTAAGTTAAATACACAAGGCTGTTCCCAGGTCTATATTACCTTAGTATCTGAGTTCCTAAAATAGCAACATTATTCAATTGTTCAGCTAATCCTTTTTTTTCTCTGATTTTCTTATCCTCTCTTTTCTTTAATCCTTCCTATTTTATCACCTTCAAGAGCTTTATATGTACTGCAAATGCACAAGTCAACTTAGCTATATATATATATATATATATATATATATATATATATATGTGTGTGTGTGTGTGTGTGTGTGTGTGTGTATACACACACACACACACACACACACTTGATTAATTAGACCTGCTTTCTGATTTAGCTAAACTTTTCCCAGCCCACTGAAGCAACCCAACTTCTTTCAGATAATTGTCACCAACACAGCAGTAAATATCAACACGAAGCAGATTATTATTATTGATCACAAAGGAAGAATAAGGGTAAAATATTTAACTGCATCAGTGTTGGACTATATTCTGTGCAGTGAGAAAACCTTAAGTCATTTTCAAGTTCTACCATTTCTTACTTCTTTTCAGTTGGGTCAAGTTCCTAGACTTTCTAAATCTCTGTTGTCTTGCTAATGAAAAAAAAAAAAAAAAAAAAGATTCTACTGAGTCTCCTATCTACCTATTCCAGGACTTCTTTGAGGATCAAATGAAATAAGGCACGGGAAAATGCTTCACAGACATTTGGTTGAACTGTAAAATGTTTCCACCTGGCTATAAAGCAAGTCAAGTTCATAGGCTAAAGAAACTGTAAGGAGGCTAGTCACTAGGGAGAGGAAGCCAGGTGTTGCTATGTGATGTCATTACCTGGTGCTCACAGCAAGAGTTTCTGGGCTAGGTTGGGCTGTGGGCCGCATTTTATGCCATGAGGTCTTGGCAGCATTGGCTACAATTTGGTGGTATGTTGTTCTGGGGTGGTGGCGGGACCTGTGTCCCACTTGGGGGAAGCCAAGTGTTGGTTTGTTGGCACCAGGTCCATGGTACCATTTATTTTTAAATGGCCAGTGTGCATCATGGCAGCTCCTGCATTGAGTGTCTGCCCCCTGGTGATCAGTGTGCATCACAGCTACTGATTGGATATATATAGATGTTTGAGCAGGGTACTAATCTGAATGTGTCTGGTTCTATGAAGCTCCTAAAGCAAAAGCTATCTATTATTGCATGACAGGTACAGCATTCACTAGCACAAGATGAATAAACAAACCGAGATCTCAGTTTTGCAGAATCAGAGCTAGGGAAGTGGCTTCATGAAGAGATCACATTTTTAAAGTTATCTTACTTTTAAAAAATTACTCTCATCACATGTTACTTATATTTACTGTATTTCTGTATTTCATACTTAAATGAACACAGAGAAAGCAGGATTATACTCACTGAAAACTCATGGTGTCAGCTTCCAAAGTACATCTGGTAGGGGACTGCTCATTCAATTTTCGAAAGAGTTGCTTAGCCTGACTCTGGTACTTTTGAAGGTCCCGAAAAGCCTGAAAGAAGACACCTTCATTTAAGAATTTTCCAGTCCTGCTCAGTATTGCTCAGTAGAGTGTTGTTACTGGTCTGGATCTGAGGTTGAGTATTGAGAAAGAACGAAGTGAAATCTTAAAATTCTATATAGTAAAATGCTGAGCTAAGAGTAAAAATGAGGAAGCAATAAAAATTATTTCAACGACAGATAAGCAAGGTACAAGTTATAGCTATATTTAAAATGGTGAATTGAAAATGCAAATCAAAACCACAATGAGATACCACCTGACACCCGCCAGAATGGCTAATGTCAAAAAGACAAGAAATAACAAGTGTTGGTAAGAATATTGTGAAAAGGGAACCCTCATTCACTGTGGTGGAAATGTAAATATATATGCAACATTGTTTAATGATAATGTACAATGGTGCAGCCATCATTATGGAGGTTCCTCAAAAAATTAAAAATAGAACTCTTATGATCCAGCAACCCTACTTCTGGGTAGTTATTCAAAGAAAATGAGCACAGTTATTTGAAAAGATATATGCACCCCTATATTCATTGCAGCATTATTTACAATAGCTGAGATATGGAAACAACCTTAGTGTCCAAAAATGGATGAAAGGATAAAGAAGATGTGGTATATATACACAGTAGAATACTATCCCAGCCATTAAGAAAATGGAATCTTACTATTTGTGACATCATGGATGGACCTTGAGGGCCATTACATTAAGAGAGTCAAAGAAAGAAATACTGTATGACCTCACTTATATGTGAAATCTAAAAAAACAAAAACAAAACAAAACAAAAAAACAAAATCATAGATGCAGAGAACAGACTGGTGGTTGCCAGGGGGAAGAGGGAGAAGTGAGTGAAAGATGAAAGGGATTAAAAGTTACAAACTTCCAGTTATAAAATAAATAGTCATGGGGATCTAACATACAGCATGATGACTATAATATTAACACTAAGAGCCCAGCAGCGCGATTCGAAATTGTGTAGCACTGCCCACCCTCAAGTCGCCAGTCTGGCCCTGCCTTGCTCCTTAGGCCCAAAAATTGCATTGTGCCCTTCCTCTCTGTAAAAAAATCAATAAAATATTTTTTTAAAAATAAAATAAATAAGAATAAAATGGTAAACTGAACAATTAAATATGAATAAGAAAGTAAACAAGTAAACCTGGGAGTTAGGCAGAGACCACTAGAATTATCAATTTGTATATTTATCTTGTTCAGTGCTATCTTTTTTTATTTCTCTTTTTTTAATATATTTTATTGACACAACTAATTGTTCAGCAGTCCTAGTGATACCAATGCAATTGTTTGGCCAATTACTACCCTGTACTTTTTATATTATATACAGAACCACATCCTAAATATGTTACTGGATGAACTCAGATTAGTTTCAGAATTTATCAGACATTCACATCTGATTCATTATTGGATTACCAACTGATACCTTTCCTTTTAGTGTATAAAAGGTTCAAGTCCATTTTTAGATAAAGTAGGAAACAGAATTAAGATATCTAATTTAATTATTTGTAGGTAGACTTTAATCTTGAAAGCAAATAGGGTTTATCTTTAACATAAGTAGTGCGTATGTTGTGAGACCTAGATTCAAGCTGCCACATGATTTCTTAAACACTTCCTATGAATTTGAGTTAATATTAAATGTAAAATGTCACCTAGAAGGTATACCTGCTTAATTAAGATACTTACTATAAAAATATTTGGAAGAGATATCCATTTCTTAAAAAATTATTTCTGGACTCCTAAGATGTAAATACATTATTAAAAATCATAGGACAAGGTTGTAAATTTAGTGTAGTGGGTAGGTACTAAGGCTCTAGTCTAGAGTCAGACAGATATTGATTAAAAACCAGGGTTCCAAACCAGGGTTAATTTTGCTCCACCTGCCACTCCTCACCCCAGGACATCTGGCTATGTCTGCAAACATTTTCGTTGTCACAACTGGACGGAGGGTAGAGGTAGTGCTACTGGCATCTAAGGTGTAGAGACCACGGACGCTGCTAGACATCCTACAATGCATAGGACAGTTTCCGCAATAATTATCCATCCCAAAATGTCAACAGTGCTGAAGTTAAGAAACCCTGATAAAAAATTGCATTGTGCCCAGCCAGAGTGGCTCAGTTGGTTGAGCATTGTCTTGTGCACTGAAGGGTTGCCGGTTCAATTCCCAGCCAGGGCACATATTGAGTTGTGGGTCTATCCTTGGTCAGGAAATGTACAGAAGGCAATCGATCAATGTCTCTCTTTCTCTCTCTCTCTCTCTCTTCTCTCTCTCTCTCTCTCTCTAAGCATGTCCTTGGGTGAGGATTAAAAAAATGAAAAAAAAAATTTTGTTGTGCTACTTATAAGCTATGTGACCTTACTCAAGAGACACATCCTAAATTTCAGAGCTTCCTTATCTATAAATGGGGATAACAGTATTTATTGCTGTTAAAATTGCGTATCATGCACTTGACAGGGTTAACACAGTGCATGGAACGTAGTAAGCTTTCTATAAATATTCTGTATACTATTGTAACGGTAAAAATTAGTCTACGATTGATATTTTTGCAGGTAATAAAAGTTTAATACTTTATCATTCAAATTCAACATTTCTAAAGGAAATCACCATGGTAGTACAACCACAAAAAATGTTTTTGTGTGAAGTTTCTTTCCTTGTCAATTGAACAAAGCAACCCATTTTGGTAGATGGATACCTAATTTTTAATTAAGATACACACAATAGTATGTCAATTTTTGAATAAAGTATCAAGGTAGAGAGAAGAAGCCTACTAATATTAATTTAACTTCAAATCCATTTTTGTATTCTTCGCCCACATTGAAATTCAATGCAATAGCTGGAAAGCTGACCAGATTTCCCCCACTTTGGGAAAACGATTTCTCAAATGACACATCCTTTAAAGAATATTTCACCATCCTACTTTTCCAAATCACGCTCCATTTAAAACTTCCACTCCTTCTGGACAGTGTTCCTAGAAAATCTTAACAAATTGGAAAAGAGAAAAATATTTCACAATTTAAAATTCAGGGCGTGCTCCCCCCCCCACACACACACACATTTTATATCAATGTTTAAACTTGTTTTGTTGAATGAACTGAAAACATTTCACTTGGCTTGACCTGCAACTTCAAAATCTGTATCACTGTTCTTCTAAAAGTGAAAGTAAACACATTTCTATATCAAATTTACAAATGCATACAGCCAGAGAGACGCCTCCCTTATCACTTAACACTACTGTCAGTTTAAATGCCATTTCTTCTGGGAACAGTTTCCTGATCTCCCCAAATCCACTGAGATACCATGCCTTTTCCATTTTAACCAAACCTCCTTCCTCTTCCATAGCAGTTACACTACGTTATCATTGCTTGTTAGTTGTCTGGTTTTTCCACCAAACTCTACGTTCCAGGAAAGTAGGGACTATGTGTGCTAATCCTCTGCATCAGCACCAGGCGTGGCACATTGGATGTGCTTAATAATTAATTTTTCACGAATATATGAACAAAAAGTCCAAGAAAAGATACGTGCAAAATATATATATATTTTTTTCTACAACCAGTCTTATTTTTAGGCCTTGAAGTTTTCGTCCCAAAACTACTTAGGCTGTGTGAGAAAGGAGGATAAAACTGGTCACTTTAAACATGTTACAAAGGAGCTCCTTTTCGAGACGTCTGGAGTTTGTTGTTGTTTTTAATCAATTCAATACATTTCTGAGCACCTAGTGGCATGAAGCTGCTGTTGTAAAAGCTGTCATAAACACAAAGATGACTAAGACCTGTCATTTGCCTGCTAGGAAGCTCTATTAAAAGGAAAAGAAAAAATAGTTAAGATAAAGGTAGAACGCCTAACAGGAAGATAACACAGGGGTGATGACTCCATCAGTAAGACTTACAGGAAGTGGGGATTGGGCATAACCTTGAAAGAAGGTTCTGTACTGGACTTCAAACAGGTGCCTATATGTGGCAATATTACCTCACCCACTTTCAACAGATATCATCAGCAAGCTAGGGCAAGGATCAGGTGCTGGAGCTGAAGAATTTGGGAGCTGATTTAACCCAGGGCCTGTCAGTCAACCTTAGTAGCAGCAAAAAAAAAAATCCCAAAAAACTTCTAAATCCTGAATTTTAACAAAGTCCCTCGAGCGTTACAGACCCCTGGGGGGGAAACCCAATCAGCTGAACCTATCCCTTCTCCGGAGCGTTTCGTTTTAAGAGAAACACGGAACACAAAAGTCTACCTCCGCCTCCAGAGCAGATGTCTCCTAACAGGTAGTCTCTCCAAAGCCAGAAGGTAAAAGAGCAAGCACTTCGGAGGGGACTGGAGTGTCTGGGAAGTCGCCAGGGTCCAGAGAAGAAATCCTGTGCGGAGAGCTTGGGGTCGCGGGGACCCAGGAGCTCACCTGTTCGTCCTCCTGGATGGAGGCGGCCAGCGGGAGCCCGTCCGCCACCCGGGCGATCATCGTGAGCAGCAGCATCTTCGCAGGCTCCGGGAACCCAACGCGGGGCCGCACGGCCGGCCGTCGGCGTCCTCTGGCTTTCCTCCGCCGCTGCAGCGGTTCGATCTCCGCCTCAGCTCCCGGAGACCCAGCGACTGGCGTCTCCGCTTCCTGCTGAGGTGGCCGGAAACGAGCTCCAGAGCGTTCCACTACCGGTCCCCGCGAATTGGCGTCCCACTGGGAAACACAACCCCAGCAACACAGTTCCGCCACCTCTCCTTCCACCTCCAGAAACTTTTCAAGGCCCCACTCACTTTGCTGGATTTTGAGCTTCCAATAAGCCTTGAGGGCGTGGCACACAAACTGAAATAGAAAGTTCTAGTTTCCTGAGACTTTAATGTGAGGAGAGGGCTGGAAAGAGGGTGAGAGTTAATGAGTACTTAGATGGAGGATGTGTAAAATAAAATCAAGCTACATATTTTTATATTTAAAATTTCTGGGTTTTTATATTATATATCCTATACATAGTATTGTATTTTATGTGTTAGTATATTTTTAGGCAGAGATTTTGGCCTTTTTTTTTTTGCTTGCTTGTTTATGCTATACCACCAGATCCCTGAACAGTTTCTAGAGAAGAAGGAGGAGGAGGAGGAGGAGGAGGAGGAGGAGGAGGAGGAGGAGGAGAAGAAAAGGAGAAGGAGGAGGAAAAGGAGGAGGAGGAGGAAAAGGAGGAGGAGGAGGAGGAGGAGGAGGAGGAGGAGGAGAAGAAGAAGAAGAAGAAAAGGAGAAGGAGGAAGAAAAGGAGGAGGAGGAGGAAAAGGAGGAGGAGGAGGTGAAGGAGGAGAATGAGGAGGAGGAGGAGGAGGAGATATTGTATGTGTGAATAAATGACCAAGTATAGGACCTCAGAAATCACCTAGGTCAATCACTATTCCAAAAATTGGACCTCTGCTACATCTATCAAGATAGGTAACAGGGTAGCCTTGTTAGAATTTCCAGTAACTAGGTATTCACTCCCTGTAGGAGAGACCTCTAGAAATTCCATTTATGTTACTATCTCTGTTTTCTTAGGTGTCCACATCTCTAAAATGGGGATATTTGCCTCTCCTGACTTTTGTGAATATTAAATGAAAAAATGTAGGTACACAGGTTTTGTAAACTATAAACTTTTTAAAATTTATTATTTAAAATTAATAACTACTTCTGTATTTATTATATGAATAACAACTCTTTATTAAGCACTTGCAGTTGGCGTTAAGTGCTTTATGGATACTAGTTAATAACCAAACAACACAGGAAGGTTGTTTAATGTTAGGTTCCCACTTCTTAGTTGGAGAAAAAAACACTAGAGAGTTATTTTTCCAAGATGACACAGGAAGCAGCGATGGGAAAAGGATTTGAACAGAGTTTGAACTTCAAAGCCTATTCTTTAATCCTGACACAACTCTGTCTTAACATTTAACCATAAGAAAATAGCTCATGTTTTTGTTCTCTTTTCTACAACTACAGTTATTAGGGAAAACTAATATTATTTATTGAAAGGATTTGAGGAGGAAGACCCAATAAGATCTAATGATTGACTCCAGATAAAAGATAAAAGACTAGGATATATGTAAGACAAAGAAACCAAAGTGATGATTAACAGTAAGAAAGTAAAATAGAAGACAATCCTGTGTATATGAGAGCCTAAATTTGTAAAATCATAATATCTTACATTTAGAATAGCTAATAGATAAAAGCTGATCTAACTTCCCATTCTCCAACTCAATAAGTACAGCCTTCTACCACATTTTCAAATGATGGTCATTTAGCCTCTTCAAGAACAATCCCAGTAAAGAGTTATTAATACAAATATTTTAACTTAATACAAATACATTAATATAAATATTTTGAAGATACTGCTACAAGGATCAGAGAAGTAGATAGAGAATACAGTAGGCATGCACAAGGAGCAGAGTTGGAGCAAGTCCCAGCTTCTATCCAGTTCCTGGCTCTGTCTGGTCTCTTCCTAAAGCTCATAAACATTCCTGCTCACAGATTCTATGAGCCATCATTATTTCTTTACAACAGGTCCCCCCCCGCCCCCACACACACACATTTTTTCTTAGTTTCTCTTACTTACAACCACAAAAATTAACTAATAGCAGAATGCAGAGTCAGCATGAAGCAAAACTTTCTTGAAACAAAAACATTCATATTTGCACCTTACTTTTTCCCTCTTAGACACACTATTCTGACACCGTTTATACACACTGAAATTATTCCTCCAAGGAGAGGGCAGTGGTCTTCTTAGGTCACAGAGCAGCCATCAGGAGAAGACCAGAACTGCCTCTGTGTGAAAGTGCCCCCCACTTGGATCTCGGGAACTCTGAAATCTGAACTGCTTTTGCGTTTGGCTTAATGAGCATCATCTCATTCACACCCAGGAGTTACCTTTGAGCTCCTGCCCTTTGGTCCTTTGGGTGATACAGGACTAGGTAATAATGGCAAACACTGTGATCAAAATCTGGAAGGTTCTCAACTCTTTTACACTAAGTGAAAAAAAAGGATAGTAACAAACATTGTACAAAGCTTTAGAGTTCATAAAGCTTATGTACCTTTGCCTGAAACCTAACAACACTGTGTGAAATGGTCAAATACAAGAGTCATGGAGCTTGTAAATGTTGTACAAAAAAACAAAATATATCCTAAGGATCCTGAAACACCGATCAGAAAGAATATATGCACCTCTATGTTCAATAGCTAAAATCTGGAAAACAACCCAAGTAACCA
This sequence comes from Pipistrellus kuhlii, assembly GCF_014108245.1. Taxonomy (NCBI): domain Eukaryota; kingdom Metazoa; phylum Chordata; class Mammalia; order Chiroptera; family Vespertilionidae; genus Pipistrellus; species Pipistrellus kuhlii. Next base: position 9,715,475 of record NW_023425523.1, read on the forward strand.
TCAGTAGATAAGTAGATTTTAAAAAATGATACAGCTGAAACCGGTTTGGCACAGTGGATAGGGCTGAAAGGTCCCAGATTCGATTCTGGTCAAGGGCATGTACCTTGGTTGCGGGCACATCCCCAATAAGGGGTGTGCAGGAAGCAGCTGATCCATGTTTCTCTCTCATCGATGTTTCTGGCTCTCTATCCCTCTCTCTTCCTCTCTGTAAAAAATCAATAAAATATATTTTAAAAAACTCTGATACATTACATAATATATAATACTATGCAGCTGTAAAAGAGAAGGATTTCTTACCCTTTGAGACAGCATGGGTGGACCTGAAGATTATTATACCAAGTAAAATAAGCTGGCCAGAGAAAGACAAATATCACATGATCTCACTTATATGTGGAAACTAACAAAAGAATCTGACGATCAAAATAGTACATGGAACAGACTGATAAATCTCAGATGGGAGGAGCTGGAGAGGGGCGGGCAGGAGAGATTAACCAAAAAATAAATATGGAAGTATGCATAGCCCCTGGACACAGACAGTAGTGCGGTGAGAATCTGGGGTGGAGCGGGGCTGGGTTGGTGGGTGAAAGGGGGACATCTGTAACACTGTCAATAATAAAAAAGAAAACGTGTCCACTCAGAAGTATGAATGTCCATAGCAGCATTAGTCATAATAGTAAAAAACGCAAACAATCCAAATGTCAATTAACTGATGAATGAATAAAAAAATGTGGTCTTTTCATATAATGTGAAAAGCAATAAAAATGTATGGAATACTGGCATATGCTACAAAGTAAATGAACCTTGAAAACATGATGCTAAGTGAAAAAAAGTCTGACACAAAAGACTGTATGTCATATGATTGCACTTATATGAAATGTAAAGAAAGAATATAGGTTAGTGGTTGCCAGGGGCTGGAGGGAGGGATAGCAGATGATAGAGATAGAAATGGTGAGTACCTTTGATGGCTATGGGGTTTCTTTAGCGGGGGTGAGTTGGGGGGGGGGAAGAGATAAAAATGTCCTGAAATTAGATAGCAGTGATGGTTGCACAATTCTGGGAATATACCTGAAAGCTACTGATGAAAGAAATCAAAGAAAAACTAAATACAGAGATATATTCCATGATTATGGATAGGAAGACTCAATTTTGTCAAGATGTCATTTCTTCCCAACTTGCTCTGAAGATTCAATGCATCCCAATCAACAATAGTGACTATTGCCTATGAACCTTGGGACCCACGGCCTCCGCTACAGTGCTATACCGTTGCAGGCCTGTGCTAAACTAGAATAGCGCATCAGAAGCTTTCTGCTTTGTGGGAGACTCCTTAGCCTCTGTTCTTAGAGGATACTGTACGAATATGAGAAAAAAGTTTTCAGAACAAATGTTCAGTGGATTTACGAGACTTATGAACTTTTCTTTTTTGAATCATGAAGACATTCCCTTGACTTGATGGTGGATTCCAAGGTATCTACAAGGTGGGCAAAAGTAGGCTTCCAGTTAGGAGTACATGAAACGCAGAGTTCATTTTTGTATTATTACTTATTAATTATTGTATTTACTTGCATTACAACTGGGAGCCTCATTTTGCCCACCCCTGCATACTTTACTATGAATTCACGAGAAATGGCACTCAGAAAGTCTCAACCGAAAGGAAAACCGAGTTTGTTTAGAGGAAAGGTCCTTACCATTAACGGGGAAATGGAAAGGAAAGGTAGATTTTTAAAAAGGGAAAGAGAGAGGAAAGAGGCTAGCCAACAATCTGAGAAGTGGTGAGGTGAAGGAGGTGTAAGGGCGAGTCGTTTGGAGGGAGGAGGGAGACAAACATGGGGAGTTAAGGAGAGAGAGGTTGCGAAAGGAGCACCGTTTGGAGGTTGGGACTTGAGGGAGGTGGCAATAGAGCGGACAGAAAGGGAGAAGAAAAAAAAGATCTGGGGCTGAGAAGATCTCCAGGTTGAGGTAGTGGGTGGGGGGTGTGCGTGCGGGAGAGGCACAGCGCAATCTGGGCGGAGCAGGTGGCACGGGCAGCCTTGGCGGAGGCCTGGTCCTTCCCACGCTCCTCCACAGCGGGGACAACGGGTGGATGCTCATCCACACCCCGAGCGAGGATGCGCGCAGGCAGTGCGGCGAGACCACGCAGGGACCGTTAACTAGGACCAGCGGGGTAGCCAGGCCTGGGGAATCCATGGAGAAGACCGACAGCGGGTCCTGCTGCTGCCGCCGCGCGTCCCGCCGGGCGCACCACGCGCGTTCCTGGTCCGGGGACGCGGCACGAGCCCTGCAGTCCTCGCTGCAGCCCCCGGGCCCGGAGAGACGGCGCCCGGAGGCGGCCGGGAGCTGGGCTGCGGCGGCGGAGGAGGAAGAGGCAGCCGGGGCAGCCGAAACCTGGAAGAGGTGAGCGCACCACGAGCCCAGGGGCTGCGGATGGCGCCTGCAGGCACTGACTGGGCCGGAGCAGCGCCCCAGGGCTGAGGGCGCGGATGTTTGGGAGGGGATGTTGCGGAGTGACATTAGCTTGGGGTCGGTTGGAAGGCATGGGGCTAGGGGCTGATGGCGCAGGGAGGGGGTTGATGGCGCTAGGGGCAGGGGCCGGAGAGGGAGGAGAGGTGTGGGGGAGCTGCTTAGAAATAAAGGCGTGGCGCTGGATCCTACTGGACTAGAGCTTGGGAAACCTGGTCTCGATACCAAGATCTTTGCTCTTAATGTGTTGACTCCGCCACTTTGTCAGTGGGGATGAGGTTGAAGGCCAGGCCTGTTGGGTCAAAGAAGAGATGAGGAGAGCACATGATTCAAGAGGCTATGCCGGGGTGGAAGCATTAGAGGCAGTGCTAGTCAAAGAAGATGTAAAGCCGCACTGGTTTGCCTCAGTGGATAGGGCTTCGGTCTGCGGACTGAAGGGTTCCAGGTTCGATTCCGGTCAAGGGCATGTACTTCGGTTGTGGGCACATCTCCAGCAGGAGGTGTGCAGAGGCACCGGATCAGTGTTTCTAACTCTCTATCCTTTTCCCTTCCTCTCTGTGAAAAATCAATAATAAAAAAAAAGTATATATATATATATATATATAATATATATATATATATTTAAAAGAAGATATAAAGGATCAGGAGGTGTTGAAAGAGTATGCTCTGCCCTCTATTCCGCCCCCTTATAATTTTTTTTTTTTATGTTAGATACAGCGGGTGGGTGATGATGAATCTTTTTTTTTTTTTTTTTTTTTTAAGGCTACCTTTCTTCCCCCCACAGAGCTGAAGCCTGTCCGTGATTCCTGGATGAGGTCTTGCAGGATAAGAGCCACCTAAACCTAGTCCCTTCCGTGGCTGTGGCTTGTAAGACCAGACAAATTAGGCCCACATTTTCTTCATGCAGCAACAGCGGGATGAAAATGTCATACACATGATTTTTTTTTTTTTTAGAAGAGGCAGATTGTGCGGTTCCTTTTTTAATTTTTTTTATTTTTAATCTCTCTCCCTTCCTCTCGGTAAAAAAATCAATAAAATATAAAAAGAAAACAAAACTGCTATGCAGGCCTAGGCTGGCTGACCACGCAGAAAAAGCCTGAGGAAGCATGATGTGTTGGGGGAGGTGGGGTCTTGGGGAGTTAATAAGGGTGGCGCTAAGTTGAATTCAGATTTGGCCGTTTTGGTGGAGGGCTCAACACCAAGGATGCTACCTATCTGCATTGCATTGGAGGAGAGCTCAACACAAGGCCAAGGGCAGCTGCCCACCAGTCTTTGCCCTGAAGGCACATAGCTCAGTTCCTCCCTGTATGTGTCTCTCTGGTGCCTCCAGAGCCACTGCCCCTCCATTCAAGCCCAGGGTAAATGCCTGTGAGTGAGAGTCTGTGCACGGGCCCTTTAAAAGGATGCCTGGGTTCCCAGCAGTCTTCCATCTCACCCAGATGAACAGAACCCCCTAATTTTCACAGCCAGATGTTTTGTGGGTTCCTTATTCCTGGCACTAATACTCTGGGCTGGGGAGCTCCAGCATGGGATGAGATCAGGATGAGTATGGGACCAGCCTGTTTCACATCTCTGTCCCTTGTACCAGTCTCGACGTGGCTTTTTCATATCCTTGGTTATAGGACTTCTGTTGAGCTAGTCTTCAGATGGTTCTCCATGTTGATTTATCTATAATTTAGTTGCAATTTTGTGGGGTCATGGGAGGAGGTGAGCACAGCGTCTATCTATCTACTCTGCCATCTTGACCAAAACTCCCATTTTGCATGGTTTACAGTTTCTCCATTTCAATGATCCTAGATTTGCTTTTTCTTAAAAAAAAAAAAAATCAAAACAATAGAAAGACTGATTGAGGTTTGACCAAAAAAAAAAAAAAAATGTTCTTGTCTTCAAATTAGCATATCAAGTGTGAAATTTTTTTTTGTTTTAAAATAATAAGCTGCATTAATAAAAATCTGACTTTGTGGGGATATGCTTTCAGTTCATAGCACAAAATGCCTGAAGGTCAAAACCGAGAAATAAATGGTCTATTTAAAAGAAAAGAAAGTGTGCCTGAATATGAGCAAGAATCTTATCGAAAAACCATCAGATAACTCAGTATTTAGGTTAATAAAATGGTGAACTGTACATTTCAAAGGAGAATCTGGGACACTGTTCAAATAACAGACTTAAAGCAAGCTGGGCTCAGTGCCCAGAACAACAGGCACATGTGTTCACAGAATGAGGGGCTTTTGTTCACTGTGTATGTGCTCATGTGTACCCACATTGAACCATCCAACATTAGCTCAGTGAAAGTAGAACCAATGAAAGAAATGTTAACATTCACGAGTGACCTGAGTGTACAAACAGAAACAGTACTACATTTTAGCATCCTTTTAGTGTCCCTGTTCCAGCCTATAACATCTTTGCCTCGTTGCTATATAAACCTTGACTTTGGAATCTCCAATTAAATACTTCAACTGAAATGTGCAACTTTCCTATAATCTTAATAAGAAAGCTCTTAATGGATTTTACATATTTTCTCAAATAATAATGTTTTTAGTAGAAATTAAAAGCAAATTTGGGGAGAGAGTGCTTAGGCAGTATATTCTACAGAATGATCTTACTCCCTTAATTTTCACCATCAATCTAGATTTCCTCTTGTGCTGCCTTAAATAAGTGTTCTGAATTTTTTTGTCCTTCTTCACTCTTTCTGAATTGTAGGGGTGGGTCTCTAACTCTACAACATGACCTTGGATTGTAGGAAAGTTCAGGAGTCTGCATTAGTTATCTATTGCTCCTTAGCAAATCACCCCAAATCTTAGTGACTTTTATGTGTCAACCTGATTGGAACACGGCGGGGGGGCGGGGGGGCAATCTGTGAGGGTGGGTGTTTTGAGATGAAATTAGCACTATATAGTGCTAATTTCATCTCAATCAATAGATATATATATATATATTGATTTTTTACAGAGAGGGAGGGAGAGGGACAGAGAGCCAGAAACATCGATGAGAGAGAATCATTGACCAGCTGCCTCCTGCACACCCCCTATTGGGGATGTGCCTGCAATTAAGGTACATGCCCTTGACCAGAATGGAACCTGGGACCTTCAGTCTGCAGGCTGATGCTCTATTCATTGAGCCAAACAGGTTCCGGCAAATTAGCATTTTGAGGAGTAGACTGAGTAAGGCAGATTGCTCTCCCCAATGGGGTGGACATTATTCAATCCATTGAGGGCCTAAGTATGATAGTATAAAAGGTAAAGGAAGAGAGACTTTGCTGTCTTTGCTCTCTGACTGCTTGAGCCGGAATATTAGCCCTTGAACTTGGACTTACATATACTAAGGGCCCTCTGGTTATCAAAACTCCACCATCAGCTTTCCTGGATTTCCAGTTTCCACAGCTGAATGTGGGATTTCTCAGCTTCCATATCGCACAAGCCAATCCCTTATAATATATCTCCTTCCAATACCAAGAGTGTGATTACCAGGGATCACTGGGGTACTTCTTAAAGATTGCCTATCACAGACTGCATCCATTACCTCAACTCCTAGAAATTAGATGAATAAGGCAATTTATTCCTTCCCTTTCTTCCTTCTGGAACAAGGCTAGTACAAATCAAGCACAAAAATCAGGGGGTGTAACCAGAGCTGGGGCCGAAGGCTGTGCCAAGCTATGTATGCCGTGTTAAAGATTTTCATGTGTATCCTCAGAATAATAAAATCCCCAGACTCTACCTGCTTAGTCAGCTCTCCAAGCATCTCTGGAAAACATTGCTGGCAGTGACCGGCTCTGGCTATTTTCTTGGGTGCCTAAAAGGTTGAGTGGATCAATTTCTGGACATTGTAACCTGTTGGCAGCACAAGAGCAATACTGACTGGGAAGCTCTGCCTTTAGAGGACCTAATGGAAGACCACCTTGTAGAGGGTGGGGCAAAAGTAGGTTTACAGTTGTGAGCATGTCATACAGAGTTTATTCTTGTGTTATTACTTATTCGTAATTATATTATTTTCCCTATGAATCTACTTTTGCCCCACCCTGTATGTGTAGTTTACAGTGATGGTCCCCAAACCCCTATTCTGAGGGCCAAACCATATATTAATACATGGTGAGGCCTCTCTTTAGGATAAGTTCTGCCAGCAGGGGGCATCTGTAGATGGTTGCATTGTCCTAAGACCAGGTTTGGTGTTTGTGGGTGGGCACTTCTTGCCAAAGGAGAGGCTACAGTTTGATAGTTTCCTAAGCATGTTTGCTATGTGGCCTAGATTACCTGATTCGTGCTCCTTGGCCGTGGACTAGAACTGATTGTCTCCTACCGGAAAATGACTCAGGTTTTAGTGATGGTGCAATTGTCACGAATGCCTTGAAAGCTGTTTGTGAATTTATGTCCGTATTGTTTTAGATTGCAGAAATTTATTTTTTTTTTTTAACCCTCACATCAGTCCCTTCAGTTTTTAAGGGCCAATATCTGTGTTCAAATCAGTGAGAATTATCCAGGTATTTCCCACAAGTCTTCCTTCACTGATCCAGCCCCCCTGCCTGGACATTTCCATATTGCATTTCTTACATAATTCCCCCCTGCTCCCACATCAGATACACATAAGTAGTGGGTGTTGAAAGAATGAGGGGGGTTGTATGAGTAAATTACCACCAGCTGTCTGAAGGCTTGATTATAATTTCTTTCCTTGAGGTTTTTTTTTTTTTTTTTTTTTTTTTTTTTTTTTTTTTTTTTTTTTTAAACAGCTGACAGGGCTAGCTAGTAAAGGAGATGGATGTGAATCACATGCACACACACACACACACACACATATATATGCACACACATGCACACACACACACAGTCCTAAAGACAGGAGAAGGTTGGGACAGAAGGAATACAAGATGATGGAACTGCCTCCTTTTTTTTGTCCCTAGAACTCCAGCCAAGTGGTGCGGGAACCAGTTCATTCAGCTGCCTTGCCAGTGCCTTGGTCTCACATGATAGATCAGAGAGCTGAGAAACGGGAAACCTGGGTCACTGACCTAGCCCTCGAGAGTAGTTTGGAACAGAAAAGAATTTATGTCTCCTATCCAGGGTTGGAATCCTGCCTAGTATGCAAATATTAATAAAAAATAGCTATGATGTTTTCAGTGCTTTAACTGTGCTAGGCAACACATGAAACACGTCATGGATTAGCTCAGTTTGTTCTCATAACTACCTTATTAGGTAGTTGTTGTCATTAACCTTATTTTACAAATGAGGAAGCTAAAGTCCAGAGTTTAAGTAACTTATCAAAATTAAAGTGCTTGAAATTGACAAAGTGGGGGGGTAGGGGGGAAGAGGGGGAGGGAAGGTAGGGGAGGGGAGAAAGGATTCAACCAAGTCTCTCTTACTCCAGAGCCAGAAATCTTAACCATTCTGTTGTAATGCCTGCCAGTGACAGCATCTACACTGCATGGCTCTTCTGGATGAATGGGACCATAAGCAGTCAGTCAGAGAAGACTGGAAAGATCTCTCCATCTACCAGTGAAAATTCAAGTTGTTTAATAGAAGCGTGATCTTTTTTAAAAAAATGTATTTTATTGATTTTTTTATAGAGAGGAACTGAGAGGGACAGAGAGTTAGAAACGTCGATGAGAGAGAACATCAACCAGCTGCCTCCTGCACACCTCCCACTGGGGATGTGCCCACAACCAAGTTACGCGCCCTTGACTGGAATCGAACCCGGGACCCTTCAGTCCACAGGCCGACGCTCTATCCACTGAGCCAAACCGGTCCCGGCAGAAGCATGATCTTTTGCAATCTAATACGTGATAAAGTTTTTAAATGAATGAGATAATGTATCAGAATTCTTGTGTCTAGTTGTCTAATTCTGCATAATGATGCACTTAAAAACTTAGTGGCTTAAACCAACAGCCATTGTATTACATCTAATGATTTTGTGGGTCAGGAATCTGGACAGGTCTCAGTTGAGCTATTTGTCTGCTTCCTGTTGAAACTGAATTTTTGGACTGGAACCCAGATTCTTTGTCCGCCAGAATCGAAGAACGAATCCATGGACAGAAAGTGGTATAGCAAAGATGGAGATTCAGTGAAGAATAAGTACAGAATCCCACATGGGGAGAGGAAAAAAGTCCCACAGAATGGACTCTTACATAGGGAGGGGGGAAGGGTCCCACTGAAGTTTCTTTTCCCCCATCCTAGCTAATAAAGAGTGAATATGCTAATTAACCATCATGTTCTCACAAAGATGGCTGCACCCACCACCAATAAAGAGGTAATATGCTAATTGATTGCCATGCCCTCAAAGATGGCGGTACCCACAGCCACAAGATGGCGGCGCCCAGTCCCCTCAGCCCTGCAAGGGTGGCAGGCCTGCCTCCAGAGTCACCCAGGCTCCCAGGGCCAGCCCAGGGTGCAGGGAAGCCTTAGATGCCGCTGCCCAGCCACCAAAAGCAGCCCCAGGCTCAGATAATCAGGGCCACCTGAGGCTTGCACTGCCAGCAGTGGCAGCAGCAGAGCTGCTCGTGCCAGCCAGTTGTGTCTGGGGTACAGCTCCTTAAGTATGGTTCCTCTGGATCTGAAGATATCTTGTTCTTGCCCTCTGGGCTCATGGCTCCATTCTTTGAGTCATTCTTATTTTTTTAGGAAATGGTACTTGTAGTCAGGCAACTTTTTCAGCCTGATTCCTCTCAGCAGCACGTTGATGGGTCCAAAGGCATTTTTTCATTCTGTAGTCTAATCCCTTTCAGTCCATGCCATAACAATTCACTTAAAAATGTTGAGGGCATCTTTTATGCAAATTTATAGTCAACTTCTTTAGACAAAAGTCACACCCACACTTCATTCTGAAACACCCTCTTCCCTGCCTCTGGCTATCTATGAGGCTGCTGGAGGATAATGAGTCCTGAAAATTCTTAGCTCTTTTGTCTACTGGAGAGGCACACACTTAAGAGTCTTACAGGCCTTTTATTTTATTTTATTTTATTATTTTTAATACTCACTGGAGGATGTTTGCTGATTTTAGAGAGAGGGAGGGAGGGAAAAAGGGAGGGAGGGAGGAAGGGAGAAAGTAAGAGAGAGAGAGAGAAATAGAAACATCGTTGTGAGAAATATTGAATTGATTGGCTGGATCGGCTGTCTCCCGCTTTCACCCTGACTGGCAGGTCCAGTGGGAATTCAGCCTGAAACCTTTTGATGTATAGGACAGCTCTCCAGCCAACTGAGCTTACAGGCCTTTTAGTTTAACTGCAATTATAAATGAGGCACTAGCTTCAATCTTTTTGAGTTCTTCACCATCATTCTAACAGTTACATCTTAGATTTGATTTTTGCTCTGAAATTACAGTTGACCCTTGAACAACACGGGGGTTGGGACTGTCAACCCTCAGTCAAAAATCCATGTATAACTTTTGACTCCCCCAAAACTTAACTATTAATAGCCTACTGTTGACTGGAAGCCTTACTAATAACTTTGTCAATTAACACATATTTTGTATGATATATGTGTGATATACTGTATGCTTACCATAAACTAAGTTAGAAAAAATATATCTATTGGCCATATGCAAGTCCTCTTTGGACAAATATTTAATAAGTGAAAAAAGAAAGATATAAATTTATGTCTAAGTTGTAATTTTAGTAACAAACAGATATGTAATATACCTGGACTAGAAGGAATGTGGAGACATTTAAACAGTTGTGCTGGAGGATTGCATATATGGATGATTAGTTTTATTTCAAAATACAATAAAAAGTTTCTTTTTTGATAATAAATGTAATTTTAAAAACAAATTCTTCAAGAATATACCCATGTGTGTAAGAGTCATTGTTTATGTTAGAAGGTACATTTTTTAAGACTGGAGAGAAATTAAAATTTAACATCGATTATTTCTGGGGTTAAGGCTAATTTACTTTCTACATACTTTTCTGTATTTTTCAAATATTTTACAATGAATATATTATGAACTCAGTAAAAAAGTAATTTTAAAAGCAAATGAGCATATTTTCCAGCCTCATTTCTGAGATCCACACTTTATCTAGTTAATGTGTCATTTCTTAAATCCAGCACTCGTCTGGCTATAGACAGAGTTCCTCTCCAAACTCAGTAGCCCATAATTTGATTTGAGACAAAACTAAATATAGCACCAACTTTGGGACGAAGGTCGGAAAGCTGACTTTCCTGGCCCTCTCCTTTTCTTATCTCCCTAAAGAGGCAGCAATAGATCCTTTTCAAGACAGGTGGCCTGTGAGCCTTGTCTCATTAGACGTTTTCAAATGTTTCCTGGAAATATTCTGAGTTCAAGAGCTCCGTGGCCTTAGGTCAAAAATAAGTGTTAAGGTTGGGTGATTCTAGACTAGGGGCATTTTAGGTGGTTCCTCAAAAGTTACACAATCCTCTCTCACTGGTTTGCCTCAGAGAATAGAGCATTGGCCTTTGTACTAAAAGGTCCCAGCTTTGATTTTAGTCAAGGGCATGTATCTTGGTTGGGGGCACATCCCCAGAGGGAGGTGTGCAGGAGGCGGCTGATCCATGTTTCTCTCTCATCAATGTTTCTACCTCTCTATCCCTCTCCCTTCCTCTCTGTAAAAAATCAATAAAATATATTTAAAAAAATAAAATAAAGTTATCCAACCCTCCCGGCCCCCATTCTTTACTGATAATTAGGAGAACTATCCCAAGAGATGGGGAAGCAAGAATACAAGCTCCCTGTAATATCATGCATCCTCAGGCATGCTGGGGTCCTTCCTGAGTTTAACTCTTGGGATACCTGAGTGAAATCAGTTCATTCCAGAGAAGCCTCGTTCGTTTGATCTCCAGAAAGCACGTATCTGGGGCCACCCTGTGTAGGAAACAACCTGTATCGGAGCCTTGGCAGAGCCTTTGAGCCTTATTGGGGTCTTAAATTTATTATCGGAGCTACAAGGGTGACTAAATCAGCATTGCTATTCACGGGCACTCGGAAGCTTTCTGCAAATTAAAAAAAAAAAAAAAAAAAGGTCAGTGGTAGTGCTATTAATACTGGTAGTTACATCACTTAATAAAATGGCTTTCTTTTAGAGCTGAAAAGAGCACTTTAATTATAGCACGTCTGACTTGTTTAAAGCTTGTCGCAGAAATAGATGATACATTGGTCCCAGGCAGGGCCATTTCCGAAGGATCCTTTTGCATGGTCTTAGAGCAACTATAAGGTACTTAGAGCAGAACTTAGAAGCTTCTAGGTCCTGATGGCCACTGTCTGAAGCTTTTTCTGGGGAGTTTGGGGACCCTCTGCCCTCCTGCAGCCAAGTGGGAGAGCCCCACTGCCTCCATGCTTGAGACACAGAAATGTCACAACACTGCCAGGTGTCTGAGATGGAGACAGCTGCTAAGGCTGCGATGTTGTGTTAGGATGCTTCCCTTCCGGAGCGAGGTTCCTGCCCCCAAATTAATGGTGAGACCGACTTGTCAGATCTCTAATGACCTCTAATTACTGGTGAGACCTATGTGCCAGATCTCTGAGAAAATAACCTGGCGTCCTATGACCATGTCGTATGTGCATCCGCATTCAGCCAGGGTTGCGCCTAAAACCCTCCTGCACTCCAGCTCTGGCTCCGGGGTTCCCTGCCGGGCGGGTGATGCCTGCAGAGAGGATTCTCTCTAAATTCACCCAGCCGTTAGCTGGATTTTTCCAAAGCCTGGCGGCGGGGTGGGCAGGCACAGAGGGCTCGGAGCGGCGTCCTTTTACTGTCCTCTTGCCAACATCCTCCAGGCGAGGAGGGCCAGAGGGTGTGTCTAGGCGGCCGGTAACCTAGGCCAGCTCGGCTCCCGGCTCCTCCGGCGGCCGGAGCCCCGCCTCCCCTGGTGGCTGACAGCTCAGCTGGAGCCGGGGCGGCTCGTGCCAGCCAGTCGCGTCTCAGCCTGCGCTGCCTCCGGCCCCAGCTCCCCCAGCAGCTCCGCTGGGCTCCGCACCCAGCTTCCTACGGAGAACAGTCCCTCCCTTGTGCCCGGTGCACCGTTAGCTGGCGGCTTGGCCACGTCAAATCGGGTTTCCTAAAAAAAGGGGGCAGAGCTCTCTCTCCCTTTGCGGACACAGAAGGAGGGAGCTGGGGAGGGACAGGCTGCCGCTCTTGGCGCTGGAGGTTCCTGGGCAAGGCTTCTCGTCCTCCCGGGCTGCTTCCCCTCCCGGCTGAGGGGCGCCTGGCAGCGAGCCCCGCGCCAGGAACATGGAGCAGCCATGGACAAGGTAGGGTGACCGCTGCTTCCTCGCCGCATCCCGCATCCCTGATTTTGTGCCCCCTCCCCCCCCCCCTTCACCCCCATCCCTGCGCCTTTACAGAGAAGCCGCTCCTCGCCTCCAGGGGTCTCTTTTTTTGTTGCTTGCCCCCTGTCATGCCCACTTCTCTTGATCCCCCTGCACATGTTCGGGTCTCTGGTGTTTCCTTGCCTAAAAGAAAAAAAATAAAATCTCCCTTCTACCTCCTCTCCATGTTAAAAATACTCATGAGGCTGCCCAGGAGATTTTGGAGAAATGTTTCTCTGTCTGTTCCTTGTTTCACAGATGAGAGGGATAACCCTTTAGGGATACCTTTGATTTCAGATACCTTGGAACAGATTAGGTTTTTTTCTCCCTCTGCCACGTCGTTCCTCCTAACCTCGCCCTCCACCTACTTACTCAGAGGCAAAGGGCTGAGAGAGCAGCCCGGCCAGGCTCATCCCAGTGTCCCGCTGGCACTGAGTTCGGGAGAGGAAAGGAGAAAGAATTCAGGGTGCCCTTCATCGCTCAGATGAGGCCAGGGCGGTAGCTGCTTTTCGTTGGAGGTCGTCTTTAGGAGATGCTGGGGAAATTGTGCTTCCTCCATCCTCCCCTCCTTCCCCCCAGAGACACTTGAAAGGGGAGCTCACTCCGGGAGACGAGATGATGGGTTGAGATGAAGACTTCATCTTTGTTTTTCTGTAGGAGGGCAGATGGGGAGACTATGCAGAGGTGTTTCCGTAACAGATGTTCCTCCATCTCCAAGACCTCGCGTGGGGGGTTGGCGTGGGGCCAAAGAGTGTTGGGAGTCCTACGAGAGAGAGAGCTCCGGGTCGGGACAGACACAGAAAGCGAACGTACCTGTGAAAAAGATGTGGGGTTTGGGCCGATGGTTGGACAGGAGTGAACTGTAGAATGTGAATTTTGAAGAAAGGGCAAGTGGAAGTTTAGGGTGTGCTGATAAGAAACACACTAGATTTGCAGGTGGTGATTCTACTTTCTGCTCTTTTCTGCTCTTCCCGGCCCTCTCCTAGGGGACTGTGCTCTCTCCTGGGCATCCCTAGATAAAAGGAATGCAATCGAGAGGCAAGGAGGACTGACAACAGGCCTTGAGGGGTGATGGGAGGACCTGGAGCTCCTTAGTCCATAGAACTGAAGAAGGGAGAGGGGGTTATTAGGTTAATGATGCGGATTTTTTTCAATAGATGGGGCTCCACATATTCTGATATGTATGCTATTTTGTTATGTCGACAAGCTTCAAAACTTCCTTTGTCAAATTTTCTGAAGGTGTTATCATAGATGCTTTTACACTTAAAAATGTCGAATTTCGTGCCAAAAAAATGAGCATTTGCGGGAAGTTTTAATTCATTATTTTACTTGGAAGAAAAGTGCTAGAGATGGACAGTACTTTGAATAAAGCACTTTTGATGTTTCTCTTGAAATTATCGTGTTTTCTTCGATCACAAAATCTGCATTATTAACCGGTTAATTATTAAATGTGGGTAAATCATTAACCAGTTAGTAATACAGATTACCCATTAACGGTTAATTATGCGGTTACCAGTTAATTATGCTAGAACTAGTTAATTATGCTAGAACTGGTTAACACTTTCAGCGCCATGTCAGTCACTGGTGACTGACACTATACTTTCTGTTTGGACCTCATCAGTCTCTGGCCGCCAGCATATAGGTGAAATTGGCTAAACGGAAAGGAAGACAACACAGGCTTGGAGCTTAATGTGTTAATTATTCGGGTTACTCAACTTTTGGAAGAGCAGCTGCTGTAGTTGGAGTAGATCTTTTTGGAATCTGTTAACAGTGGTCGGCAAACTCATTAGTCCACAGAGCCAAATATCAAGAGTACAACGATTGAAATTCCTTTTGAGAGCCGAAAACCGACTTCTGCGCATGGGCCACGAAGTTCAATCGCACCGTACGTGCCTGCCCACACGTGGTGTTTTGTGGAAGAGCCACACTCAAGGGGCCCCAGGCCAACGCTCTATCCACTGAGCCAAACCATCTAGGGCTAGTTCATGATTTAAAATGTGAGCGTCCCCTACAGATCAGGCACTGTGCTAAGTGCTAAGGGTAAAACAATAAATGAGACTGGGTTCTGCCTTTGAGAGTCTTACTTTCTCATTGTCTGAAATTCTGACAGAGAGCAATGAAGGCAGACATGTGCATTGGCTGTTCTGGAAGCACCAGTGAAGCAGCACAACATGAAGAATTCAAAGAATAAAAATTCACTATGGAGTTACCATTTATTAAGCTTGTATTCATTAGCTTGTGTGTTAATCCCTTTTCATACTTTATCAAATCTCACAACCTCTGAGGTATAATGTAAATGCCGTTATACTCATTTTTTAGAAAATTGAACTTTAGAGATATTAAGTAATACCCCCACTTATGCAACCATATGAGGAAGAAGTATAGTCTGGAACTATCTAACTCCAAAGACTAGGCTCTTAATTGCTTTTTTGGAGTTGAGTCTTGTAGGTGACTTGGTTTCTGAATTGGTTCTGAAGCTGGCTGATTAACCTGTCTACGCTTAAGCTTACAAGTAAGTTTAAGACTGTGATTCTATTCCCAAGCTTTCTTCTTGGCAGCTCTGGAAAGCCTCTTCCAGAGGCGTTCTTCTCCTGAGCCCACAAACTCGTTATCTTGCTTAATCTTCCAAAAAAGAGCAGGGTGCTGAGTAATTGAGTTCTCAAAGTTAAATATCCCCTATCTCTCCCCACCCCGCCCCATACACATCTTTCCTGCTGCAAATTACAAAAAGTTGGTTTGGTCACTAATCAAACTGATATCCACAACTAGGGTAGGAGTTGTCAAAGGAATGAGCTCATGGATATGACGAAGATCATTTTACTCACTTTAAGTGTAAGTCTAGCACCAATCAGACAAACGGCTTCTACTTAATGTTTAGCCTTCATCTCTCTGGACTAGCAACTCTCTAGAACCATTTGGATACTTGAGAGTCCCTGTTTGTATAGGTACGTTTCTTTTGATGCTGTCACAAATGCCACAAACTTCGTGACTTAAAACGACGCAAATTTATTATCTTGCCTTTCAGGAGGTCAGAAGTCTGAAAACTGGTCTTCTAAGGCTAAAATAAGGTGTCAGCGGAATGCGTTCCATTCTTGCCTTTTCTGGCTTCTGGAGGTTTTCCACATTTCTTGGTTCATGGCCCCTTTCCAGAAGTGGCACCACTCTAGCCTCTGTTCTTCTCCTCTCCTCCTCTCGTTCTTCCTCTCTTGTTTATCTCCTGCAAGGACCCTTGTGGTTATATTGGGCCCACCTGAGTAATCCAGAATAACGTCTCCATCTCAAAATCCTTTGCCATGGAGCGGAGCAGAGTCACAGGTTCCAGATATTAGGAATTCGGGCTTCTTTGGAAGGCCGCTGCTCAGCCTACCACACTGGGAAGTGTTGGAAAAGTCATGACTCATTCTCTTCCCCTCTTAGGTGGAAATGTTCTTGTTTCTAGCATATGGGAAAGCTGAATACAAGTCAGGAAATTGTGACGTTAACCTTATATAGTTTCCCTGAACAAATAACTCAAGAAAAAGTAAACTGAAATATTTAAGACTGAAGGTGAGGAAAGGAAAATAAAATTAGTAATTTGATTTAATAAAATGCAAGCATTCATTGTATTTGCCTTCTGTGGCTGTGAAAATTTGGAGAAGGGGGGTAGCATCCAAGAAAAACAGTGGTTTGGTATAAAAATTCAAGAATTTTTATTTTTTAATTTTTTAAAATATATTTTTATTGATTTATTACAGAGAGGAAGGGAGATAGAGAGTTAGAAACATCCATGAGAGAGAAGCATGGATCAGCTGCCTCCTGCACCCCCCCACACTGGGGATGTGTCCATAACCAAGGTACATGCCCTTGACTGGAATCGAACTGGGATCCTTCAGTCCCCAGGCCAATTCTCTATCCAGTGAGCCAAACCAGCTAGGGCAAGAATTTTTATTTTGTTTCTCCGCTCCCACAAAGCTAAAGTGTAGTTTTCAAGTAAGACAAGATGCAGTTAAATTGCACTTAAATGGTCCCCAATAATATAGATTATTTGCATTTTTTCCCTGCTCAATGATAACTCTTAACCTATAGGAAGCAATGACATTTATTTCTCTTTGAATTCATGGGGAGTTAGCAGAATCCCGTTTACTAATTCATAGTGACAACCAGAGATGGCATCTCCCCATTTTACAGATGTGGCCGCTGAGGCTCGGGAGCATGAGGATATGATGATTTTCATATCTTTGCTTCCCTGGTGCTGCTGGTTGGCATATTAGGGAAACGCTCCTTTCCTTAATTCTCTTATGGAGACATCTTTGGACATTGGATTTCCTATTTATCGTTCAGCTCTTCTAGCAATTAATTTTCTGCATTTGGTGAAGGAATATTTCTGCGTTCACAATTCTGATCTGATTTAAGTAGGACCATACTTGGATTTCGACTTGAGAAATTTATCTTAATCCATGCTTACACCTCTGTTTATTTCCCACATACCAGATCAGAGGAGCCCCCCTCCCGCCCCCTTTCTTTCAGCTTACACGTGAAGGCTGGATTTTAAATACCAGAAGACTGGGATGAGGCTGTGTTTGCCTCTGCAAGGATAAGTGGGCTGACACCTCTCCATCACGGTGCCCTCTCCGTTCTGGGTGACTCAGGGCTAGTGTATTCAAGGCTGCGTGGAGCGCCCATACACTCAGTGGATGCCCTTGTTGCTCCTAGTGGAATTGACCTTATTTTATAAATAAAATTCCAAATTGGACTCAGAACATTCCACAAGCTCTGTCTCTGGCAACAATTCAAATCGCATTTAAAGTTAGAAGAAAGTCCAGAATAAAAGAGCTGTCACAGTGACCCAAGGTGGCTCTGTCCGATTCTATTTTAAAGCGTTTAAACGCTCCAAGGACTTGTTTTCCTCCATCTCAGAACGTCTTCTGAGTTCTGTGGTCAGCAAGACAAGTGTGATCTGAATTTTATTTTCCCCCCTCATGGCTGAAGCACTTCCTTAGTCACAGACTATTTATTATTGTAATAATAATAACTTGTGTTTTCATGGCACTTTAATAGTTTCTCACATATTTTCCCTTAATCGGTCTCATTAGTTCCAATCCTCTGCTGGTTCCACTGCAGAAACTTCTTTCTGGCTTGGTTTACCCAAGGCCCTTGGAAAATGGGGGGACGTGTCTCCTCATCATGGCCAAGGTGGTGGTGGTGGGTGTATGTGTGTGTGTGTAAAGAAGCAACAGCTGCTGATGTATAGAAAACATTGATTGGCTAAGAAAATCAAATAAACCATAGGATTTCACACAATTGAAGAATATATTTATTTTCCATTTCATAATGTGGAATATTATTATTCTAAATGTAGAGTAGCATGTCATGTGGAGTAATACTTTACTTAATCACTCCCCTAAGTTAAAGCTCTTAGGTTTCCGATTCTTAGCTGTTATATAGATCTGGTAAACATCTAGGTGCACAAAGCATCTCCTCTCATAGTTTATTTTTGAATGGCAAATGTTCAGAAGTAGGATCGCAATGTCGAATGCTTCTATTGTAGTTTTTGAAAATACATTGCAGTTTATCTTAGGGTGTAGAATCACATAACTCATACTTATAGAAAGGTGATTACATTCAATTTAAATATCCTTTTCAAGACCCGAGTCCCTATATGGCAGAAGGGGAAATGAGGCGCACACACTGAAATATATTAGGAAATCCTATGTGAATCATTGCAATAGTCCCAGCTTTTACTTCTCTCTGGAGCAAGATGCCTCACTGTCACTGCTATCTCTGTTCCCATCTTGAAGCATTTCCTGAAATAAACAGAACAGTTCAATAGAAGAAAGAAGAAGTGGATATAATTTACATCAAAATTATGTGTACATATTAGGATGTTGATTCCAAGGAGAGAGAGAGAATTGAGGCTGCATTTTGTTATAGGATCATGGACAACACCCTTGACATGCGGGTTACAACCAAGTGAGCGTATGCTTTTACCTGGTATATCAGGTGACATCTGTGTCTATCACGTGACAACATGTGAGGTTTGGAACAGGGCTGGTTTTGGAAAGACTCTTCGTGCATTACTATACTTTGAGATTTCCAGATTATCAGCACCATGGGAGCAGCATTACGGGAGCTGGCTGTCGAGAGTCATTTTATCCACCCTGAGCTAAAATTACTATGAGTGGGCCTTAGTACACCAGTTGTTCCCACCTACACAGCTAGCCTTGCCTTTGTTAGGAAAACTCTGGGTATCCTGCAGAGGGTAGTTGCAGCACTACCGCCTTGGGAATTATTTTTGGAACGTAGTTCTGTGTGTTTTCTACCACCAGATCACGCTCTGTACCCTGACCTCACAGTTCTTCAATTCTAATTCACTTCAGCACCCCCTAAGCACAACCATCCTGTTACTCATCTTCACCCCAAACTCCCCATCCCTGTGATCCTGAATTCTATAGCTATATTCCCTGACTACAAGGTCAAGTCCCTCCTCTCTTCATTCTTTCTGTGTATTCGGTTCACCTTATCATTTAGTCCAGTTCCTCCGCTTCTCCGCATCTTCCAGGCCTTCTGCTCCTCATTCCTCTCGGAGCATTTGAATTGTTCTCATCACTGCTTAGAATCTCTCACCGCTTCAACAGTTCCCATCCTTGGTAACCCTCGGTCAATTTTATTATCCTCTAGGACTCTATAAGCTCTTTTTAAAAATAAAAAACTATACTGAGAAGGAAGATTCTAATGCATTCTTTCTAATCTCTGTCAGGTCTGTAATTACTCAAACTGCCTTTATTTATTTTTTTTTTTTTTACGGTAGTAAGTGGTTTTTCTGAACCTTGATGGATAGCAGCAAGAAAAATGTCCTTGCCCTGCTGGTGTGGCTCAATTGGTTGAGTGTCATCCCGTGACCCTGGAGGTCACAGTTTGATTCCCAGTCAGGGCACATACTTGGGCTGTGGGCTTCATTTCCAGTAGGAGGCATGCAGGAGGCAGCTGATTGATGATTCTCCTTCATCAATGTTTCTCTCTCTCCCTCTACCTTCCTACCTAAAATCAATTAAAAATAAAAATAAAAAAAGTTAGTGAAGACAATATAGGAGCAAAATAGGTCATAAAATTCAAAGTTGTTGTAGATGTACAATGATGCTTGAGCTCCCTATAGCTACTGAGGGCTTAGCACTCCAGAAAAACTGCCTCCCAGACTCAGTTGGCCCTGATCAATCTCAGTGAATAAATACCCTTGAGTGAAGGGTGTAAATTGCAGTCTGTGTTGGAGAAAACTGGATACCACTGTAGCAGTGTCAAGCCAGCCCATACTTAGTGTGCAGAGGAAGGCTCAGAGTGACACCCTCTCTTGTCAGAAGGGCTCTGCCAATTAAGCATCCTACCCAGCAATTTTCTAATGACAGGTCTTGAAGTAAGAAGAAATTATAATCTTGCTGCATTTATCAGATGAGAGTCTTGTGTTTTGCAGCTGTGACTTCTCCCCCATTTGCATTTAATTTATATGTTTTTGCAATTATGGTGCCGAATGGAGGGTAGCTGGCAATATTTGGACCATGAGAGCTATAGACTCAGTGTCTCTCTTGGCAAGAGAAGAAATAAACCGAGGAGAAGTCTCAGAGCCTGTTCACTCATGGCCTTTCCCATTTTGATTGTGTCTATTCCCATCACCTTTCCTGCCTGTCAACTGGTTGCCTTCGTCTGTCAGGGATAATGCCAAGTATCATCACACAAGGGGGTCAAGGCAAACGTGAAATACTTGGAGAAATTTGGCTAGAAATAGGGAAGTATAAAATAATATATGACTCACTTTTTAGAATGGGACTTAGATTAAAAAGTCGTATTTGCCACTTCCCTTTTAGGATTTTAGTCATTTGTCATATGGCATCTGTTTATACCAGTAGTCACATACTCAAGTGTGAGCAAACTTGTGTCAGGATTTGACTCTGAATTCCATCTCCTTCCCATAGCACCACTGCTCATCGTTCCTCTCACCTCACTTTTTAGGTCCTTTCCCTGGAGTCGAGGCTCATTTACCCAGGAACTGAGTGGGTACAAATAGGGTGGACAGGACAGAGTAAAGGTTTGGAATCAGACAGTAACCGTGTTCAAGTTTCTGAACCCACTAGCCAAATAGCTGATCCTGGGCAAATTACTTCATCCTTCTACGTCTCTTATTTCTGCGAATGTAAAAGTGGGGGAGCAGTGCCTGTTTTACAGGATTTTGTGTGGACTGAATGAGATAACGCCTGGAAAATACTGAGCACTCAATACATTATGGTGGCAGCATTGGTGGTGGATGGTGGTAGTCGTCTAAATAATGATGATGGTCATGGAATTGGAGATTAGTGTTGAGGAAAATTCCCATGTAAGAAAACATGTTGAACTGTCAAGCTGTGCACACACAGACCAGAGACTGTTACCTCTTGACAACCTTTGTTTCTAAGTTGGCACTGCTTGTGAAACCCTACCATGTACAAGCTCTCCATCTAGAGCTTCACATAGTAAAGAAAGTAGGCCATAGTTCTCCTCCTTCAGGCCCTTTTATATGTGCAAAGATTGATTGTGAGTATAAACTAAGAATAGGAAGGATCAAATTTTTTTAAACTACTTTTTAAAACAAAGTGTTTTTATTGACTTTTAGAGAAAGAGGAAGGGAGAGGGATAAAGAGCTAGAAACCATTGATGAAAGAGAAACATCATCAATCAGCTGCCTCCTGCCCGCCCCCTACTGGGCATGTGGCCTGACCAAGAATCGAATCACTACCTCTTGGTTCCTGGGTTGATGTTCAACCAGAGTCACACTTGCTGGGTCTGAAAGATAAATCTTGGAACATTAGGAAGATTTCTTTTCACTTGAACCAGAATCTAGCAACTCATGTCAAGTGAGCTTTAAGAATATGAGAATTAAGAGAAAATGTGTGTTTGGGTCAGTGCCTAATGTTGGAGAGGACCATTTGTACTTAGAAAGGTGCTGGAGGAAATGATTAGAGCACAATTCGACAGCATTAGAGCATCAGAGGGTAGCGGATGGCTTTGGGAGGAGCAGCTGTTTTCCGATCATTCGCAACCCAAACACCCTGGAAAACGACAGGCAAAGCTAGTAAATAGGAGATATTGAATGTCGAATAGTTTGAGTCCCAGTGTCTTCATAACTGTGTATGAGCAAATCGTGAAAATGTGGGTAATATACCATGCAGAAATTAAGTAGCTGAACAGCCGGTGGGTGGGTTGCACTTGGAAAATGCGTGGTTCTTCAAATTAAGCAGAAGAGTGTCCTGATAAAAATTAATGAGTGTAATTGGTGTCAGTATGAACAGATTAATGAGGTAGGGAGAAAGGATGAGGCTCATTGAGGGACAGTGTAGTTCATTTATACTGGAAAAGCTACATTCAAGGTAAAAGCATCTTGGGGGAAAGATTGCCTATGTCCATGTATGCAGGAGAGCTATAAATGTCCTGGCGAAACACACACTCGCTGAGCATGAGTCATTCATAGACTCGTGTTAAAAAGAAACCTAGAAACACTTGAATTTTAGAAACTGGGACAAAAGATAAATAATTTCCCCCCAGATTTGGGTAATACAGAAGAATTTACCAACATATATTACTGCTGTGTGTGCGTGTATGTGTGTGTGTGTGTGATGTTGTGTGGGAGTGGTGGGGGCAAGCTTGGAGTCTGTCTCTTTGCACTTTGGTTTATCAGATGTCATGAATTGCAATCCCCTGCACATATACCCTGTGTTTCTTCACCATGAGCCCCTTCCCTGGGGGAGCATCAGATTCCTTACCAACCTTTTGGAGCAGCTGAGTGAGCCCCACTCTCTGGCAATAAGAGGGAACTTGAGCTGTTAATAGAATTAAAGTGATTTAAAAAAAAAAATCTCTGGAGACTACAATAATCCCATTAACTCAGAATCCATCCAAAGTGACCTCTCTATGCTTTCAGTTATTGATTCATCCCGGCAGACAGCAAGCTCAGAGTGGGTGTGGGTGGGGTGGAGAAGGTGAGGTATCTCAGGGGACCCCTAGGCATGGCCTTGCTATAAGCTGCTCCTGGTTGATCTAGAATGTGGCCTCTTCAGAGCAAGGAGAGTTGAATGTGATCCTGTCTGGATAGCTCCCCAGATATTTGGGAAGTATTAAAATGGATTTTATGCTTAAGCATCTACTAGAATAGAATTGCATGATTACTGTAAGGAACCATAGAAATTGGTGGGCTTCTTTTACAAATATTTGAGGAAATCGAAGGCCAGAAGAAAAAAAATGACATCATAAAATAGTTAGTAGCTTATAATCACAGATTAATGAAACGTGTGCTAAAGCCAATAGGTTACTCGAGACTGTGTGTTAAAGCAGACAGGCAATCTGTCTGTGCTTCATTAATATCAGGATAACAGTCTCCAAGACCTGTAAGGAGTCTGGCAAATATCACAAAGAGTTCATGAGTCGGGAAAGAGGGACCGTGACAAACTGGAGAATACACCTGCTCTGTTTAAAGGTGGCAGGTTATCTGCATGTGGGGAGGCAGGCCAAGTATTGCTAGACCCATTCATTTTCCAGGAAAAGTTAGAAATGCGTCAACTTTGTGTTGAACAAATAAAACATGTTGGATGAGCTGAATTTGGCCTGAGGAACGACCCTGCTCCCGATGGCTACCTAGGTCTATGGGCTGAGCATAAAGGAATTCGTCTAACTCATGAATAGAAGCAGCCAAGTATAAATTTTAGTCTCTACAAATTTTTCAAGATATAATTCTGGCTGATAGTTTCAATATCCAAGTAGTACGTTTATCTCCTTCATTGTTCACTCACAAGGGAAGTTTTTAATGAGAAGTGGAAAAGGGAAGAGGCAGGGGGCCTGGAAGGAACCACCAACTGGTGATCTGCTTTTGAATAATCAAGAATTGGCAGGCAGTGTGTGTAAACGAATGTGTCCTTTCTGGCACCTTCATGTCCATCTGGAAATTAACAAAGTGAAGATGTGTGCCAAGATCCAGACCTGACCCAGTGAACAAAGAACAACAATTTCTGAACAAATGCCTCCCTGTGCATGGCTTTTTAAAAAGAGAAGCTCTCTAAATCTCTGTCTGCAGAATTATTTTCCCAGCAACCAACTGGGAGTATCCAAGGTTTAAGGAATAAGCTACATGTTGAAAGCATCTCATTGTAGGATTATTGCAATGCTCTCTCTGTTTCTGCCTTCCCCACCCAGCTAGTCTGGAGTCAGAACAGTAGCCAGCCCTTTTAAAACATTCGTCACTCAGTTCATCTCTTTTTTAGACGCACAAGGCTCCAGGGGCTAACTGCCTCTCAGTGTCCCAAAAGGCTTGAAATAGCCTGCTCCTGTCCAGCCTTCCCATCACTCCCTGACCTCACCTCCTGCTACTCGCCACGCGCTCACTCTGCCCAGCCTCACTGGCCTCCTTGCTGTTCTAAAACCACTCTGGAGTGCTCCCTTCTAAGAGTCTTAGCTTTTGATGGTCTCTGCTGCGAAGATTCTTCCCCCAATACCCCACTGCTATCCTTGGTGCTTTTCAGAGAAACCTTGCCTACTGAAAACCCTCACACATACCCCATTGCTTCAGCACTCCCTATCCTCATCTCTACTTTAATTTAAAAAAATATATTTTATTGTTTTTTTACAGAAGGGAAGAGAGAGTTAGAAACATCGATGAGAGAGAATCATCAACCAGCTGCCTCTTGCACACCCCCTACTGGGGATGTGCCCGCAACCAAGGTACATGCCCTTGACTGGAATCAAACCTGGGACTTTTCAGTCCACAGGCCGATGCTCTATCCACTGAGCCAAACCGGTCTTGGCTCTACTTTAATTTTTAAAAGTATAATACTTGTCCCAAGTTTCTAACTATACATTTTCCTTTTGTTTCCCCTTTTCTCTAAGCTCCATGAGTGCAGGCAGGTGTGTGTGTGTGCTTTTTGTTGTTGTTGGTTATTTTTGTTTTGTTTTGTTTTGTTTTTGTGTGTGTGTGTTTTAATATATTCTATTGATTTTTTACAGAGAGGAAGAGAAAGGGACAGAGAGCTAGAAACATCGATGAGAGAGAATCATTGACCAGCTGCCTCCTGCACACTCCCCACTAGGGATGTGCCTGCAACCAAGGTGCATGCCCCGAACCGGAATCGAACCTGGGACCCTTTAGTCCACAGACCAACACTCTATCCACTAAGCCAAACCAGTTTCAGCTGGGTTTTTTTTGTTGTTGTTGTTGTTTGTTTGTTTTAAATGTTTTTATTGATTTTAGATGGAGAGAGAAACATCAATGAGAGAGAAACATCCATCCACTGCCTTCAGCATGCCCCCTACTGGGGATCAAGCCCATGACCCGGGCGTGTGCCCTGACCGGGAATTGAGCCAATGACCTCTTGGTGCTCAACCATCTGAGCCACACCAGCTGGGCAAGCACTGGCATTTTTGTCTGTTTTGTTCAAAGTACATTTGTGCCTAAAAACATAGTGGGCGCTTGACAAGTATTTGTTAATAATTTTGAGGTACCCCTCCCTTCTCTGCTAGGGATGGTGATCTTGTTGTGCTGGATAGATACACCTCTTGCACTGAATTTTGGTGTTTTTAGCATTTCCATTAATAGACTTTGATTTCTATGTCAATTCTACTTCCTAAACATGTCTTGAATATTTTGCTTTTCTCCATCTCCAGGTCTTTTTCCTTGGTTAAAACCATCACAACTCCTTGCTTTCCTCATCTACCCTTGTTTCCTCCATGCAGTATCACTCAACAGTCAGAACGATCTGTCTGAAATTGAAACCTGGTCATTTACCATTCATTCCCTGATTTAAAATCCTTCCGTTTCTATTGCCCTTCATATAAAACTCAATATCCTTACCCTATCCCACAAGGTCAGACAAAGTCTGGTCCCAATCAGATTTTCTCTGCTCCTTTCCGACTCGGGTTCTTTGCCATTTCCTCATGTTGGAATACTCTTCTGTTTCCATTTTTCATCTGGTTGACATCCTCTCTCTCTCTCTCTCTCTCTCTCTCTCTCTCTCTCTCTCTCTCTCTCTCTCTCTAAATCCTCACTCGAGAATATTTTTCCTTTTTCTTTTGCTGCAAAAAGCTTTATTGTTTTGTTTGGACTGATGCATGGGAGTGGGCTTCAGGGTGGTTAAAAGAATGGCTAGTAGTTTCAGGAAGAGGCTCAGGTAAAAGCCAGACACCAGGGGATGCAGAGGGGCCTCTCACAAGTTGCGCTTGTGGGTGAGTCTTCTGAAGAGATACGCCCCCCGCCCAGCCTGGGGGCCAGGGGCCTGCGGAGGTGAGGCAGGTGTCTCCCATCTTCTTGATGAGTTTCACCTCCTCGCCCAGAAGTGGTGCTCAGGAAGTCACAGAGATGAGGTCTGCACGGGTAGAACCCAGGGCCTGCCGCTCCAAAAGGGCCTGGCTCAGGTTCCTCCCCAAGGCCAGGGCGGCCTCCATGGCCGCCTGAGTGTTGCCCACTCATCCTGGGAAGGCTTCAGCATGTCCTGGAAGAGGATGTGGCCGCCACGCTTGCTTTGCATCTTTAAGAGATGCTCAGCACCCTTACACTTCTTCTTAGCCAACTCTCGGAAGAAGTGGCCCTGCCCTCGAGAGCCACATTGTCTCAGTAAAAATGGAAGCCCAGAGAGAGGAAGGTGCAGGAGGCCCGCAGAGGCAGGGTGGTTGACGGCAGCCTCCACCTTGGTGGAATAATTCTGACAAATTTGGGAGCTCATGGCTGTTCCGCAATAAGGAGTTAAGGCGAAGAAAAAACCAAAAACCAAAAAAAAACCAGTGTGTGGCTGATCCCGCAGGTGGTTCTGAAGGTGGTGACTGGATAAGACGCAGGAGAGTGGTCGGAGGCTGAAAGAAGGAACATCCCTGGATCTGTTGCATCCAAACACTGTTGTAGCAAGAGACAGATCCGGGACCGACGATATTTTCCTATTGATCTTTAAAGAGAATGGAAGAAAGAGGGAAAGAGAGAGAAATGTCCATGTGAGAGACACACAACGATTGGTTGCCTCCTGCACACATCCTGGCCAGGGCCTGGGCCGGGGAGAAGCCTGCAACTGAGGTACATATCCTTCACCGGAATCGAATCCGGGACCCTTTGGTCCTCAGGCCGATGCTCTATAACGGCTCGGGCAGTGGTCGGCAAAGTGGCTCGCGAGCCGCGGTTTGCCGCTCTGTTGACTAATGAATTTGCCGACCACTGGGCTAGGACATGGTTGACGTTCTCTTCATCTCAGTTTTAATGTCCCCTTTTCTGAGTTTCTCTCAGTCTCTCTACTAGTTAATTTCCGGTGCATTTTCCTCCATAGCATTTGCCACTTGGTGATTCAATACTTGGGGAATTGTTTAGTCTGTGGCCATCTCTAGGTGTGCTTCTTGAGGATAGACAGGGTTTGTCTTTGCAGCCCCAGCGCGTAACACTGTCCCTGACACACAGGAGGAGGTTAGTGAGTGCTTGTGGAGAAATACATGAAAACAGAACACAAGTGTCTTGTTGCCCCAGGGTTTGGGGACCGGGTAGAGCGTTTTATTTGTTTCTCATGAATTATTTGTTTCTCTTTACAGAGATTATTTTGCAGAGGATGATGGGGAGATGGTACCCAGAACACCTCATGCAGTAGGTAAGGAAGCCATGGGCCCTGTCTTGTTAAATTCTGGGTTTCCTGCTGGTCATAAATCCCTTGAATCACCAACCTTTAAATTCGCCATGGCCGTGTCCTCAGACTTTTTGTTAATTTTCAAACATGGCCCTGTGGCATGTAACTCCTCACCTGGTGAGCACATGCATGTGAACTCTTTAGACTTGTAATGATTCTGTAATTGCAAGATTAAAGTCACTTGTAAATTGATTAAAATGGAGTCTTCCAGAAACCTTCACTGAAATAGACCATTAACATGAGAATAATAACAGTGTCAAGCTCACAAGTGGGAAAGAGCTCTCAGAACAGAGCCCGTGAAGGAATAAGCACCCACTAAATATAGTTATTGATGTGTTCCTAATACTTTCTCATCATTACTGCTCTAACAGTAGCCAGAGATCTGCCTACATGACAAACCCCAGGTGAAGATAGCTCTGTCTTTTCAGGTTTTCACAAAAACTTCCTCATGTGAGGATTTCCCTTTGCTAAGTGATCTGCCTTTTTCATACCAGCCTCAGAGCACAGAGAGTTCATATGCAGGATGTGGGGGAAAGCTTATCATGTGAACATGCCAGGGACTTCAGAGTCACTTAAAACTAGTATTTGGTCTTGCTTGTGTTCATCTACAATGATCACGGGGCCGCCATTGTGTGACATCATCTGTGGTTCTGTTTCCCTGGCAGCTTTTCTCAGTGACACTAAAGATCGGGGCCCTCCAGGGCAGTCACAGGCCTGGAGAAGTAGCGAGAAGGTCCCCTTTGGGCAGGCACATTACCTGAGAGCATTTGAAAAAGCCCCTCCGGTGCAGACCCAGGCTCTCCGAGACTTTGAGAAGGTAAGTCATGTGGGTGGGGAGTTGTTAATCCCAGCTAGGAGTTGTCCCATGGGTAGTGATGGCTTATAAAACTATGACCCATGGCTTGCTCTGGTGTGGGTTTTCTTACCATAATGGTGCCTCTCGTATGAGCATGTGCCCCAATAAGCACCTGCCCTACTAGCTGTGTGCTGAGCGCCGTGGTCTGTGGGCAGTGAGTGGCCTGAGGCAGCGATTTTGCTGCTTTGCCATTTTTACCCCTGGTTTACTTCTCAGATCAATTCAGGAGGATTATATATATATATATATATATATATATATATATATAATTGATTTTTTACAGAGAGGAAGGGAGAGGGATAGAAAGCTAGAAACATCAATGAGAGAGAAGCATTGATCAGCTGCCTCCTGCACACCCGCTACCAGGGATGTGCCCACAACCAATGTACATCCCCTTGGCCGGAATCGAACCTGGGACCTTTCAGTCCGCAGACTGATGCTCTATCCACTGAGCCAAACCAGTTTGGGCAAATTCAGGAGGTTTAAATGGCACCTGAGTCCAGGGAATCCAGGCCACGTGGCTCGCATTCTTCTCTCTGTAGCTGGCTTGGGCACAGCTCTGCACATCTGGATGCTCTCTGTGGTGTGAGGTGGCTCAGTCACAGCCATTTGCTGCTCAACGAGAATCTGTCATTGTGGCTCAAAACTCCTGCTTCATCTCTTGACGTGCTCAGCACCTTGATATGTTCACCCTTAGAGTTGGCCAAGCCAGATGACGAATCATGTAAATCAGGACCCCAGCTCCCTGTACCCTGGACTGATCCCAGCAAGGCTGCACAATAGAACCCATCTTCTGACATTTCTACAGCCTAGAAAGAGCACCCAGGATTTCTTACACCCCTGTATGCTAAAAATAGAAATAGTTCTATGGTGCCCCCTGGGGGTTACCCAGGTATCAGGCCACACACCAGGACTGTGTAAATGGACTCAGATCTGTGGGTGTCTTCTATTCTTGAACTGATAGCTTTTGACATAAAATAATAAAATCTCTACTAAAGTCGTGTTGACATGGGTCTGCCCTGTCTCCTCTCAGTTTGTAAATAGAAATGTCCCATTAGGACCTACTGTGCATCCCACCAGATTTCCTGTGGACAGGGAAGATGCTCCATGTCCTACAGCCTTGACAATGAAACAGCTTGTTCTTGCTTTGGTTTTGTTTTCACCCAGGGTTGTCATGGATACTGGGTGTGTGTTTTTAAGGCACAGAGAGTTTGCAGGAATATTAAGTGGCTTTGAAGACTAAACCTCTGAACTGCTGTGGTGCTGGTGGTGGGAGTTGGACTGGTAACACCCAGCCCTTCCCTCTTGGTTCAATTCTGGATTCTGCATCAGCACCCAGGGGTGAGCAGAGCTGCAGGGCTCCTCAGAGCCAGGGTGGACTCTTGGAAAGCCAGTCTGCCTGCAGGTTCCTTTTGGTTGAGAGGAGATTTGGAACCTGGAAGTCAGGGTGTCACCTATCCTGACAGAATGAATGGCCGGGTGCTGTGGGGGAGGGGAAATAAAGGGCCGAGTTGGGTGACAAACAGAAGTCACCTGACATTCAGGTATGGAGATGTAAGTCCTTTTTTTCTAACAACCAGGTCTGAGATCCTGGATTAGTCCTTATTCTCAATGCTGGGGACCATGGACTGAAACCGAGGGAGGACACAGAAAAAAACCAATAGGAGATATTTTAAATTTCTCTCCCCTGTGTGTCAAGTAATACATAAGGAACAAGGGCTATGACACTTTTGTCAGAAATGTCATTGCTGGGACTAAGAATCTGTGACTTTTTCAGGGTTATGGAGTTTATTCACCACGATCATAAATCCTGATAGGTTATTGGGTCAGAAAGATTCTTACATGTAAACGGTGTTGAGAAAAACTCCTTTCATGCTTTCCCCAGCATGTCTGGGGAGAATGAGAATAGAGCAGCAGGGAGGCAGTACGATCTGCCGCCTGGTGGTCAGTGTGCTTCATAACGACCAGTCGTTCTGTCATTTGGTTGATCGCTTTCTACATGTCAGGTACTGTTTTAAGTATGTGTATTACATCAATGAGAGAGAGAGAGAGAGAGAGAGAGAGAGAGAGAGAGAGAGAGAGAGAGAGAGAGAGGTGACCAGACCAGGGATCAAACCTGAAACCTAGGTATGTGCCCTGACCCGCAATCTTTTGGTGAACGGAAGATGCTCCAATCAACTGAGCCACCCGACCAGGGCAAAACTTAATATATTTTATTTCAACTAACTTTTTAGTTCCTTTTCCTAATTTTTAGATAGATTATTATTACATCTGTTAGACCAATGAAGTGACCAAGACTCAAGTAACGTACCTAAAGCTATACTGGTTTAAAGTGACAGAACCATGATTATTCCAGTGATTTCCAAGGTTCTTAGGGGAATGAGTGGACCATTCAGAGAAAGAGAATTAGCGTGGTTTTATGTATAGAATCGAATCGCAGATGCTATAGAAAAGCTAGGGAGATGTGGGGGCCTGTGGCCGTAAGATCTAAAGGGAGACTCCACTGCTTTCTCCTGTTTACACATCTATAATAATAAAAGCGTAATATGCTAATTAGACCGAATGTCCTTCCAGATGACCTTCAGGATGAAGCCAGGGCTGCGAGGGAAGCCTGGGTCCTGGGTGCAAGTGGGAAGCTGGTGCCGGCAGCCAGGGAAGGAAGGCCTGGTCTTGCATGAATTTCATGCATGGAGCCTCTAGTCCTATATAATAAAGGGATAATATGCAAATCAACCAAATGGCAGAACGACTGGCCGTTATGAAGCACACTGACACCAGGTGGCAGGCGTTCAACAAGGAGCTGCCCCCTGGTGGTCAGTGCGCTTCCACAGGGGGAGCGCTGCTTAGCAAGAAGCCGGGCTCATGGCTGGCCAATGCAGTGGCAGAGGCGGGAGCCTCTCCTGCCTCTGAGGCAGCGCTAAGGACCCCTTGGGGGGTATCCACCCGCTGGTGTAGGCCTGCCCCAGGGAGCGGGCTAAGCCAGCAGGTGGACATTCCCTGAGGGGTCCAGGATTACGAGAGGGTGCAGGCCGGGCTGAGGGACCCCCCGGCCCCCCCACTCTCCCAGTGCATGAATGTTGTGCATCGGGCCTCTTGTTTTTAATAATGTTGTCTTGAACATGAAATTGCTTGCAAACCCAGCTGCAGTGTTTGCCTAATTATAGTGTGAAGCCGGGTTTCCCTGGTCGGCTGGTAGTCTGAATCCAGCCACAGTGAGTCAGCTGGGTGAGGCTCCACCCATCTTGGAAAAATTTTCCACTTGAATCTTGAAATCTCTGTGTGTGTGTGTGTGGTGGTGGTGGTGGTGGGTGGGGTGGGGGTAGGAGGACAAGTCCTAAAAGGGACTTTTCTGCCTTTCTGGAGATCCAATTTCTCAGTCTGGGTTAGGTGAATCTGGATCAGACCTCCGCTGGCTTTAGATCCAGCAGCTTCAGTGCTTCTTGGGAGTTTCTCTCTAATTACATCCTTGGGAAGTGAATGCTACCAGTGAAGAGCATGTTCATTAAAAACAAACAAAACTGGCAGTTAAGCCTCCCAAACCACAGTTCTCCAAGCATACTGACTTCGTTTATGCTGGTGTGTGCGGCATTCAAAAAGTTTAAATGACCCTGGCCGGGTAGCTAGTTGGTGGGAGCATCGTCCCCATCTGTCACAGTTGTGGGTTTGATCCCTGGTCAGGGCACATACAAACCTTTACCATAGAGTGTACAGAGAATCAGAACAGCAAAATGGATGTTTCTCTCTCTTCTTCTCCCTCTCTAAAAATCAATCAATAAATAAAAATGTTTAAGTTATTAGATGAGAAGGGAAGGGGGAAAATCCTAAACTTTCAGAAATCATAAGGACAGAATTTTCTGCTTTCTAAACATGACTTTTCGGGAGGATTCCAACAGTCATTCCACAGAACTTCAGAAACATTTTAATTCCTAAGCAACATTGCTAGATATATATCAATGCAATCTTTTTTTTTTTTAAAGAACTATTAATAAAAGGGCTGATTTTGAGTGGTGTAAAGGATACAGAAGATGAATACAAGTTACCATTCTCAAAGAGTGTACAGTCTGATTTAAGTCATCCAAGATTTAATTTAAATAATGGCTACAGCAACAGAGGAAGAGATCAGAAGGTTAGAACATTTGCTAAGCAAAGGTATGTCTTTAAAACCCAAATATTAGAAAAAAACATTTTAAAGTTTGTATTAATATATACATGTGTAAATATCTCTTCTTCACTCAATGAAGAAAGCTCCATCTTCTTATGGACCTTGAGGAATTTTCATTCCAGTAATCATTTCCATTCCAAAAATAATTTTTAAAAATAGCAACAAAAGTGATGATGCCAGTTAACATTGATTGAGTGCTTACAGTGCCCAGGGCTCTATGAATGCACTTGACTTGCATTATCGTGTTCAGTTCTAGCAGTAAACCGAGGTTAGCACAATCATTATCTTGATCTGTACTGAAGGTAGAGAAAGACAGTGATTATTAGAAAGTGCTGAGCTGGGATTTAAGCAGAAGTGTACTTATGTCAGAGTCTGAACTCTTTTTTTAAATATATTTTTACTGATTTCAGAGAAGGGAGAGATAGAAACATCAATGATGAGAGAGTATCATTGATTGGCTGCCTCCTGGACACCCCACTGGGAATGGAGCCCAAAACCCAAGCATGTGCCCTTAACTGGAATGGAACCAGAGACCTTCCAATCTGCAGTCCAATGCTCTATCCACTGAGCCAAACCAGCTAGGGCCAGAGACTGAACTCTTAGCCACACCGTGTTTTAATCCTCACCTGAGGATATATTTTTATTGATTTTAGAGAGAGAGGGAGAAGAGAAGAGAGAGGAGAGAGCGAGAGCGAGAGCGAGAGAGAGAGAGAGAGAGAGAGAGAGAGAGAGAGACAGAGAGACAGAGAGAGACAGAGAGAGAGAGAGAAACCAGTACACGGGGCCTTGCAAGTTATGTAAAGCACTGTAATTTTTTTCCAAGCTCTAGGAGGAACCATTGAAAAGCTTCTCAACAGGTGGATGATGTGATCAGATTTTCCCTTTAGAAGCATCCTTTTGGCTTCTGTATGGACTGTGGATTGGAGGAGTCAGTCTGAGGCAGAGAGGGCAGCAAGGAGGCTGTGGAGTATCCAGACAAAGGTTGGTAGTGATGACCCATAGGATGAGAGAAATGAACAGGTGAAAGAGAGAGATGTCAGAAGCAGAAATGACGAGACTAAGCAATTGATTGGCTGCACGGCCCATGATGGAGAAGAAGCCTATGCCCTACCACCAGTTCATCTCTCCATTCCCATCGCAGGGTAGGGTGTCACCTGTTGTAAACTTCCAGAGCACTTTGTACTTTTCCTTTAATAGCATATGTGTTCAGAATCTCTCTTCTCTGTTAGAATCTGAGCTCCATGATAGAGTCGGGATTCATCTCGTTCACTGCCAGATACAGTGGTAGCGTAGTGCCTCATTATAGCAGGAATGTTTTTTTCCTTTCTTTGCTGTGTTTTGGATGAATGAATGATATTAAGCTTTCTTGCTTGGGCAACTCTACTAGGTGATGCCATCCACGGAGGAGGGGAACAACTGAAGTGGACACATGTAGTTCTTTTATAATCATTAAACCAACAGCAACGAAGGCCAAAAGCTAGGAAAGGGGTTTTCATTTTTGAGGGAAATTAAGGCGATCCTTCAGCTCTTAAGGGATTCCCAATCTATTTGGCAAGACTGTCAAACAGATAATCCCAAGGACAAGAGTAGGAGGCAACTCAAGAGGGGCCCGCCCCTGGCTTTAGGGTCAGATAGGCGTCCTTCAATAGCTGATATCAATCAGCTCCTTCAGAGCGAGCTGGAGACAGTCAGAGCCGAGTGGGCTGCGAAGAGGAACGGCTCTCCAGGCTAACACTGGTACCCAGGACCAGTCCTGGGCAGCAGACAGCACAGTGAATTCAGAAACAGGAGGCTTGTTGTCATGTCTGGAGCACTAGTGTTGTCATGTCTGGTTCAAGTTGGCAGTGTCTCCTACTAATGACCCTCTACTCCTGGTCAAAGCCATGGTTGTTCTTGATACACTGTGAACTCTTAGCTCATCTGCCTGGAGAATGTCCTAATCATGCCTTTGAAATCGCCTTCTTTTCTGGAGAAGTCTGGAGAAAGGTTAATTGAAAATCTAGGAACACAGGTGAGGCCGTCAACTAATATGTTCCCCCTTAAGTAATGGAAGCTCTTCCTGGGTTGAACCAACAGTGACCAGACAACAAACACCAAGGCCTGTTGCTGTTGATGGAGCCACGCTGATGGAGGGTCGAATTTGGAGCCTGGGCCCTTGGGAGCTGCCAGCCTCGGTGCAGATCGGCTGTCCTTCCCGCTGCAGAGCGCGTTGCTCTGTCTGACAGCATTGCTTCTGGCTGCACCATGTATTTTTGGAAGTCAGGGAATTTGCTATTTGTTTTGTTTCGGTTTTATAGAGTCCACAGTGCTCTACTGTGGTGATGACGCCAGCACCTTGTTATTCCAGAATCAGGGGAGGCGTGGGTGTGCATCTCTGGTGGGGGCGGACAGCAGGGATATTGTCTGAACCCCTCTCCTTCATCCACATGATGACATTGCCTGCGATGGATGGGGTTATTTATCGACCTGACGGAACAGCTCTGCTGTTAGTTCTCTGGGCATCCAGACAGTTATTTCAAGAAAAGGCTGTGCAGAGGATGGCTATCTGAGTTTTAGGGGAGAAAATGGAATGATATTAATATGATAGCATTTAAAAGATGCTGGAACTTCAGGAATGATGTTGAAATTTCAGAAACAGAGTTTCAGAAGAAAGATGTGTTTATTGCACTCAAAAAAAAAACCTCAAAAGAAAAAAAAAGGTTTTGATAGAATTGCAGTCTGCTTTATGAGCAGGCCTCATCAACAGCTGACACCTGGAATGTGAGAATCAGAAACCTGGGTGGGAATGAAAGGGTTGAGGAGTGCAAGACCAAGTTCGTCGACTTTGGTTGACACTCTCCTTGTTAGAATGGTCTCCAAAAGTTGGGCATATTTTTCAGGATCCCTTCAGGAGTATGTTTTTCCTATAGCTGCCCAAACTGGTTTGGCTCAGTGGATAGAGCGCCAGCCTACAACTGAAAGGTCCCAGGTTCGATTACAGTCAAGGGTATATACCTTGGTTGCAGGCACATCCCTAGTAGGGGGTGTGCATGAGGCAGTTGATCGATGTTTCTCTCTCATCGATGTTTCTAACTCTCTATCCCTCTCTCTTCCTCTCTGTAAAAATTCAATTATATATATATATATATATATATATATATATATATATATATATATATATATTTTTTTTTTTTTTTTTTTAAAGAGTATGTTTTTCCTGTAGCAAACCAGAGTGGATCTATGTTTCCTTTCTGTTTTATCTCAGGATTGTAAACAAAACCTTAACTTGGTAAGACATACCCCATGAGTTTTTTATACTGAGGGCCATTTAAAGGGTACTTCATTTTAGCAACAACAAAAGAGGATACTTCATCTAGCCTTTATGATAATGCCTCCTAATCTAAGCAGAACATTTTGAAATGGTCATTTCTAAACCACTTGCTTTTAATGGAAACTTTATCATTAAAAAAAAAGATCTGTTGAGCCCCTTTGGTGACAGGACATTTACTCTCATAAGGTAAGCACTCAATAAATATTTGGTGAATGGCCCTAGCTGGTTTGACTTAAGAGCATTGGCCTGTGGACTAACGGGTCCCAGGTTCAATTCCAGTCAAGGGCATGCACTTGGTTGCAGGCTAGGCTCCTCACTGGTCCATGACCTGGTCGGAGCTTGTGCAGGAGGCAACCAATTGATGTATTTCTCTCACATCGATATTTCTCTCTTTTCCTCTCTCTTCCACTCTCTCTAAAAATCAATGGAAAAAAATATCCTTGGGTGAGGATTAAAAAAAAATTGGTGATGGAGTGTGGCAATAGGTTTACTATATCCAACTCTACTAGAGAATTTATCCTTGTATCTAGTTATTTTACAAACAACAGGAATGTACAAAGAATAATAAAGCACTGTCATTGTGCCCAATATTTAAATTTATGAAATATTATTTTCACTCTCTTCTCAGATTAAGAAAAACAAACGTTAGCATTTCAGAGATAATTATTGTACAAGCTTCTTAGTAGCCTACCCAGATCTGTCTCCTTACTCCTTTTCTATAGTTAATTACTAGTAAGTAATTTTCCCAAAGTCACACAATTAGAAAATAGCAGAGCTATGATTTGAACCTACATCTCCTTGGTTCAAAAGCTTTTGCTCTTTCCACAATGCCCAGCTACTTCACCTAGATAAATAGTCATAATAGTGATAATATTTGTTGCCTATTTGTAAATGAATAGTAAGTATGGTGTCAAAAGTTACTTAAAATAGTAGTCTCCTGTTTCTCTGTTTACCATAGTATTTAAGGCTATTTTTATCTTTATGAAATGTAAAATATATGAATTATCACATATATCAAATTAGTATAGTTTAAACTGCAGAAGTGCTATTATATTTTAAAATAAAATGTCAATTAACACATTGTGCAGACCAGTAGTTTCATTGCTAGCTTTACCCAGTGACCAGAGAAGTTTCTATTAAACAAGTACAAAAAAAATGTTTTATATAAATGTTAAAGGCACGCTTTAAAATTAAATGCCCATTGTATTTTGAAGTTATTTATTACATGTTCTTACAAGCTAATAGCTTTTAAAAGAATTCTCATGATTGGCCACAAGCCTTAGAACAGAAAACACGAGAATTCTTGTGATCTGTCCGCAGTGTGTTACGATGATTACCGTATTTTTCGGACCATAAGACGCACCGGACCATAAGACGCACCAGTTTTTAGAGAAGGGAAATGAAGAAAAAAAGATTCTGAAACAAATAGTGTCCTAAAATATTTTATGTGCATTAAAACCCAACATCACAGTCATAAACACATGTAATCAACCCTGTAAAGTAAACAGCAGCATTTAGAACCATTTTAGAGCCAGGCAAGCACACAGAGACCACACAGAGCCGGGCAAGTAAAAAAACTTTTTTTTTAAAGTATATGTGTAGGCTATATTTGGACCATAAGACGCAGCGACTTTTTCCCCCCACTTCTGGGGGGGGAAAAGTGCGTCTTATGGTCCGAAAAATACGGTAATCATTTTTAACGGAGTGGAGGTTTATTTTTAGGAGAGAAAATGGTAAAAGATTAGTTTGTTTTCAAGCATTTCCATTTAGAAGAGCTATGTGGGGGGTCTGAATATGATCAGGCAAATGTGTAGCTGAGTTGTTGTTGTTTTTTTTAAAGGCTGACTTGACAGTTGTTTGTGTTAATGGGGCATGACATGCGACAGCTGGGTTGTAATCCTCCTACTATTGTTGGCATTGATCGAGTCCTTATTAAAGTCTGATTTCCAGTTTGAACTGATACATTAAGAAGCAGTAGAAATTAAGGAGAGAGCAGGAGAGAGCCATTAATGCTTGGGAAAAAATATTTTTAGGGAAAAGTAAAGGTTTTTGATGAGCACTGTGTGAGAAAGGAAGAACAAAGACAGAAGCACTGAAAAAAGAAGTAGGGCCCAGCCAACCTGGCTCAGTGTTCATTTCCTAAGTAATTCAGAGCTGAAGGAAAACACATGAGCTGGGGGAGAGGCCCTGGTTCAGTAGGCATGGTGTGCATCTCGGGTATGTGCATTTTTGTTTGCTATAAACAACAGACATAAGCAATAAACAAAACGGTTTTCCTAGTAAGCAGCTTCTGGCCCTCCCCATCCCTCAGGCCTTTCTCCTCACCCGTTGTCTCAATTGAGAGCCAGGATGTGCCCAGAGGCTCCTCATCCAAACTTTTAAGATCTCCCGAAAATGGTTCTTCACCCCCATCCTCTCTGTTCCTTGGTATGTGCCACTGTCTCCGTCCACTTGCTCTCTGCACCTTTGCTTAAGCTCCACCTGCCTTGATTGCCTTACATTCTCCCCCAAGCCCAGCCAAACGAGACTCATCCTTTAAGGCACATGTGTCAAACACAAGGCCCGCGGGCCAAATCCGTCCCGCCAGGCCTTGCAATGTGGCCCGCACCGCGCTGTCATCACTGCACTCCGCTGCGTTTCCATCACAATGACAGTTTATGACTGTTCAGTAAACCATTCGGCCCGCGATTTAGGCTGGATTTTAGATTTTGGCCCCTTCTCTGATTGAGTTCGACACCCCTACTTTAAGGAGAGCTGAGATACCAGTCCCCCATGGAACCTTCTGACAGCTCTCCTTCCTAATTTCTAAGGTTTTTACAATTTGTACAGTTCAGATTGTCCTTGAATTGTAATTTGTCATATATTATACCCCATTTGTTCGGAACTAATACAAAGTTCCGATTCTGCATGGTGTATCAAAATGAGTCTTTTAAGATAATCTTTTTTATAAAGAAGGATGCCTTTATATATGCTCGTCATCCTAAAACATCACACTAATTTTGTACATAGATTGAGTTCTCGTATAATCAAATCCAGTTCAGTCAGTAAGCAGCATATTGAGGACGGATCGCGAGAATTCTCGTGTTTCCTGTTCTAACGTTTGTGGCCAATCACGAGAATTCTTTAAAAAGCTATTAGCTTGACTCAGTGGATAGAGCGTCCGCCTGCGGACTGAAGGGTCCCAGGTTCAACTCCAGTCAAGGGCATGTACCTTGTTTGCAGGCACATCCCCAGTAAGAGGTGTTCAGGAGGCAGCTGATCAATGTTTCTCTCCCATCGATGTTTCTAATTCTCTATCCCTCTCCCTTACTCTCTGTAAAAAATCAATAAAATACATTTTTTTTAAAAAGCTATTTGTTTGTAAGAATATGTAATAAATAACTTCAAAATGCAATGGGTTTTTAATTTTAAAGCGTGCCTTTAACATTTATTTTTTAAAGTTTTTTATATATATATACTTGTTTAATAGAAACTTATCTGGCTACTGGGTAAAGCTAGCAATAAAACTATTAGTCCACAATGTGTTAACTATACATCCCTTCTTTGACCCGGCAAATACTTACTGAGCACCACTCTTGCCTGGTGAACAAAACAGGCAAACATCCTGGAGTTTATATGCTAGTTGGGGAAGACCATCGAGAAACAAAATACATAACTAAATATGTACATTTTAGATGATGATAGAAGAAAAAAACAATGGCGATATACTGGGGTGAGGCATAGAGCGAGTTACAGTTTTAATTCTACAGAGAAAGCAAACCATATGGAGGATCAACAAACTCAAAGGTTCTGAGGAGGGAGCGTGTTTATTGTTTTTTAGAAATAGCAAAGAGAAACAATGTGGCTGGTGCAGAATGTGTGGGGTGGAGAGGGAGGAAAAAAGTAAAAGAGCAAGAGAGAGACTCCAGATGACGTAGGGCTTTGGGCCTTAGGGGCTAATGAAACAATTTTGTGTTTCACTCTAAATTAGATGGGAAGCCAGTGGAGGTTTCCAGCAGAGGAGTGATCTGGCGTATTTTAGAAGGGTCACTATGACTGTTGCGCTAAGAATAGATTATAGGGGAGTAAGGGCAGGAGCAGGGAGACCAGTGAAGGGGAACTATTCAGATAATTTAGGGGAGAGAACATAAGGATATTGGTCAGAGTGGTAGAGGTGCCGGTGGTGGTGGTGATATAGTTGGATTCTGCAAATATAGATGGATATAGATGCACTGAAAGTAAAAATAATAAGATTTACAGGCACATGAGATGGTGTGTATGAGAAAGAAGAGATGAGAATAACTCAAAGGTTTTGGCCCAAACAACTGCCAATAGAGTTCTTACTCAACATTGGGGTCCAGTGAGGAAGGAACATATATACACTGGGAAGGATCAGGAGTTTTAGATATCTCAAGTACAAGTCTGCATTCCGGTGGAAATCTCTGCTAGGAAGTGAGATAGAGACTGGTGTTCCGGAGAAAGCTCAAAATGGACATGTAATTCAAGTTGAACCAAACATCGTTCTTCTACAGTAATCATTCTTAGCAAATGTGGTTTCTTTGGAAGTATTGCAACAAACCTTTCTATATTGTTGGAAAGTTGTGAGAACAATATAAGCAAACAAGCCCATATTTAACCAATATAATTAGCAAAATTCAATTACATTTTGAACACGCATCTATTTCATCAACTCAACAGATATTTAGGGACTGCTTCCTAAATACTGTGCAATGAGAATACCAAGGCACAAACTGCATCCTCAAAACACCCTGGTCTGGCTGAAGTGACTGTTAAAGAAACGGAATGTTTGGACTGGAACCCGGATTCTCTGTCTGCCGGAATCAAAGGATGAATCCACGGACGGAGAGTGGTATAGCAAAGGTGGAGATTTATTGAAGCACAAGTACAGACTCCCACGTGGGAAGAGGGAAAGAGCCCCACAGAATGGACTCCCATGTGGGGAGGGTCCTACTGAGTTCCTTTTCCCTGTGGCTTATAAAGGCTGCAGATCCTGGTACCTTGATATCCCGATCCCTGGTCACTATTCCTTAGACTGGTTACTACAGTAACTCCTAGGCTCAAAGGTCAAAGTTCAAAGGTCAAACCTCACAGGGGACATATGAGGTGTCCTCCCCTTCTTCTTTATCGTTTTCCTATTCCCTTGGGCTTTCTCCCTCTCCTTCTGGATGAAGGGTTTCCTTTCTTTATTTTGTAAATACAGACCTTCTGCTGTTCCCAGCTCCCTCATGCTATGGAAATGAACCTGTCACAGATTTTCAGCGTCCCTATTCTGTGGAAATACACCTTCTGCTGCTCTGCAGCCCTGTGCTTCCTCCATGGTCCTCTTAATTTCCAAGATTTCTAAAATTTCCTAAACCGGTCCTATTTTAACCCTAAAATTCCTGTTTCGGTGGTAACATCATTTTCTGAAGCTTTCACTTCATTCATGTATGTGCGCTGGGTTGCAGTACAAAATGTAAAAAGCATGGCAAGCGTGGAGGATGGTAGTGTAAAACACACACCTCTATCCATACAACTCTTTGATGTTTGGGACTGTCCTCACCTTTCTATCCCTCATGCCCCACACATTACTTGGTAGGGACTGGGGAGATGAAGAGTTATTATTAGAAGAATGAAGAACAGGTAGGTTGGGGAGGAAGTGAGTACTTGAATTAAGTATAACGTTCTTTAGTCTTCTTTACTTTGGATGTGAATACTAAATATTTTTTTTTTTTAACGGAGTATGTGCCGCAACCAAGAACCTGTGTTTGGTATGTGTGTCTGCCAGTGACCTTCAGTGTCCTGTGTGATGTGGTATAAATAGCACTTCCTGCTAATGTTGCAGCTGTCATTCAAGGATCTTAAATTGCTCCAGGAGCAGGATCTGGTGATGAGTGCCTGGCTCCGCTTGGCAGGTGCCCGAGTTAGAACCAGGGACTGGCTGAAATCTCTGGGCTCCAGGCTGACGCCTCCCACCCCCACCCCACCCCCTCATACCCCCTCCACACACCCTCTCCCTCATCCCTTGTGGGGAGGAGCCGTTGAGCCTGCCTTTTTGTGAGCTTGTGTAATGGTCAACAAAGTTTGCAAAGATTCCAGTAAACGAGAAGGTTTCTGTTTAATTTGGGCTGGCTCTGATGTATAATGGAGGGAGGGGGGTGGTCATGGAAATAAAGACTATTTTTAAAAATAGTTTTCAAAGAGAGGAAGAGAGAGGGATAGAGAGCTAGAAACATCGATCAGCTGCCTCCTGCACACCCGCTATTGGGGATGTGCCCGGCAACCAAGGTACATGCCCTTGACCGGAATCGAACCTGGGACCTTTCAGTCTGCAGGCCGACGCTCTATCCACTGAGCCAAACCGGTTTCGGCAAATAAAGACTATTGATTTAAGCAACGCTGGGATGGAAAAGCCAGGGGAGAAAACTGTGAAGGCTCTAATGAGAGGTTTGGGATCATCCAAGGAAATTAGAGACCCCTCTGGCTAGTATTAGCGCTTTAAGATTTGCACTTGACCTAAAGGGGCTATTTGACTGTCTGTGTGATAATCCATTTTGTATACACTTGTTCATTACTTCCTTCTGGCCACACTCCTTTGGTTGTGTGTGTGTGCGTGTGTGTGTGTGCGCGCCTGCGTGCGCAAATCAGCCACCCGGAGTTTAAATATTACCCCTCTTTCCCCCCCAACCCCAGCACAAACACCATTCATTTCCTTCTCTTTTTTGTAGCCCTACCATCACCTTGAATTACTCCCATTCCCGTTTCCTGGAAGCTTCTTCCCCCCACCCCTCAACCTCCACCCCCTTTCCCAGAAGCTGTTAACTGCCCCCAGTTGGGCCAGGGCGGCTCTGGGCGGGTGGCCGCTTGGAGCCCTGGCTTGGGGTCAGGTTACACCACTTGTGTGTGTGTCTGAGTTCACGCAGCATGTTCCCCTGTCAGGGATTCCGCAAATATCTCCCGGAGGTAAAAAAGGAAAGTGCGCCGCACTCCAGCGCCCAGAGCAGGGAGCCCCGCGTCCATCCCGAGTCCCCGAGAGCGCCAGCCGCCACCGGGGCCATGTCGCCGCCGTAGCCTCCGCCGCGCCCGCCCCGGCCGCTCGCTCCATGCCTCGGTGCAGCCGCACCACGTTCCTGGGGTGAAGGGGTGCCTGGGCCAGCTCCTCCCCATGGGTAGCCCACCATGTCTAATGGATATCGCACTCTGTCCCAGCACCTCAATGACCTGAAGAAGGAGAACTTCAGCCTCAAGCTGCGCATCTACTTCCTGGAGGAGCGCATGCAGCAGAAGTAT
This sequence comes from Pipistrellus kuhlii, assembly GCF_014108245.1. Taxonomy (NCBI): domain Eukaryota; kingdom Metazoa; phylum Chordata; class Mammalia; order Chiroptera; family Vespertilionidae; genus Pipistrellus; species Pipistrellus kuhlii. The sequence goes on from NW_023425523.1 coordinate 9,758,410, forward strand.
GAGGCCAGCCGGGAGGACATCTACAGGCGGGTGAGTGCGTGCAGGGGTGCGGGCGGGGCCCTTCCTGGCTCGGGGTTCCAGGCCTGGACCGTTCACCTTAATGTGCGTGACCTTGGCCAGGCCCAGTTCACCTCCTGAGAGAGGGAGCTGGATGGAACCAGCGGTTCTCAAACCGCCACAGTGTGTGTGGGGCTGTGCAGAATAATCAATCGCCTTGGGAGCTGGTTAAAAGGGGGTGCCTTGCCAAAACCGGTTTGGCTCAGTGGATAGAGCATCAGCCTGCGGACTGAAGGGTCCCAGGTTCGATTCCAGTCAAGGGCATGTACCTTGATTGCGGGTGCATCCCCAGTGGGGGAGTGTGCAGGAGGCAGCTGATCGATGTTTCTCTCCCATCGATGTTTCTAGCTCTCTATCCCTCACTCTTCCTCTCTGTAAAAACCAATAAAATATATTGAATGAAGTAAAATAAAATAAAAGGGGGTGCCTCACCCCGGGATTTGCATTTTAAAACAAGCCCCAGAGGTGTTCTCTGAAGCTGGCGGTTCCCAGGTGTCACACTCCACAGGGGAGGGCTGCATGTAGCACTGCCTGGCCCCGTGGAGGCAGAGAATGATGCTGAGGAGAAACAGGACAGCCACGGAGAGCATTTTTTTTTTTTCTTGAGAAATTCATCTTCAGCTTTTTAAAAAATATATATTTTTATTGATATCAGAGAGAAGGGAGCAGGGAGAGAGAGAGATAGAAACATCAAGATGAAAGAGAATCATGGATGGGCGGCCTCCAGCACGCTCCACACTGGGGATGGAGCCGGCAATCCGGGCCTGTGCCCTGAGGGGAATCGAACCCTGACCTCCTGGTTCATAGGTGGGCGCTCAACCACCCAGCCACGCCGGCTGGGCTCCTGTTCAGTTTTGAAGATCGTTATGTGGAATAGTTTTAAAGGCAGAATCTTGGGCGTTTTCAGTCTTAGGAATGGGTAATACGCTTAGAATGAAGAAAAGGTAGCAGCAGGCCTGAGGAGGGGGAGGGGAAAGGGTGGCTTCCCTGAACCAGAGGGCTGTCCTGATGGACAGCTGAGTGACGAGGGCGGGGATTGGCTGAGTTGAGGGTGAGATGAGACAGCACCTTGGTAGAGGACATCAGGCTGTGTGGGGTGTAAGGATTAAGCGTCCTGACTGGTTTCCACAACATTGGTTTCCACAGCCCTCTGAGTGTCTGTGCAGGTGCTGACGTGGCCTGAGTGACCTGTTGCTGGTCGCCTGGGACTTGATCAGAGATCCTAGATCTCCAGCTGATTACAAAGGAGACTGTGCAGCTAAGACCCCCGGGCGCCCCTGGGAAGCATCACAGGCTGCTAGACAGCATCTTGGTCAGAGGAGTAGCTGATCTGCACGACAAATCTTGGGTGTCTCCTGAGAAAGAGAGCTAGACTGAACCAGAGGTTCTCAAACTGCTCATTTGGCAAATGATTATTTGGTAAATCAACTAACGTGGACCGCTACATTTGGGGGGATTTAGCCCCATTTTCTGTTTTTTCCTGGATTTCCACGTTTTACTCTGAATTTTCCTGAAAATGGTCTAGATTTGCCTTTCAGCTATTACATGGCTAGTGATGTGCCTCAAGGAGCCGCCAGGGTCCAGGAGGATATTGCCAAGTGAGGGTTGTTGGCTCAAAGATAGAGAGGGGGAAGGGTGAATGGCAGTGTTTGCCTCAGGGTACAACAGTGAGTGAATTTGTTCACTGGAGCATTTTTCTCTTAATTGTATCCCAAAGCAAGACAGAAGGAAGAATCGTTTTTTAAATAATTTGAGGGAAAGGTTGTTGTTGTTTTTTAACTTGAATCCATGGATTGCTTGCATCGTTTGTTCTCACCCTGTGCTCTGATAGTCTCCAGTAAACACTTTGGACGGGCTGTACGGAGTCCAGCTGTCCAGGAGAAGCGTGATTAAGATGAAAGGAACTGCTGAGGGGTGGGGTGAGGGTTGGGGGGAGGGAGTGGTCACAGCACATTGCCACAAGCAGAGATGACGACCATTTTTGTTCGACCAAAGTCGCCACTAGTCCCATTTAGGAAACAGACATGGCTCCGTGTCCTCCTAATGTCAAGTACAGCAAAGTCAGGAAGCTACTGGACAACACGATTGGATCTCGAACTTCCTGGTCCCCTTATCTCCCTTCTCACCAAATCTTCGTTCATTCCATCTGTCACATACTCATCCCATTTATCTTGGGAAGCACTACAGGCTCATGTTCACATGCTCATATTGGGGAAACAGAATGCACAAAGCCATTATTAACCACCAGAAAAGAGGCACCAAGATTTTCCATGCAGACTTTTCAGCTCTGAGTTCGCTCACCTTTCACCTGGGAGATGTATCTTCTGCAATAAGTGAGACAAGAGAGGCTCAGGACACCCTTCTGGCACCAGCTGCTTGTCAGGGAGCTCTACTTCAAAGTTATCATTATGTCATTGTGGGACATTTTGGGGTGGCCTGTCTTGGGTCCCACCAGTGTCTTATGTTCATCCTTGTTCGTCACGTCATGATTCCACGAGATCAGGTGGATTAGATAACAGCCATGTTGGCAAAGAGACATCCAGGGTCACGTGCATTACATCATCACACGGTAAGTCAGGTCATTCAGATGGGAATTCCGAGCCCTGTGTTATGACCACACTTAGCTTGGTTTTTCTTTGGTGTTGGAAGGACACTTCTTGAAATAGAGTAAACATATTAAATCACACCCAGCTGAGTCGGAATCTGCAATAATTTGGGTGCTGCCTGGCGTGGTTCTCTTAAATAAAACCGATGTTTGTGAAACATGTAACGTACTATAATAAGTCTGTTGTGGATAGTAAGTATTTGATCATTTCCACTACTTCAAATTCTGTTGAGATATTTGTATTAGGAGTGAAAATGACTGTCTTTAGGGGAGACAATCAGGCTTTTTACCATGATGGCAGCAGGGGAGGGAAATACAGGAATCTTTAGGAGAAAAGGCCTGGAGAGAGGGGCCTGTCTATCCAAGTGGCAAGGCCTCCTCTATATAGTTGCTTAAGGGAGAGGCAAAAATAGATACAATTCATAAGGATTTTAATTAATTGTAAGAAGTTGTGAGTTATATAAAAACCTGGACATGTTGACTTCAAGGCAAGTAAATAAAGGAGTTAAAGGTTTCTTTCTTTCAAGCTGTTCAGAAAATTCAGAAATAATCTTAAGACTCGTGCTAACTATAGACTAATAAAATATTATTAAATAATATATAAAAATTTGGTCCTGTGAGACTGGTTACTTTTCTGCTAAACATTTTAACTATCCTTTAGCTTCAATTTTTGTAAATCATTAAAAACAAAAAACAAAACAAAAAACAAACAAACAGGAAGAGGCTGCTTACCCTGAGCACAGAAAAAAATGGGCATATATCTACCTGGTTAGGTACCACTGCCCCCTCTTGGTAGTAAATAGTAATTGCAGGTTCAGTTTTTGGGGAAGACCGTTTTGAAGGTGTTATCCCAAGAAGAAACCATTGCAGTGCTGTTAGCTCCTGATTCTGGAGCTGAGCGAAATGAGAAAGTGCTGGGGCCAGTCCACAGCTGAGTATGGCCCACTCCTTCAGAGGTGGCTTGTTGGCATTTCTGGATGGCAGCTGCTCTGGCAGATAATTTGTGGGCGGCAACTTGTTGATTTCCTCATTGTTGTTGATTATCGAATACTGCATCTTCTCATTATAGCTGTGTGTGCCACCACTAGGAATATGTTCTGCCCTGGAATTAATGAAATTCAATGCTGTGTGGGAAACACCCCATTCTCTGTGTTTCGCCTGATGATAGCTACTTAACTTGTTGAAGCTTCTGTGAGTTTATTATTGTGGTGCTTTAAAAAAAAAAAAAAAAAGACTTAAGAAAGGAATTTAAAATCTGACAGATCCAATAACAGAAATATCAGGAGAAGCTGGCAGTTGTCATCCTGGGCCAGGTGGAGTCGGTGTTTAAATCTGGCATAATTGACATTAGAAGATTAATAAAGTGGATTTGGCCTTTAGATGGGAGTTGGCAGAGTTGTGTTCTATTGTTCTTTGGCCCTTAAACTGTCAGATTTCTCTGGGTGATGGTTTCTCATCTTTGAAATCAAATGATATGTTTCCTGAGCAAATTTTGAAGTTTATACATAGCATCTTCATGCAGCCAGGTTTTTTAAGTTGTAACAAACAGACTACTGACTTTACTTGCCTACTAGATTTTCATTTCTACCGATTCAACTGTTCCTGCGCATAGTAGTTCAGAGTTGTGAGCCAGCCTGCCTGGTGTGACTCAGTGGTTGAGCATCAACCTATGAACCAGGAGGTCACCGTTGGATTCCCGGTCGGGGCACATGCCCGGGTTTCGGGCTCAATCCGCAGTGTAGGGCATGCAAGAAGCAGCCGATCAATGGTTCTCTCTCATCATTGATGTTTCCATCTCTTCCTCTTCCTCTCTGAAGTCAATAAAAAAAATATAATTTTTAAAAAAGAGTAAATAAACGAGAAAGGCTGAGTTTGCTAAATTTCTTTTTTTTAACAATATGTTTTATTTAGCAATGGTGCAAAGCCCTTCGCTTTTATACAAATTATTGTCATTGTGATTAATTATAATTCAAAATGTTTTATCTTCTTGGTTTAATATTTTCTGAAATAATTTGGCCTGGTTCTAAATTCAGCTTTTAAGACCTATCTCTTTTTGGCTGATCCTGCCTGCTTCCGTAGTTTCAGGGGAGAGATGGGCTTAGGCAAAGTGTGCAGGAATGTGCTGCAGCGAATTTACAGATTTTCCTATGAATGTGGAGGAAGACAGAGGGTCCTCTCAATCTGTGGGGTTGAGAGGCTGCCCCATTCTATCCTCGTTCCCTGCCTCCTCACCTACACGTGCCAGGAGCTCTCAGCGCCGATGGTGAACTTCGGGAGCCTGGTTTACTCTAATTCACTTTCCGTTATCCCCTTACCTACGACGTCCACCTAACTTATACTTCTGCACGAACTTATTACAAAGCCCCTTCTCAGTATTAGTTATGTCCACCCAGGCTTACACCCTGAGAGACATAGCATGATAGAGTTGAAAGGAGGCACTCTAAATTCCTGTCTCAAATGTCTCCTTTATTTACAAAATCCCCTTGACCATTTGTTCCCTCACACTTGCACACATTCGTTCAAACATCTGTTGATTATCTACTATATGCCAGCTACTGTGCTTGATGTTGGTAGAGAAAGATATTAACAAATAAGTTTAAAAATGATATAATAAGGGCTTCCATAGAGATACAAACCTATTGGTCTAGAGCAGTGGTTGGCAAACTCATAATCAAGAGTCGAATGTCAACAACACAATGATTGAAATTTCTTTTGAAAGCCAAAAACCGACTTCTGCACATGGGCCACGAAGTTTCAATTGCACGTACAAAGAGACACATTGAGGGCCCAAGGCAATAGGAATAGAGGGGAGGGAACTGATCTGGGAAATATTTAGGAGGTAAAACATCTGTAGGACTTGGTGGTTGATGTGATGGGAAGACTGAGGGGAAAGAATTGAGATTGTCAGGCCCAGCTGGGGTGCCTCAGTGGTTGAGTGTTGGCCTATGAACCAGGAGGTCATGGCTTGATTCCTGGTCAGGGCACATGACCCTATTGTGGGCTCAATCCCTAGTAGGGAGTGTGCAGGAGGCAATCAATAGATGATTCTCTCTCAACTCTGTTTCCAGCTCTCTAGCTCTCTCCCTTCCTCTCTCTAAAATTAATAATAATAAGATATATCTAATGTATTATATATTTTAAAGACTGTCAGGTTCCTGGCTAAGTCAGCTCACTTTTTCTGGGCTCCTGCTTGTTTATGTGTAGAATGAGTGGGCAGGACCTGGATCCATGCCAGCCAGCATCCCTCCCATCTCGAAGTTCTGTGATTCTGAGCAGCCTCTTTGGGATACTCTCACCCTAGCTTAAGTAGTTGCCTCCCTTCTCCCAGTCTCTCAGCTCATGATACCTCTTGGTGCGGGAGTTGCCTGCAGAGATGAGAAGACTTTAAAACTGCCTGCCAGTGTCAGGAAAATCTGGTGCTGTTACCAGGTAGCTGGGGTTATAATTAGCCCAGTTGCTAGGGGAAAACTGAGATTCTGTAGGCAGAGACTGCCAGAAGCAGCTTTCCCCTGCTGGATGAATCGACTCCTTTGCAGGAACAAAGTGGATAGGGATGGAGCGTTTTCACGTGTTTTTAGAGGATTCGGTTTTTGCCTAGGGTATAGGATAGGCTGAAAGCAGAAAACAGGTTTGTGCTGGGGCTACTCCACATCTTCTGTGTGGTAGGAGGGGTGGGCAAAATTCCCTTGATCTTATTTGGGTAGCTGGAAAGAGACTGCACAGGATGGAGAGAAATAAGAACTCACAGTTTAGACGGGACCGGTTTGGCTCAGTGGATAGAGCATTGGCATGTGGACTGAAAGGTCCCAGGTTCGATTCCGGTCAAGGGCATGTACCTTGGTTGTGGGCACATTCCCAGTGGGGTTGTGCAGAAGGCAGCTGATTGATGATTCTCTCTCATCAATGTTTCAGACTCTCTACCCCTCTCTCTTCCTCTCTGTGAAAAATCATATATCTATATCTATATCTATATCTATAGATATATATATATATGAACTCACAATTTAGAGCTAGAGAGGATCTTGGAGGTTATCTACTAGTATATAACACTTTTGCTTTTTAATAAAAAATTTTATCTTAAAATAATTTTAGACATAAAAAAGAGGCAAAAATAATATAAAGAGTTCTTATAGACCATTCATTCGGCCTTCCTTAAGGAATAAGCCCTTTATTTTGAAAGATAAGGAAATTGAGGCCCCCAAATAGGTCAAGTCACTTGCCCAAGGTCACATGGGTCAGGTTGGGACTAGAGTCCAGGAGGCCTGGCTACCTGTCTGGGTACTGGAAGTGACTTCCTTGGTCATCAGCCAAGTGTCAAGGGGTTTATATGCTTGCCAAAAATTGAAACTTTCTTCTGCTCAGTGCTACTGGGCTAAAATAGAATATACCCAGCAGGGGCTAGGGTAATTCATAGATAAAGATTCTGCACCCTGCCGATACCGGTTTGGCTCAGTGGTAGAGCATCGGTCTGCGGACTGAAAGGTCCCAGGTTCGATTCTGGTCAGGGGCATGTACATTGGTTGCGGGCACATCCCCGGTAGGGGGTGTGCAAGAGGCAGCGGGTCGATGTTTCTCTCTTATCGGCGTTTCTAGCCCTCTATCTCTCTCCCTTCCTCTCTGTAAAAAATCAATAAAACATATTAAAAAAAAAAAAAAGATTCTGCACCCTGTGCCTGCTGCCAAAAAAAAACACACAAAAAAACACATGTAGCTCTGCAGCCCATATACGCCTTCTATGGGGGGTTCATTTATGTTTCTAAAGCCATTGTGAACATTTTTTGTCTCTGCTTCCTGCTCTGACCTTTGCCATCTCATCTAAGCAAATTCAAATTCACCAGCTTCACAGTGAGGTGAAGCTCTGTGATACATGGAGACGGCACAGAGTGCGGGCTGGGGCCCACTGCATAGAATCCACCCTATCACGTTAGGCAGCAGCTGAGCCACCCACACACCGAAAGACCTGGTACGTGCCGTTCCGTGCACAGCTAAGTAACGGTCCAGGTGGCTTCCTGCCAGGCAGCGTTAGAACGGACTTGGGGCCCGCACTGGGCAGTTACCACACCTGTTATCTGGAAATGTGGCTTGAAGAGGTTGAAAGTAAATGAAAGGCACTAACTGCCTTGGAATGCCAGCTTTTCACCCCCCAACCTCACACAAGGTCCCACTGCGGGAAGGGCGGGAAGCCACCTCTTTATGTACACAGGGCCTTCCTCTTGGGGGTTTGAGGAAGAAGCTTGCTCTGGGGCCCCTGGGTAAGTGGAGGGAGCTGGCCAGCGTGCAGGCCATGACCTGGAGCTGCGAAAGGAGAGTCTGGACCCTGGCTGAGGGCCAGAAGTAAGAAGTCCTTCCGGGTCACTTGTTCTGGGTAGGTTTCCAAGCTTCCTGTGAGGCCGCAGAATGGCTGCTGCCTCTCTCAGAGTTCTCCATTGGATCCAGTCAAACTGAGTCGATGCTCAGTACTAAACACACATCTGGTCCTGCCCACCTGGCACCACTCAACTGATGATACGCGGCACGCAGTCATCACTCTGCTTCAAAGTCAGGGACTCTGAGTCCAGAGCAGGATCCTGGGCTCTTCCAGGTACAGAATCAGATGAAGGTGGAGGGACCTTTGAGGCTCAGGTGAGCGGATTCCTTACAAAGGGGGAGCACTCTCTCCTCGTAGTCTGCTTTCTCTCCGACCCCTTCTCTGATATGGGAGGGTGAGGCCTCAGAGGATTCTTACAGTCAGAATGGTCAGAACGGGTCCTTTCCAGCCTCTGCAAAGCTGGGAAGGAGAGCAGAGGGGTCCCTTCAGTCAGGGAAGGCTTGGTTGTAGACGGGCCACAGAAGAGCTTGCCTGAAGGGCTGCAGGTAGAGGGTGATCAGAGATGGTGGTTAGAACTGGAGCTTGCCCCAGCCTTTCTCCACCCTCAGCTGCTCATTTTCAAATTGCTCTTTCTCCTCTTTTCTCTCCTGTTTCCCTACTTTTTCAAGGCGTGTGAGAGTATGTCCCCGGTGCCTCAGCCTCTTGGCCTAAGATGTAAGAAAAAAAACCATCAGGAGGAAAACTCCCCTATCCTTTCTAGGCTACTGCTCTCCAGAAGTTTCCAGAACCAGATCTTGTCCCACCTTCTTGTCCCACTGTTCTCCCCCATGTTTAGGCTCTTTCTGTCCTTCTTTGTCCCATATCTTGTCTCTTTCCCCTCAATTTCACACACATAAATGCTAAATGCTTCCCAATTAAACCCCCTAAAAGGAAATCCATTTAGTGTTACTGCAGGCCGGGCTCTATGCCTTGGCATTTTATACATATTTAATCTCAAACCCATAATAGCCCTGTGAAGTTGGTGTCTTGTCCTCATTTTTTTTTTTTTTTTTTTTTATAGGGCCAGGGAGTGTATCTGGTGTCCCAGCAGCCACATGGCCCGATTCTTGAGTTAATTAAGGTCTTGGCACATCCTTTAGAATTAAAAGTTAGTCCCTCTTTCAAATGCAAATGATGCTTTTTAGTGACTAGCTCTACATTGTATTAAGGCCTGACTGGAGAGAAAAGAAAGAGCTCTAGTGAACCCATATCTATTTTCATAGTGGCTTTCACCAAGACTGACCGGAAGGGGTGGCGTTATCTCACTGCTCCACCTGCAGGAAAAGGTGGCATTGACCTCATTTTTACCTGTGAAACAGGTGCAAATTGCTATGTGGAATGTAATAGAAACTGTGCTATCCTTATCCCTGAGTCTGGCATGGAACTCCAGAAATACAGAGGAAATTAGGAAATAGTCAAACCGAAGTACAAATAAGAAAGTGAAGTTTATGGGAAAAGGGCAATGAAATTGGGATTTTGAATTTGGGGAAGAATAAACTTAAAGGTGGCCTAGTAGTAGCTGTTAGATACATGAAGTCTCAGCATGTGACAGGTGATCAGCTGTGCTCTTGTGTCTGATGAGAATAAGAATAAGTTGATCCTAATTCAATCTTAAGCATTTAGGCCTCATTCATGAATATATATATTTTATTGATTTTTTACAGAGAGAAGAGAGAGGAGTAGAGAGTCAGAAACATCGATGAGAGAGAAACATCGACCAGCTGCCTCTTGCATACCCCCTACTGGGGATGTGCCCGCAACCACGGTACATGCCCTTGACTGGAATCGAACCTGGGACCCTTCAGTCCACAGGCCGATGCTCTATCCACTGAGCCAAACTGGTTTCGGCCATGAAAATATTTTTGACCACCTACTCTGTTCCAGGTGCTATTAGAAGAGTTTGGAATATTGTATCAATGTACAAAACAGATAAGCAAAGATAGCCTTGTGGAATTTATATTCTACCTTGAGAAGACAGACAATGAAAAATAAATATGTAGACTATTGGAAAATGATTAAGTTCTCTTCAGAATAAAAAGAAAAACATAAGCCAAGACCGGTGTGGCTCAGTGGATAGAGCGTCAGCCTGTGGACTGAAAGGTCCCAGGTTTGATTCCGGTCAAGGGCATGTACCTTGGTTGCGGGCACATCCCCAGTAGGGGGTGTGCAAGAGGCAGCTGATCGATGTCTCTCTCTCATCGATGTTTCTAACTCTCTATCCCTCTTCCTTACTCTCTATAAAAAAATCAATAAAATATATTAAAAAAAAGAAAAAAGAAAAACATAGAGCAGGATCAGGGGGTCAGAAAGTGTAAGAATGGAGGGCAGTTTGCAGTATTAAAAAGTTGTCAGGGGAGGCCACATTTAGAGAGTGGTTTTAAACACACACACACACACACACACACACACACACACACTCATTACTTCACAGTTTCCATGGGCCAGCACTCTAGAAACAGCTGAGTTCTCTGTGTAGCATTTTACTAGGCTACAGAGAAGGTATTGGCTGGGCTGAGTTCTCATCTAGAGACATGATGGTGAAGAATCTGCTTTGAGCTTGGGAGGTAATTCTAAAGGTCCCAACTTCCTGCTGGATGTTGGCAAAAGGCTGGCCACAGTTCCTTGAAGCCACCTACCACCCTTTGCCATATGGGCCTTTCCACATGGCAACTTGCTTCACCAAGTCAGCAGAGAGAAGCTCTAGAGCAAGTCTGCTAACAAGACACTCTTAAGACTTAACATTGACACAGCAGTGACAGTCCCTACCTTTGTTATATTTATTGGGTGGAAGCAAATTACACTTGCGGCTGGCTATAGCCTGGTAGACAGAGAAGCCACCCACCCCTCAGTCCTGGGCACCAGTACTTGCAGCTGCAGCCCAGGTGAAGCCACCTGCCCACCATCCCCTGCAGCTGCAGCTGGCATGGGTGCCTATGGCTGACCAGAGGGAGAGAATCCTGGATCCTGGGTGCCTGTGGTAGGCTAGAGGAGGGATTCCTGGATCCTGGATGCGGGGCTGACACAGAGGTGGTTAGGACAATCAAGCCAGCAGGGGAGCAGTTAGGGACAATCAGGATGGCAGGCAGAAGTATTATAGTTAGGGACAATCAGGCAAGCAGTTAGGAGCTATTGGTTCAAGATTGTGAGAGGGATGTCCAACTGCCAGTTATCCCCTGAGGGGTCCCAGATTGGAGAGGGTGTAGACCAGGCTGAAGGACACCCTCCCCAACCCCATGCACAAATTTTGTGCACCGGGCCACTAGTCTATAATAATAAAAAACATAACATGCTAATTCAACTGGACATTTTTCTAGATGAAACCAGGGCTGTTAGGGAAGCCTGGGCCCCAGGTGCCTGCCAGCAACCAGAGGGAAGCCGATACTGTCAGCTGGGGGAAGAAAGGCCTACTTTTGCACAAATTTCATACATCAGGCCTCTAGTATCAAATAACAAAAGTATGTTGCCAGGTGGGTACTTGAAATATCTGGGGGATCACTTTGTAAAGTACATGATTATCTAACCAGTATGCTGTACATCTGAAACTAATACAGAATAATATTGAGTGTAAACTATAATTGAAAAATTAAAAAATTTTGTTTAAAGATCACTGTGGTTATGATATTGAGAATAGGCTGTAGAAGGGAAAGGGTAGAAGCCAGGAGGGCTGCTGGGAAGCTATTGCAGTAAGCCACATAGGAGGTGATGGTGATCAGACTAAGGTAATAGCAGTTGATGGCGGGGGCAAGGAGTGGTGATGGTAGCACCAAGAGGATTTGCTGGTGAAGGGATGGATGTGGAATGTGAGAGAGAAAGAAAAAAAAAAAAGGAATTAAGGAAGACTCCAGGGTCAAAGCCCAAGCAACTGGAAGGATGATGGAGTTGCCATAATTAAAACTGAAAAGTCTATATGTGGAGTAGGTGTGAGGGTAGGGAGTGGCATTTCAATTTTGGACATTCTGTGTTTGGGATATTTGTTGGACATTTCCAATATCAAGCAAGCAGTTGAATTTATGTCTGAAGTTCTGGATAATGCATTGGACTGGAGATATAAAATGTGGGTGTTGTCAGCATATAAATAGTATCTAAAGCTGTATAAGATCACCAGGGAGTTAGAACTACCAGGAGGAAGAGGAAAGGACCAAAGACTTAACCTTGGCCACTCAAACATTAATAGTTTGGGGAAAGGAGAAAGAACCAACAAAGGAGATAGAAAAGATGCGAACACTTTGTGGTGAAGTGGGAAGAAAACCAAGAGTCTGGAGTCATGGAAACCATGTAAAGAAAGTATATAATGGCCCAGCCAGTTGAGTGTCAATCTATGAACCAGAAGGTCATGGTTCAATTCCCGGTCAGAGGAACATGCCCTGAAGTTTTGGACTCCATCCCCAGTGGGGGAGTGCAGGAGGCAGCCGATCAATGATTCTCTATCACCAATGATGTATCTATCTCTCTCCCTTCCCTCTCTGAGATCAATAAAAATATATTTTTTAAAGAAAGAAAGTATATAATGGAAAAGGGTGGGGTTAACCTTTTGAACTGCCGGTGATAGCGCAAATAATATGATGACTAAGTATTGACCTTTGGCTTGGCTTGCATGGCTTAGTGATTGAATGTCGACCTATGAATCAGGAGGTCATGGTTTGATTCCCAGTCCGGGCATATGCTTCAATTGTGGCTTTGGGCTCGATTCCCAGTAGAGGGTGAGCAGAAGGCAGCCAATCAATGATTCTTTCTCATCATTCATCTTCTAACTCTTCCTCTCTTTTCCTCTCTGAAATCAATTAAAAACATTTTTTTTTAAAGAATTGATCTTTGGATTGAACAACACAAATGCCACTTGTGATCTTGATTAGAGCAGTTTGATGGACAGGTGGAGGCAAAGCCTGATCGCAGTAGGTATAAGAGAAACTGAGAGAAGAATTGGACTCAGCGAGTACAACAGCTCCTATTTAGGAGTTCTGTTGCAAAGAAGGGAGGAGAAATTGGACAGTCACTAATAAGGGCTTATAGAAGATTTTTAAAAAGCTAGATGAATAATAGCATGTTTGCATACCAATAGAATTTTCCAGTAGGAAATGAAATATTGTTGAAGAGAAGGGGAGGGTTTCTGGATGATTCTTTTATGATGCAATGCATAAATGGAATGTTTGGCTTTAGGTGGGAGCATGGGTAGTTGGTCTTTGGTCACAAGTGGACAGAGTATTGGTGAGCTCAGATGCCTGTGGATGGACAGATACAGTGGGAGAAGCCTGTCAAGAGTTTTCTTCTAGCATTTCAGGGTTCTCAAGGAGGTAAAAAGCAGGCTTGTAATACTTTAAGCCATAGAAAAGGAAAGAAAAGCAAGCTTATTCTCCCACTGTGTCTTTTCAAACATGCTCCTAATGTATGCTAATTCCTGCTGACATATCCTCGTTCACACCTGGAATACCCCTATCCCTTTTCTCTGCTCATCCAAACCTTTCTCAGGTTTCAGAGTCCAATTCGGATTCTACCTGCTCAGGAGGGCCTTTCCCTATCATACTGCCCGAAATCATCTTTCACTCTCTGTGCTCTTCCAGCAACTACAGCCGGGATGCGGTATTTGGCAAACGTTACTGAATTCCTGGCTGGCAACTGTCTTTCCACGTACACAGTCCTTGTCCCTCCTTTCAGAGTATGAACACTTTGTGGTGTGGATTGATCTCAAACTTCCTCTGTGGCCTTCAACATAATCTTCTACATTGTTGAGACTATCTATAACAGAAACTCGGAATGTTTGTGTTGATTGTTTGCAAACACCCTGAAAGCTGCAAGTGAGGCCTATCTGTACAGAAAAAGAGGGAGTGCAGAACCCCTTGGCACCCTTTGCTATCTCCTCCACCTGGGAGGCCCAGGAGATGTGCTTGGGAGGTGAACCCTCATGTCTTCCTGGAACCCAGCAACCTCTCCAAGAGAAGGGTTGGCAGAAATAGAGAGCAAGCACATTGAGGAACGAAATAGGTAAGAAGAAGAAATCTTGTGAGAGGAAGGGGGGTGGTAGTAAGAGATCAATCAAAGGACTTTTATGCACGCATATAAGCATAACCAATGGACAAGACAGTAGGGAGGTGAGGGCCTGTGCTGAGGTAGGGGGGAGAGAAGTCAATGAGGGAAAAGGGAGACATATGTAATACTTCCAACAATAAAAAAAATTTTAAAGAAAAAAGAAGAAGAAATTCTTGACAGTAAGAATTGCTAAGAGTGGGCTCTGGCCCTAGCCAGATTGGCTCAGTGGATCGAGCATCAGCCTGTGGACCAAAGGGTCGCTGGGTTTGATTCTGGTCAAGGGTTGCAGGCTCCTCCCTGGCCCAGGCCCTGTTTAGGGTGTGTGGAGGAGGCAACCAATCAAATGTGTTTCTCTCACATTAATGTTTCTCTCTGTCTTTCCCTCTTCCACTCTCTCTAAAAGATCAATGGGAAAAATATCCTCAGATGAAGATTAATCGCCACCCTCCATCCCCCCCCCCCAAAAAAAAAGAGTGAGTTCTGTTTTATTTTGAACAAATTCACTCATTTGATAAAGATGTGATCATCTTCTATGTATGGGCACCGTGCTAACAACAGTGGGGATACAGTGGTGAGAGAATAGAGAGGTCCCTGTCCTCCTGACACTCATGGTAGTGCCTGAACATAGTTTGAGTAGGACTGAGATCTGATTCCTACTCAGTGCCATGCTTGCTACCACTCGTCTCGTTTTGCTTCACTTATAATGAGCTGGAGTCACGTCTGTTTTTTGGTTGCTGAATGCCATCATCCCATGAAACGCTAAGATTCTGCTGTACCACAGGATTAGAGTAATGCAGGGCAGAGCGTTTCCAGTGCAATGTACTGAGAGCTAGTGCATCTTTCTCCTAACCTCTTATAGAGCAGTGCTGTCCAGTAGAAACATAATGCGAGCCTCAGATGAAATTTAGAAATTTCTAGTGGTTATATTAAAAGAACAGTTAAAAAAAATATGTGAAAATAATGTTAATCATGTATTTAAAATATTACTTGGACATGAATTGTTAAAAATTGAGAGTGTATATTCTTTCCTGTGGTTGGCCTTGGCAATCAAGTGTGTATGGAGTCTTTGAAGTCCTTACAGCGTATGTCAGTTTGACTGGTCACATCTCAGAGGTTCAGTAGCTACATGTGGCTTGTGGCTGCCGCCCTGGATGGCAGAGCTGTAGGACCTACAGTCGTAAGTGCTGTGTGTCTGGTCCCAAACAGAAGCTCAACCTCAGAAGAGCTAACTGATCAGAGGGCGTGGCTGCAGGACACAGCGAGGCTTTCCAGGAGGGGTGCCTTACATCCCAGTGTGGAGTGTAAGCTTCAGCGTAAGCAAAGCTGTCCTGCACTTAGCAGGACGCCAGTTAGTGGCTCTGTCCTTTTTGAAAAATAAAAGCAAGTGAGCTGAATGTGGGGACAAATGTCAGATCATGATAGACAACATGGGTGCTTCTTTTAACAATTTATTTTTATCGATTTCAGAGAGGAAGCGAGAGGGAGAGATAGAAACATCAATGATGAGAGAGAACCATCGATCGGCTGCCTCCTGCATGCCTGCTATTGGGGTTTGAGCCCCAATACCAGGCATGTGCCCTGATTGGGAATGGAACTGTGACCTCCTGGTTCATAGGTCAATGCTCAACCACTGAACCTCTCTGACTGGGCAACACAAATCATTTAAAAACATTTAGTAGGCCATATGTTTCCTGTGCACCAATTTATCTATAGAAAAATTAATAGAGTGGTTATATTTTTTTAACTTTATAATATATTTGTACTTTGTTCCCAGTTTGAGACCTGCTGCCCAGAGAGAAGCCAGGGAGAGCTCAGGATGGTACCCTGAGCTCCCCTTCCAGACTAGCTGAGGACAAGCCATTCTGAGCATCCCTCTCAGTCTCATGCCTGGGGCAGGGCTCCTGCCTGCACACAGGTGTCCTGGGGGTTGTGGGGCTCTCGCCTCGCCCCGGCTTTCTCAGGAGGCCTGCACTTTGCTAAATTAAGCCCCGCCAGGCCTATTTGTGGACAGAGGCTCCAGCCAAGTGAGAGATGCGTCCAGCTACGGAATGTTCTGGGAGGGAGAGAAGCACTGAGATCACTGGTATTTATGGGTACAGTCTCACTTGCCAGATCAGCAGAGGCTACGGGGACTCAACCAAGATTCTAACAGAGTGGCCACGGGGGACGAGTGGCAAGAGGTACACTGAGGACAGCTGAAGTGCAGAGCAGTGTGGACACCAAAGCAGTGTGTGTATGAAGACCTCTGAGCTGGGTCTACCTGAAACAAGCCCGAGACACCTCAAATTCCCTCCACCCCACTGCCGCCACTTTGTAATAGACTTTATTTTTAGAGCAGTTTTAAGTTCACAGCAAAACTGAGCCAAATATACAGAGATATCCCATATACCAGTGGTCAGCAAACCGCGGCTCACGAGCCACATGCAGCTCTTTGGCCCTTGAGTGCGGCTCTTCCACAAAATACCACAGCCTGGGCAAGTCTATTTTGAAGAAGTGGCATTAGAAGAAGTTCAAGTTTAAAAAATGTGGCTCTCAAAAGAAATTTCAATCGTTGTCCTATTGATATGTGGCTCTGTGGACCAGTGAGTTTGCCAACCACTGTCATATACCTCCTGCCCCCCAACACTCACAGCCTACCCACCATCTTAGTCCAAAGACATCTCATTTTAACTTTCTTGGATTTCTACAGTTAGTGTAGACCAGAAATCTCAATCTTTCTCTCTCTCTCTCTCTCTCTCTCTCTCTCTCTCTCTCTCTCTCTCTCTCTCTCTCTCTCTCTCTCTCTGACTTATGCCTCTTACTACCTGTGGGGAAACTAACATTTCACCAGATTATGTAACCAGACAGGGGGTCTGGGCTGCCTGTTACTACTTGAGCCAATTAAGCAGAGACAGAGTTGAATCATTTATGCGCATTTATTCCAGTAATGCCGGCCGTGGCAGTGTGGGAGAGCAGCAGGTCATCCACAAAAATCTGCTCTGCAGCCCCCCCATAAGCCAGCTGCTTATATTGGGTAGAAGGACGAACAGGCATGGGGAAGTGGGCTTGGGATAATCATTACAGGTTACAAGTTTTGTAGGCTGGAGGGGATTCTCAGGGCAGGGCCTCCGGGCGCCCCGGCACCAGATTACAGGTTATAGGGGCTGGGGGTTCTAAAGAGCAGGTGCCTCTGGGACTAGATTGTTTCAGCCACGAGGTTGTAAATCTTTCCATAATGATAGACAGTTCTCTGGACAGGAGGATGGACTGCATTCTAATGTTAGCTCCCATGTCCAAGGGCGGACTACTCCCAGCCAGGTAAAAATGTGCTTTCTCTAATCAGAAAAGAACGCTCATGGCTAACAGAGCATGATTAATATTTCTTATAATTATAGTTGGCTTTCAATATTTTATTTCTGCCCCTAACACCTGCTCTGTGTTAGATATTTTCACTGTATCTTCTCATTTAATGTTCACAATATTCCTGAAAGGTAGTTATTAAAACTCAAAAAAAAAAGAAAAAAAAGAAAAGAAAATTTAGGTTAAGTGATTTACCTCTAGAATACAGAGGTTGAACTGTATGGAACTATGTGAAACTATGAAAAGTGGCTGAAGCGCTGCACTTCCCTGTGATTCAACCTAATAGAATGTGAGTGAGCTAATACATTAGTCCTAAAGTCTACACTCTTTGCCTTGTACCATATGCTGCCCTGGGTACCAGATTCTTTCTTTTCCCTTGGCAGTGTGGTAGTTTCAAACTTATGTCTCACATCCCCTAGGACTAAGGAGCCGAGAGGAAGAGCAGCCAAGGCCTGACATACATTGAGTTGGGTCTAGGCGTATTTCTCTGGAGGTGAAAGCTGGAATTGCAGGGTGGACCTCTATTGATTTGTGTATCTGCTGCTATTTACAGCTGCCACGTGTATGCATTTCTGTACACTATCTGATTCTAGATCCCTTCTGTTTATCACACTCTACTGTTATCACCTGCTTAATTGCCCCCATAGGGTGTGAATTCCCTGAGGACTGTGGTTGTGTCTGTCCCGTCCTTTCTAGTACCTATTAAAGTACCTTGCATATCCAAAGTAGGTGCTTCATAAGTATGATCAGAAAAGAAGTAAACAAATGATACCATCTCACAAGTCAACCTGTCTTCTGCTCAGTGGGTACCTTTTCTCCTTTCTCTTTCTCTCCCCTGGGTCTGTTCACACACCTGACCTCCTTACCTCCTTCGAACTCATTCACAGCTCAGTGTTTCCTCAGATGTGTTTGTCTATTTGGACTGTGTTTGTGTACTTGGGCTGGGAAGAGAATGGTATTGTTTTCAGGCCCCTGCGAAGGACTGACATGGGTTGGGCTCAAAGGAGAGACCTGAATAGAGGAACTTTGCCATTTGGATGGGGATCCTTGTATTATGTATTGTAGGAACTGAAATTTTCCACTTGGGTTTTTTCCATCTCTTTGGGGGCCTGGACAGTAAAGCAAGTTCTGGCAGGGAAGGGCCCAGGCCTTGTAGAGTCCTCTGGTGACAGAGGCTGTGGACACCGCCCTGCTGTCCTTTCCCTGGCAATGAAGGACGCTTGTCACATGTTGGGGCAACCTCGGTGTCTAGCTGTGCTAGTAGAAGGCAGTGAACCTGGAATCTAGAAAGGCAGAGATTTCACCTCTGAGTAAAGTCTTGCCTATATCATAGAGTCTAAGGACTGTTAAAAAAAAAAAATTCAACTCAGTCCATTTGAAGATCTCACTGACTTTATTAAGTGACTCATGAGTCGGGCAGCGTCCCACCTAGCAACTAGAAGGATGATCCCGGAGTTGTACCAAATGGGAGCTTTTTACAGGAAGAAGGGTAGGGAAGGGAGCTGATAACAAAAGGGAAGAACTATTTTTAGACCACTGACATTTTCTTTTGGAAGCTGGGGGACAGTAGAGTTTTTATCCTGCAGATTGCCTCTTCTCTGTATGGGGCATGGTGAGGGCCCATGTGATAGGTTAACTCATGGGTGTTGGCCAGAAAGTTTCAGACTGGTGGATGAAGATTATGTTTCTGGGAGAGTTTGAAAGGGCAGTTGGGTCAGGTATTAAATCCAGGTTTTGGTATCACGGGTGTTAGCACAAGGTTTTTTTGTGACTGACTTTATTCACTTAACATAATGTTATGTCCAAGGTTCACCCATGCTGTGTGTGTGTGTGTGTGTGTGTGTGTGTGTGTATATATATATATATATATATATATATATATATATATATATATATATATATGGTTTCTCTTAATGGCAAAATCATATTCCATTGTATGGATATACCACATCTTATTGATCCACTTATCAATCAGTAGGAGAAATTTTAAAAAGTGATTCTAGAACTTTTAAAAAGTGTCAAATAGTTGTGCTTGAAATGACTGAGGACCTGAGTGGTACTGGTACATTTTGAATTGTCTAGCAATTTCTATCTTAATACCACCTTTCCTTACCTACAATGATGTCCCTCCCCCCTTCTCTTTCTTACCCCCAGGAAGCCTCTTTGGGTTAGGACTGGTTATATCTGAATGGTACTGGTACATTTTGAATTGTCTAGCAATTTCTGTCTTAATACCACATTTCCTTACCTACAACCACATCTTGGAATTTTGCTCTTCTTTCCTCAACTGGATTGCAAGCATACTGAGTATAAGAAATACAGATTAGACATCGTCATTATTCCCTACAGGGTCTCTGAAGTCCTTTTGCACTAAGACTGGTGCTAAATGTGCCGGACAAGGGCCTGTAAGAGTCAGAGCTGACCCACTCACTCTGCTGGCTGAGATCACACTTTTTCAATTTAAACAGCTTCCCCAACTCCTAGAAGGGTGGGTTATCTATGGGAGGCAGCGGGTAAACTCTTGACCTCCTTACTAAAGTGGGTAATGATGTCTCTAGTCCAGTGGTCGGCAAACTCATTAGTCAACAGAGCGACAAACCGAGGCTCGCTAGCCACATGTGGCTCGTGAGCTGCAGTTTGCCAGCCACTGTCCTAGTCTAATGCTGAAAAAATTGATGCATTTTGCTTTAAGAGCTTTTTTTTTTTTTTAATTGGCCGGGCAGAATCATTTCTCTCTCTCTCTTTCTCTCTCTCCCTCTCAAGTGGGTATGTTGTTTTTTTAGGATTTGCTGTGCCATGGCTTCTACTGGGACATAAATTTGAAACTCTTCTGATTTTTAAAAGTTAGAATCATATTTTGGATTATATGAATGAAGATGAATGAATAGAGTTAAGCTTTGAAAAGGAGTCAGGTAATTGGTTACTGCTGGCTGCTCTTAACCCAATTCTATGCTGAACCTTGCAGTAAAAAATCATGCGTGTGCTTTTTGTGCGTTATTTCCCTTAGTCTTCTGAATATCCTTATGAGCGAGGTACCATTACGGTTCCCCCTTGATCGATGAGGAGGTCAGGTGACTTGCCAGGCTCTCTTCTCCCCTGAAGGGCCTATGCTCTCAGACACTCTCCTCACTGCCTCCACATCTTTCAAGAATGCACAAATGCGGCACCTTCCCTAGTTTTATAGCTCACCACATTCCACTAAGCCAGGGACAATTGGCGGTGTGTCCTGGCCTGGTCTCTGAAATGCTGGAGTGGAATGCTGGATTCGGTTATTGCTGTATCTTCAAGAGGAGCCCTTCTGGGTTTCAGTTTCCTTATGTTTAAAATGAGGGGGTCATACTATTCCTGTGAGAAAATGGAGGCTCATGTGATAAAGCCCATAGCCTTGTATTAATAACACTCCTCCTGCTTCGTACTGTGTAACGGATGCCATCAGGAACTGATTCGTTTCTGTGCGCTCAGCTTGAAGCTGGAATAAAGTCCATCCTGAACTAACATGCAGAGACCCCTCCTTCGGCTCAACCACAAACCTGCTTCCCTTTCTGTGCCCTGGTTCAGTCATTCACACGCATTGCCACCCACTGGCTAGAAACCTCCGAGTTGGCTCTGCTCCTCCCTCTGGTCTACTCGAGTCTCTCGCTAATCCGTGAGCCCTGTGGGGTCTACCTCTGAGAGGCCTTCTGAGTCTTCCTCCCTGTGCTTCTCTGGCCTCAGACAGTCCCCACCCCGTTCTGGTCAGTTGTCTCTTGGCTGATCATCTTCTTCACACCTACCTACCGTGAATTCCTTCCTCAACACAGAGCTGGCCGGGGCCCTATTTTGCCTGCAGCTCCCTAGTGAGTTCTTGTTCTCTACTGATGACTCTTTAGCCTTCTTAGCATGATGCTCACAAACTAGTTGTAAACGGATTTCTGTACCGATTTCCCACTCCTCACTATACACCAGGCCACTTCCGTTGCCCTGGGCACTTCATGGACACGCTCTCACCAAATCTTTGTCCATGTTTGACTTGGGATGCTTTTATTTCCTTCTTCTGTTCTGTCAATATTGGACTTGTTGCTGCTTCACCTCAATACAAATTAATTGTTCTCTTCATTTGCAATCAGAATCTCCTGTCACCTTAAACAAATGCCATAAAGTCCAATTTTATGATAAAGGTAGGGTATTGTTCAGAAATGCTCATCACAACACAATTTTTTTTAAATAATTAAATTCCTAGGTATAGTTAAAATACAGTCCTATATACAACACTTTGGTTTACAGGAACACACCTGTGTTGGTAAGAAAAAAAAAAATTTCTATATACACTCTGTCCGTCAGGGCATTAAAGAGCGAACAGGCGTGGGCAGTCCTCAGCATCAGGGGCGGTGAGGGACAGATTAGGAGGATGGTTAAGTAGCCCCAGAGAAGTCCTGAGGTCTACAGTCCTTTAGTCATTGGCTAGGTAAGTGGTCCGCAAACTCATTAGTCAACGGAGCCACATATCAACAGTACAACAATTAAAATTTCTTTTGAGAGCCAATTTTTTTAAACTTAAACTTCTTCTAATGCCACTTCTTCAAAATAGACTGACCCAGGCCGTATCTTGTGGAAGAGCCACACTCAAGGGGCCAAAGAGTCACATGTGGCTCGAGAGCCGCAGTTTGCCGACCACGGGGCTAGGTTACCCATCTGAATCCACAGCTGTGTCAAGGGCAGGAAGAGGGCTGAGCTGAGATGACAAGTTGAGGACCAAGGCAAGTTCAAGTAGGAACTTGTAGAGGGTCTGCGGCAGGTAATGATGATTCATGCCTGTGTGCTTTTCAGAACATCGAGCTGAAGGTTGAAGTGGAGAGCCTGAAACGAGAACTCCAGGACAAGAAACAGCATTTGGATAAAACTTGGTGAGTTGTAGTTTGCACTGGATGAGTTCTGATCCCTTTTAGAGTCTGGCTCACTAACCTGAGAATAATAGATTTGGAACTAAATTCCTTACCCTCCACTCTGGTATCTGGACGCCATGTCCAAATTCAGGGCTCTGTTACTAAGTCTGACAGACCTTGCCATAGGTTGATACATTCACCAGACCTAAGTTTATAAACTTCCTACTCAATAACCTACTGATATAACACCAAGGACTGGCATAGTGTTTGCATTTGTCTATTGCATGTCTCATACACTGCTGATGAGAATGTGAATTGTGGCCACATTTTTTGTATGTGGAACTACCTAGGTAAAAAAAAAATCAGCCTTTCCTCTGATCAAATAGTCCTTAAAAGGAATCTATTCCTTACAAATAAAAACGCGAATATGAAAGGATAAATGTATAAAGATAATTCCTGAATCTGTAATGGCAAAAACCTAGAATCAACTAGGTATCAGCCCCTTCGAGAAAAGGCAAAAGTGCTCTCTTTGTGTATATGTGTGTGTTTGATGCTGCACAGGAAGAAAACTGGAGAGTTTCATATCAAATCCTTTAACGTGCTTATATCGAGGGAGTGAGATTGCAGTTTGTGATGGGAAGAAGACTTGATTTTTTCTTTATATAATTCTGTGTTGTTAAAATAGTTGCTTTTATAACTTACAGTTTTTATAATTTAAAAACTGAGTTTCAAATGACAAGTATTAGTCCCTGGTGGTCTAGTGGTTAGGATTCGGCGCTCTCAAATGACAAGTATTGTTAAAATTGCCATTACAAATAATTTTCTGATTGTATCCTGTGATCGGTTTACATTCAATATGATCTGTCATTCTTTCTATTGCTACAATATCTCTTGGCAATTAGGATGATGAGTCTAGCAAGGTCAGAATACTCAAAACCGGATTCAATAATACCTAATATACTGGCATTATTAAACACTTACTAAAGCATTAAGTGAGATGATAGATTTTAGAAAAACGTATAAAATAACAATTGAGTAATAGATTTTGAGATTTGTGTAATGCTTTAAAATTTTTGTCACTTCAGCCTTTAATTGGGTGGCATTATCTATTATCTATTTTTAGAAGTGAAAAAAAGTTAGGTACAGAGCGCTAAAGTCTTGTCAAATGAGTGGCCGAACCCACATCTTCTGGCATCAGTTCAGTGCCTCTGACTTGACAACAGCTGTAGCCTCTTCAATCAGGAATTCCCGGCCAACTGAGCTACTCAGAAAATGTGTAACTTCCATTCTCAAGATATTGTAGTTAGCGTTTGTCTATTGCATTTGTCAAAGAATATGGAGACAAAGGAAAAGTTGATGATTTCTGAGGTCTACCTATTTAGGGATCTTTTTACTTAGGGTAATTTTTTTGACTTGTGTACAACCAAGACCCTTTTATCCCCTAAAGACTCAAGTTACATAAAGCCTCTGAGCAGTATCCAGCAATAACTAAGGGATTCTGTCATCTTTAGGAAAGCTCCATTTGGTCTCCATGGACACAGCCTTCTGGGTCAACTATTTAATGTACCTCTGAGCTTGGGTAGAGTAGCTTTGATTTATCAGGAACCTATGAAGGTTCAATATTGCTCTCTGCTCTGAGTACAAGAGGGCAGTCCATGGTTCTCAACAAATGACTTAAAGCAGGAATAAAACCAAACCGGAATTAAGATCATTCAGCGCCTGATATTGCCCCCAAATTTCTAATCCTCAGACATCCAAGGGCAGCTGTTGTTAGCTAAAAATAAGCTGGTGACACCTTACCCGCTTCATGCTTGCGCCTGGACATTCATTCCTAAGGACGTCAGGGGAGCAGAGCTAAGCCAGAACCCTGAGCCTCGGGAGATTAAATGTCTGCTCTCTGCATGGGATCCTGGGAACACTGGTTCAGACTCTGGCCAGGTAGCCCAGGTGCAGGGCAGGTTTTGAGGGGTTACCGGCTATACAAGAGGAGAGCATTCCTGTGGCTGTCCAGATGGATAGTCTGTCCCAGCACCTACATGGAAGGAACACTTTCCATTCAAATAGCAGAAAGGCAGGGAACTAGCAAAGCACTCTGGGAGGACAGCCTGAATGGAAGAGCCCGTGGACAGAAGAGAGTGGGCATGGATGCTGAGTTCTGAACAGTTTGATGGCAACTCCCCTTCCAAATGAAAGATTCCCCCGTGAAGCTGCAGGAATAATGAAGCCTCTAGAGGAGGATGGGGAAGGTCCGGCTCACGGGCTATAACAGGCCCTCGAAGTCATTTGGTCTGGCCCTGCCAAGGCATTAAGGGTGAGTTAATTAAATGTTTGGCCAAATACAGCAGGCTCATTTTTAAGTTGAGAATTTTGTATGGCCCACAAATGATGTTACAAATGGCGCTTGGCAGCAAAAAAGGTTCCCCACCCCTGCTCCAGGGAGTCAAGTGTATTCTGATGGACAAGCAACAGAAACTTAAAAGAGTTCCTGGAAAGGTTGGAAAAAGCAATTCTGAAAATAATTGCAGTGGGGAAAAAGGCTTCATTTTTCTCCTCATCTGTGTGAAACAGCCGACATGGGCTCACGTGCTAAATTATATGACTGTGGTTTCAGTGCCGATGTGGAGAACCTCAGCAGCCACAATGAGGCCGAGCTCCGGCGCCAGTTTGAGGAGAGACAGCAGGAGACGCAGCATGTCTATGAGCTTCTGGAGAACAAGATCCAGCTTCTGCAGGAGGTAAGGAGGGGCCCAGGGCCAGGCTCCCTGCCTCTTTCCCTACTACTTGCTCTGCCCCTGCCTTCACCTTTCCTTCCCTCTCTCACTTCCCAAATGCATGGCATGTCCCTGTGTTTTAGGGCTCTTAATCTCTGCAGAAGGTGTGTGTGTGTGTGGGGGGGGGGGGGGGTGCTTCGCAGTCTCTCAGTTTTTGTTCTTTTTGCAGGAATCCAGGCTAGCAAAGAATGAAGCTGCGCGGATGGCAGCTCTGGTGGAAGCGGAGAAGGAGTGTAACCTGGAGCTCTCGGAGAAACTGAAGGGAGTCACCAAGGACAGGGAAGATGTGCCAGGAGACTGGGTCACGCCTGACCAACACACTGAGGCCCTGGCCCAGAGGGACAAGTAGGTGCCTTTGGTGCAGTATTTGCTACCTGCCTTTTGCCTGTTATCTAGGCTGTGAGTCACATAGCAGCTGCTCTGTTCCTATTTATTTATTATTTTAAAATATATTTTATTGTTGTTTTTTTTTTACAGAGAGGAAGGGAGAAGGATAGAGAGTTAGAAACATCGATGAGAGAGAAACATTGATCAGCTGCCTCTTGCATAGCCCCTGGAGATGTGCCTGCAACCAAGGTACATGCCCTTGACCGGAATCGAACCTGAGACCTTTCAGTCCATAAGCCGACACTCTATCCACTGAGCTACACCGGTTTCGGCTGCTCTGTTCCCTTTTAAAGGACTTGCCATGTCCATTTCTTTTCTTTTTTTTTTTTTTAAATGTATTTTATTGATTTTTTACAGAGAGGAAAGGAGAGGGATAGAGAGCTAGAAACATCGATGAGAGAGAAACATCGACCAGCTGCCTCCTACACACCCCGTACCGGGGATGTGCCCGAAACCAAGGTACATGCCTTGACCAAATTGAACACAGGACTTTTCAGTCCGCAGGCAGACGCTCTATCCACTGAGCCAAACTGGTTTTGGCCCGGGTCCATTTCTAAGACTCAGTGGCTCCCACAACCAAAGATTTTCTTTCTAGGGTTGCCTCTTCAATGGTATTCATGAAAAGGACTCATTTGTTTGCCATCGGGAGCCCTAAGTAGGTATAAATAGAACAAGGGTCCCCTGGTGGCTAACAAGAGATGTGGGTTTCCTTATTGGACACACATTTACTGAGCACCTGCTGCATTCCAGACCCTGGGCTAAGTGCTAAGGTTACAGAGATGAAAGACCCAGTTATGTTATCATGTTGCCCAGTCTTCATACGTCCTCTGATAGAAGTAACATGGGCTGCTTGGGGGACGCCGAGGGTCGTCCTCTCTTCCAGACTAAAGGCTTCCTAGAGGAGCTGAAATCTGAGATGAGTTTTGAAGAATGGATAGAAGTTAGAAGAAAGCAAAGGAAGTCAGGGGGTGGGGGGAGAGAAAGGTTCCGTGTGAAGGAGAAACTGTGGAGGGGAGATGGAGGGAAGGGCATATTTCAAGGCCTGTAAGAGGTTCTACGTAACGAGCAGAAAGTCTGGGGAAGACTAGGGAGAGGTAAGCTGTGCTCACAGTAGGGGCTGATCGTGCCAGCTTTGTGTGCCATAATAAGGAACTTGAATTTGTTTCTAAAGGTCACTGGGCAGTTGAGAAGGCCACTACTGTCCAGGTCACTACAGCAAAACTTCTAACCTCTTCACTTCCAGTCCTGCCCATTTACTACTGTCCATTCCTACCTGATAATTCAGAGCAGTTTTGAAGCGGAGAGTTCAACATTATGAGAGAAACAGCAAGAGATGCCTTGCGTGTTGTAGATAATGAATAACTGTTTATTTGAACCCATGGTTTGCATATTTTAACACAGTGTTCAGCCTTTTAACTTACTCATCATCCTAGTCTGCATGTCCAGCCCCTTCTCCAGCATGGTCTCTTCCCCCCAGCCTTTCCCCCTTCTTCTTGCCAGTGACTCTTCCCCAAATACAACTTGTGTCTTCATGCTTTCATTCCTCTGTTCAAGTCCTCCTTCTGAGCCTGTAAATTACCGAGTCTCAAAAATCTCTTCTGCTGAGCTTTCCCCAGACTCTTTCCATGTCAAAGGAATCATTTAAAAAAAAAAAAATCTGTCTTATAGCTCCATGGCAGCACCCAGTGTACTACCAGGTACACATACACCTGTGGTATGGTAGCACTTCCTACATTCTATGACTATTATTTGTTTCTCTTGCTGTGTCTCTGTACTCCCTAAACTCTTGGCACACCCGCTAAAAGAATTAATGTTTTTACAGAGCAGAGGTTGTGTCTTTTCCAAACTTATATTCCCAGTACTTGGTAGAGTGCATTGAGTATACACTGAGTGGCCAGATTTTTATGATCTCTGAATGCATGATACTTTGGCCACTCAGTGTATATCCTATCTAATAAAAGACTAATATGCAAATTTCCCCCTCTACCAGGAGTTCGACCAGCAGGCAGGCCGGCCAACTGCCCATGTCCCCTTCCTTTGGCCTGGCTGGCCGGACCCCACGCATGCACGAATTTATGCACCGGCCCTCTAATACACACATACACACACCCCACACACACACTGAGTGGCCAGATTATTATGCATTCAGAGATCATAATAATCTGGCCACTCAGTATACATAATGGCTGTCTAAGAATTGTTTCTTGAGGAAACAAAAATATCAACCCCTAAAAAAACTATAACTTTAGGGCCCTATTTCCAGTTACATACCTATGGTCTATAAATCTATGGTTGGGCTTCAGGAGGCCCATAAATCTGTTGACCATATAAGCAAAGAGTCACCTGTGAAATTTGTTTGGGGGCTGGAGCAAGGCATACATGGCTTCCTGAAGAAAACAATCATAGAGTTCAGTGACCCCCAAAGCTAAAAACCTACTGTATTGAACCATGCTGTCTTTGGAGTGGGCAGAAGGTTGTAATGGTATCGTGAGCATAATTGTTCTTACTTTTTCTTCAATCCAGACAAATCGAAGAGCTGAGTCAGAGCCTGGCTGTCCAGGAGAAGCTTGTAGAACAGCTCTCTCAAGAGAAACAACAGCTGCTACATCTGCTGGAGGAGCCAACTAGCATGGACGTGCAGGTGAGTTTTGGGCTGTGCTTCTTGAGGCACCCACCCCATGCTTTCTTGTATCTAAATGTATTAGCTATCGGTTGCTGCATAACAAATGACTACGCACTTAGTGGTTTGAAACCATAGACATTTGTTATCCCACAGTTTCTGTAGGTCAGAAGTCCAGGAATGGCTTGGCTGGTTTCTCTGCTCAGGGTCTCACAAGTCTGAAGTCAAGGTCTCAACTTGTCTGCGTTCTCTTCTGGAGGCTTGCTAGAGAACTGATACATGACCAAGCTCCCTCAGGTTGTTGGAACAATTTTTTTTTTAATCCTCACCTGAAAATATATTTTTATTGATTGATTGATTGAGAACATCAATGTGAGAGAGACATATCAGTCGTTTGCCTCTTGTACATGCCCCAGCTAGCGATGGAACCCACAAGCTAGGTATGTGCTCTGGCCGAAAATCTGACCTGCAACCTTTTTTGGTGTACGGGATGACACTCCAACCAACTGAGCCACCCGGCCAGGACAAGTCTCTTGGATTTTAATGAGGGACGCAAAGTGGTATGAAAGAATGAGCTCAGGTTTTGGAATTTGAATCTGAGTGTCAACACTTGTTTTATGTATCGTCTTGGGCACATTACATAAACCCATGTTATTAGAAATAACATGTATGAGATGTCTAGGGTAATACTTACAACATGGTAACTACGATCATCACTATCCCTATTAACAACCTGAAAGAGTAAGGCTGTTTCTAAAATGAGTAGCAGCTGTATCAGGTGTGGCTCTAAATATCTTATACATTAACTCAAATGAACAAGTCTGAAAACAACCCTGTGACGTATTTTGACATAGGACGCATAAAAAGAGAGTAATTGATAATAAAATAATGGTTAATATGTAAGTTCTTGAGCACAATTATATTAAAAAGACAAAAAAAAAATGGTGCTTATAACTGTAACAAAAAGCACTGGGATTATCACAGCTTCTAATGCAGTCTGACTTGATAAGTGATGGTACAACATGCAGGCATGTTCTGTTGGCACTTCGAAATGGCAAATGGCAATGCTGTTAGTAATGAGTTAGGGGTGATGCCAACATGATAATGAGCCAAGGTGACGCCAAGGTGAAACACTCTTGGGAAGTTTCCAAATGAAATAAAAAGAATTCTCTCCTAATTTACATAGCAGTTCAACTCATGGAAAATTTAGTGTATATTAGTATGGCCATATAGGCAGTAGAATTAAGTCCTAAGTTCAGATGATTATATAAACAGTTTCATTACTTCCATCAGCGCCCCGTGGAAGGTTTGAAAGTCATTTAAATGTCATGCTTTGTTCATTGCAAGTTATGCAGCACCCTTGGTCCACTCTTTGTGATGACAATAAAAACAAGAAACACCCCCATGAATTTGTAGGATTCACCAACGGAGATTGTATAGTTGCTCAGTAGAACCATGATGAAAGGGGTCCTAGCCTTCAAAGGGTTAATAGCCCAATAAAAGATTGGCATGTAAAGAATTAAAATACAGGATGATAAATAAAGATATAGAAACATACACGTAATGCTAAAGGGACCTATCAATAACAGGGAATTAACAGGGAATAAGTCTATGGAAGTCCCCTTGACCCGGCCTCAAAGATTGAGTACATTGGAGAAGTGCATGCTAAGCAAAGGGAACGATATATGCACAGTTAAGGGATTGGGGGGAACTGGTATTACCAAATACATGGTAAATGTTGGAAAGTGAAGTACTTAGCCGGAACGTCCCATAAATGTCAAGCTAAAGTCTTCATGTTGTAGGCACCTGAGAATGTTTTAAAAAATTAAGCAAGGGGAATCAAAGCATTTGATATATTTTAGAAAGATAATCCTGGTGGCTGTTTAGACTGATGGACTGAGCAGAGATTTGATGTCATCCCTTGAGGTTTGACACGGCTAATAACTGGCTTCATCTAATCCGTTCTGTGAATTGGATAGAGGCATAAAGATGATTGTACAACCAGACAGACAGCACTTTGTCTCCCTCCTCTGTATGCAGTAGTGCGTGGCAACTCTTGCTACTTGTGACACTGGAAGGCTCTGCTCTGGGTGTTACCCCTTATCTGCACATAGTAGCTGCATGTTAGTTTCTGCCAATCAGACACACGGCTTAGATGCAGATTATTTGACCTAATTGATTTCATTATCCCTTCGTTTCCCTTTTCCATTCCACCAAAACATCGTACAGCATTCCTTGTAGCTGGGTTGTACTTGCACAATACTTTTGCACTTCTATTAAATAATTAACTTCATAGAACAACAAATATACCATAAGCTTAACATGCCACCAATTGGCAAATCTGTGTTGGCTTCCCGACCCTGTGTCGACTCGGGTGGCTAGCATGCTGTGATTGGGGTGGTTGGGAGCTGTTTGGGGTGGCTGTCCCCCTTTTCACTAGGGAGTCATAAAACCGAATGGAACCATGTTTACAAAGCGTCTCTCTCTTCCTTGGTGAAGGCCTCCTCAGCATTGCAGAGGAAAGCTGGCAGTGGCCCCAGTGACGGATATTATTCCCTTTACAGAATGCCAGGAGCTTCATCTCAAAGCACCTTTTACATGAAACCATTTCTGGGAGGGTGTGCAGGCAGGGGAAACAATGAGCAGTCCAGAGCAGGGGTCAGCAAACTGAGGGTCAAGAGCCACATGCGGCTCTTTGGCCTCTTGAGTGTGGCTCTTCCACAAAATACCACGTGCGGGTGCACTTGTACAGTGCGATTGAAGGAGTACCCTAATTAAGTTAATAACAGTGTACCTACCTATATAGCTTAAGTTTAAAAAGTTTGGCTCTCAAAAGAAATTTCAATCGTTGTCCTGTTGATACTTGGCTCTGTTGATGAATGAGTTTGCCGAGCACTGGTCTAGAGGAACTCTTTTGTTTCTTTCCCTTTTCTCTCTCCATTTCCCCCGGTAAAAGGTAAGATTCATTACCATGTAATTTCACTGTGGCTGGCCCGAAAAGGAAACAGAACAACGGAATTCTGGAGAGGCATGCATTGAACAATCAGGCACCCACACAAAATAGCAGACACCGCATTTATGGCTTCTTTGGAACCCAATGCAAATGACGCTGCTGTGCAGTGGGGCGTGTTTCCTAAAATAGCAAACATTCCAGCGTTACCATGGAGAGATCTGTAGTGGAGGATAAGGCAATAATGCGCTCCAAAGCTCAAGGCAGAGACTGAAGACCTTGCAGGGATTAGTAGCTCAGGCAGCCCCAGCCAACTTCATACAAGATTTTTCTTTCTTTCAGAACAGCATTTCTGCATCCCCTTCTTAAGCTGATGAGTGTGGACGCTGGAGATTCATTGACAAAACTTCATTCAGCATCCCTGTCTCCCAGACATAACCCCCATTGATAACATGTATCAGAAGCAGGTCTTATCAGCTAAGACAATCATAGTTCTCCAATATCACAGGAAGTGGAAAAATAGGGGCCTTCTTTATGGCTTCATTGAAAATGCTTATTGAGCATTACAGTGGAGATAAGTATGCATAATGATAAGCTTCTAAGGTTTCCAGAACCTGAAGTGGAAAGCATAGTGAAAATGGGAAGCAACATTTCTGGACAAGCTAAAGATGTTCAGAAAAGGGATGGAATGAATGTAGTGTTGGGTTGATAGGGAAGGACTCTGGGGAGTGAAAGGCAACAACTCTTACGCTTACATGTCCACCCAGGTAGATAAATTATACAATCAAATTTCTCTTTCCTGCTGAGGAATCTCCAGCTTTATACATTGTTAACCAATGCTCTCCTCCATGAAATTCTGTCCCCTCTCACATGTGCTTGGATTGCAGAAGTGTTTTCTCAAGTCACCTAAACTCAGCAGATCCCGAATCATATTTTTTATTATTTTTTGGTAAATGAACTGACTCTTCAATGTCACATTTCTGCCCATTTAGACCATTTCATCTATCAGTCTTCCAGACCAAAAACCTTACCTCCATTTTCAGTCCTTTTTTTCGTTCACCCTCTCTGCCTATATGTCAAGTCCCGCTGTTCATGCCTTCAAACAGATTCACACCACTTTCTTCCCATTTCCACCCCAGACTTCTATTACCCCAGATACGAATAACTGCAGTGGCGTTTTAGCAGGTCTTCCTGTAATCATCTCCAAATATCTTCCCGAAACTCTAATTTCTGATCTTTTGACTGAGATTTTGAATGTTGCCTGGCTAATCTTCCCCAAATAAAGTTTTCATCATGCCATCTCTGCTCACGTTTATAGCATTAAGTCCTGATTCTAGTTGCCAAGGCCCTCCTCCATAGCACCACAGGACAGTCTGGCTGGCAGTTGGCCCTTCACACATGTTCTTTGAATGAGAAATTACACAGGATAAGATGTATTGAGTAGAATGAAGCTGGCCATTCCAATGCCCGGCAAAATCTCTACTGTCTCCCTCTACCTACAGACTTCTGACAATGCTGTTCCCTTTTTCTGCCGTCCCTTCCTTTGTCTCCATTCTAAGACCCATCTCAAAAGCCGCTCTTGTGCCCTTTAACTACAAAGCCCATGCTCATCTCAACTTTTTTTTTTTTTGCAGTCACATTGAATTTAAATCAGTACCATTTAATTTACCAACCAATTGTTCTCCTTGTAGCATCCACATTTCCTCCCCTTCAACTAAACTAAAAGCTCCCTGAAGGCAGAAAAAAAGACAGAGTTTGCAAAAATTCTTGCTCATGGGTTGCTTGATGTAACACTACTATAAAATTCACTTAAGTATCTATGGGTATTTAATAACTTAACTGGAAAGACTCTGATGCTTACTATTTTAAGGGATCCTGCTTTAAGGGATCCTGTAGCCATACCCATATGACTACAATCTATAGTTGAACTGGAAATCTGCTGGTTTTAGAGAAGTGTTGTGAAATGCTGTCATTAATGCAAAACACGATTGTTTCTGACATCTTAAAAGATTTCCAGGCAGCACAGGGAAATCATGCTTGTGGTATTACCATAAAGCCTAACTGGTTTGATTGATATTCTTGCATTTCCTCATCGGCTTTACTTCTCTGCCAAACCACTTTTTTTTTCTCTCGTAGTTTTTAGTAATTGGAACAGCTATTCTCAATGTCATAACTAGGGCAATGAAACCTAATACAACTGGTTTGAGACATGGGGATTTTCCACATCTGATTCTGTTGGAAACTCCCAGCCCAGAATTAGGTCTTAGACACACTGCAGTGCTGGGGTACAAATGTGACTATGGTCCTCAGAGATCCTTCCCAGGGCCCCACATGTAGAGATCAAAATAGAGATAGTCCTGACCACAGTAATACTTAGGAAACTTGTTCCAAATTAGTATATCGTTTTCTCTTAGGTCAACCGTTTTATAAGTAGTTCTTCATTGGTGGGTTTTTCAATCTATCTGAAGAATTTCTGATCTTAGACTGAGATTTTACTAATATTTCTAATGCAGTGGTTTACACAGTGTGATCCCCAGGCAGCAGCATTATTAGCATGATCTGGGATTTGTTAGGGACGCCAATTCTTGGGCCTCACCCTGACCAAGTGAATGAGAAACTTGAGGAGATTGGGTCCCAGCAAGGTGCTTTCATAGCTCCTCGAGGTGATTCTGATGTATGACAAAGGTGGAAAACCACTGTTTAAATGCAACGTTTACTTTGTAGATTAGGAAATTAAGGGCCAGATATAAGTGATCTGACTTAGGACATACAGTTGCATGTATCAATACATTTTGAGGCAGAGTGCTGATATATAAAATCAATAGTTTATTTACTTAATAGCTTATTATAATATGCACCCTGCTCTCAAATTTTTTTTTATTATGTACCTTTGACAAGTTTTAGAAATAATCATTCTATTCTAAATCATCACAGAAGCCCTAAATCTCACCTTACATGCTTTGCTTCACTCATAAATGAGTGGTGTGTACAATAATATTTTCCAAATCTCATATGGATAGGAGCTATAAAATTTTGAGTTTGCAAGTGGGCCTTTTATAAAACATTTTTTCTGGGCTACATTTTGTCTTCCCAATTTTCAAAGCTATTCTTATGACACAGTAGGGGTTAGCAGCTGTATAAGTTTTATTCGGAACTCCATTTTGCATTCTTGGTTTTCGGGCCAGAACATACATACTTAGTGAAATCACACATGCAGAGCTCTGTGGCCTGTGCAGCCCAAAACTCTTCCAATGGAGCTACTAAGATTTTGTTCTGGTGATTAAATAAGAGAACAATACAATCTTAGGTGTGCAGCGCCCCACAAAGTTTTAAAATTACTTAAAATATTTTTATGACGTTAAAATAACAATATTTGCTATTATTTACTGTCAACGTACCCCTCCCACATCATCTCATTTAATCCTCCAAAAGAAGTCTGGGAAGTTATCTGGACTCTCGTTGAAGGCATTTGAATATCTCCAGGTTGGGGAGTATGGGCTTAGATATATTAGACTGTTGCTGGCCATGACCTCTCACAAGGTCAAGTTAATAAAATTCAGTGTTATTGCCACTGGGAAAGCTCTGCGCTGGGGGACTCCAGGTAATTGTTGGGGCTGTTTTCCTTCCGGTGAGAGGTGTCTGCATGCCTCTCACAAGAAAATTCCTTATTGTAAATGATTTGACACCTGGATTTCTCCGAGTCAGAGCTCCAGGTTCCCTCCAATCTTCCTGTGTATCCCACGTTCTGTATACCCAAGGGTGGGGTAACTTACAACTGTATAGTGTTGAATAAAACAGGGTACTAACTAAAGTCCGAGAAATTCCCAGCCCTGAATCTGCAGAGCAGTATGCCCTGACATTCTGGACTCTTGCTCAGAGAAGCCAGGTCTTTTGTTCCAGAACCAGAAAGAGAATTGGGTGATGGTAATCTACTCTCAGGTGTCTCTCCATCTTGAAACAGCCCGCTGTCTCTTCCATTGTCTTTAAACTTTGCTTAACCAGCTCCATTCATGTAGCATTTACTGGACCCTCTCGGGTGATTGCTTTGTGCCAAATCTGAATTTCTAAAAAGAAAAGGGTAAATCATCCGGGGGTGCTAACCCTACCCTAACTATCACCCACTCCCAATCGCGAGTAGAGAAACGCTTGCCCTTTTTTCTAGTTACACCCAAGCGTCCAGGGGGAGGTTGAATGGAGCCTTCTAAAACCCGTCCTACGCGCGCCCCCTTTGGTTCATCCGCTTTTTCTCCGCGGCCGCCTCTGCAGCCTCAGGGCATTTTAATGCAAGCAGCGGACTGGATGGAAGAGGAGGTGGGGCTGCAGGCGGGAGGGAGGCGGCACGCAGCGGTTCCTAGTGGCGCTGCCTGGCTGGCTGCTCCGTCCAGAGGACGTGGCACTACCCGTGGGGAGAAGGGGGCGGTGGTTCGGCTTTCTCCTCCCCGCGCAGAGCCTCCGGACATGCTGTGCAGGGCGGCAGGGAGGACCCATGCGGGAACCGATGCGCTTTTTTGGTGCAATCTTAGCAGATGAAAGTGGCCTGGCCTGCTTGCCGCTGGTCAGCGTCTGTCTCCTGCTAGCCACTGCGAACACACATGGGGCCAGGTTTCTGTTACCCCCGCAAAAGAGCGGTGGTGACCCGATTTGGGGCGGAGGGACGCGCTCGCCACCACGCATGCGCGGAGCCGGGGCGCGGCCTCCCGGACTACAGTTCCCAGAGGGCCCCGCGGGAGGCGGCGGGAGCTTTTGCCGCTGACGCCATTTTGAAATCTGATCCTCTGTGTCCGAGCCGCTACGTCAGCGTGTCGGGCGGCAGCCCGGCCTCCGCGCACCCAGCCTGCTCTCCGGGAGGACGTGGAGGACGCGGCGGCTGGCGGCTGGCGGGAGGGACGGACAGACAGCCGGAGGAGACTTTGCAGGCTCCGCGCACGGCGGCCTGCTCCGCTGTCACGTTAGCATCGCCCTGAGGCGTTTCCGCGCTCGCGCCCTCCCCGAGGGGCGGGGCCGGCCGCTCCGGTACCCAGAGCTCGCGCGCCGGTGACAGCGGTGACCCCCCGCGCGGTTGGGATCGGCGCGGGCGGTGCCATGCCGGCGCGAAGCCACCGCGGCGGGAGACGGAGCGCAGCGCCGCGCCGGTGAGTGAACCCCCTCCCCGCGCAGCAGCCGCCTCCGGGGAGGAGGAGGCGGAGAGCGACGATGAAGGAGATCTGCAGGATCTGTGCCCGCGAGCTGTGCGGCAACCAGCGGCGCTGGCTCTTCCACACGACGTCCAAGCTCAACCTCCAGGTGCTGCTGTCGCACGTCCTGGGCAAGGATGTCTCCCGCGACGGCAAGGCCGAGTTCGTGTGCAGCAAGTGCGCCTTCATGCTCGACCGCATCTATCGCTTCGACACCGTCATCGCGCGCATCGAAGCCCTGTCCATCGAGCGCCTGCAGAAGCTGCTGCTGGAGAAGGACCGCCTCAAGTTCTGCATCGCCAGCCTGTACCGCAGGAATAACGAGGACGCCGCCGCCTCCTCCGGCGCCGGCGCCGAGGCCAAGGCGGGGACCAGCGGGACGGTGGACATTTCCGGCTTGCCCGACGTGAGGTACTCGGCGCTGCTCCAGGAGGACTTCGCCTACTCGGGGTTTGAGTGTTGGGTGGAAAACGAGGACCAGATCCAGGAGCTGCACAGCTGCCACGGCTCAGAAGGCCCTGGACACCGGCCCAGGAGATGCCGCGGCTGTGCAACCTTGCGGGTTGCCGATTCCGACTACGAAGCCATTTGCAAAGTGCCTCGCAAGGTGGCCAGGAGCATCATGTGTGGTGGCCCTTCCTCCAGGTGGTCCACCAGCATCTGCACCGAAGAACCGGCCTTGTCCGAGGTCGGGGCCCCAGACTTAGCAAGCACGAAGGTGCCCCCCGACGGAGAAAGCATGGAGGAAGGGACACCCGGATCCTCGGTGGAGTCTTTGGATGCGAGTGTCCAGGCGAGTCCTCCACAACCAAAGGACGAGGAACCCGAGAGAAGTGCAAAGGAGCTTGCCAAGTGCGACTGCTGCTCAGAGGAGCAGGCGCCGCAGCATGCGTGTAACCACAAGCTGGAGCTGGCTCTTAGCGTGATCAAAGGTCTTGATTATAAACCCATCCAGAGCCCCCGAGGGAGCAGGCTTCCTATTCCAGTGAAATCCAGCCCCCCTGGAGCCAGGCCCGGCCACAGCGTGACAGATGGAGCGAGTTCCGGTTTCCTTAACCGGTCTTTGAAACCCCTTGACGGCACACCTGCCAGTTACTCCCTGGAGATTTCAGACCTGCAGGAGCTGTGGGATGATCTCTGCGAAGAGTATTTGCCACTCCGGGTCCAGGTATACAACGTGGCTACATACATGGTGTCTTTTTTTTTTATTTTTATTAGCGTGATCCGGCCTCAAGCTTCCCATGATTTCTAAGTGAAGGTTAATTAGAAAATTCACCATCGAGCCCGTTTTTGCACCTTTCGCTTGTGTCCCATGTAATATCCAGAATGTGCTTCACACTCAAATGATCTGCTTTCCACAAACCCCTTTGTAGCAACATCTATGGGCCTTCCCATTATCAAAATTGCAATTACATAGTTCGAATTCACTTTGACCCTATGAAAAGACATCATCTTATGTCTGGCTCTGGAACTCTTCTTCCCTCTCACACACCTCCTCTACCCCTGTCTCCCTTCTTTTTTTGTTTTGTTTTAATTTTTAGATTTGTAGATGTTTTCTCCCATTCTGTAAGGGAGTTCTTTCCCAGGTAAGCTTCAAACTGATTAGAGCATAGGGTAAAGGTTTGGGGAAACATGAATTCACCAAAGTATTGTCATATTTGGGCAAATTTATACTAAATAATAAAGGACTGGTGGTGGTGACTTGCTCATAAAAGAGATTTGGGAATTCAAGTGTTGTCATTTAAAATGTCATTTAAGGATAAAACTTCACAGCCAGTTAGTCTATTGAGCTCTTTTAGGAGAGATATGATATTAAGAAAGGATTCATCCATTATCAAGCAATAGAGTTCCATCCATTATACTCTTGAGTGTCTAAATGATTAGGAGATAGCAAGTGATCTTAATTTGAGCTGCTTACATCTGGCCAATAGATTTCATGTCACTTTTAAAATTCAGCTACACTAGTATACAGGGATCTGACAAATGCTATTTGGTTTCTATAGCAACAGTAAATGCTAGATTCTGTTATCTTTGTGAGACATCTGGCATTTTCTACTTGATACAAATTCTTAAGCGATACCATTATAAAAGTGGTCAATCTAGAAGGCATTTTTGGAAAGCCTGCTACAGTCACCATTATCCTAGAAATTTACAGCTTAATAAAAAAATGAAATTGTTGATTGTCACTTGAAATTTTTGAAAAGTAGTTTTATATATAATATGTACTAAAACTTGCATCACAATGACAAATTTGTCAAAAACAGTAAACGTGAAAGTGTTAGAAAAAGTTTGATAATGTTTTCCTTTGTATAAAATACTAAGTATTAGGGTGTCTACTGCTTGTGTGCTTCTTTTCTTTTGCTTCCTTTTCTTGGAGTGTAGCCTCACAGCTAAATTTGGGCTTTACAGTATTTGTGTGACTAGACATAGATGTCACAATTAAACATGGTGTTTTCATATTAGGATCTAAAAGTAGTCTGGGGCAGGGTGGGTGGGAAATAAGCTTATTTTAACCCCTCTCATATATGACCAATATTATTAGAAAAATAAAGACAAAATTGGAGGCAAAATGAGAGAATTTTAAAATCCATATTTAATTAAAAATTCTGTCTTTTGGTGCCTGCACTCAACAAATTTTAGTGTTGGAAAGGATTTTAAAGATCATTTCTTATAGGTCTTCAGTTGAGAGATCTGGAAAGCTTATAGTTTAAATACTTAGCCAAGCACAGAAGGCCCCTAACCATTCTCAGCCAAGACCTTTTCATCTGTGCATTAAGTTACGTTGCCTGATATACATTGAATTAAATACTTATTTTAAACAGAGTCTCTTTTCTATAACCTAAGGATTCCAGGAGGATTCCTTTTAACTATGTTTGACTGCATCTTTACATCAAGTCCCTTTACTTCACTAAATGGGGGCATTAGGAAAATAGATGTTTAAAACAAAGTATATGACCTTTCATGCATCACTTGGCTTACATTCTTGACTGTTTGTTGAATAATAAAACGTCAGGAGGAGGGAGAAAATAACCTTCAGCTTGAATGATGGTGTTTCATTACTGAGCCATTTTCTCTAATAATTAAGGATGTGGGGGAAGGAGGATACGAAGATAAACTGGGCTCAGGTGTTTGTAAATAAAATGTGTATTTTGGACCCTTTGTCTGTTCTTGAGACCAGTTTGACTTCTATTAATAAATTCCCGAGGCCTGTTGTGCTTTATGGCAGTACCAGAGCCAGGTGGAACAAAGGCCGGCGGGTTTTTGTCTGTTGCTCTGAACAAATGTGGAAAGATTAGAAATAAATGTAAATTATTTTTGGTAGTTGTCCTTTAATTTGTAGAAAGAAGAAAAAAAAAAACACAAAAAAAGTCAATTTTCCTTTATATTCTACTACAAATGTGAAGAAAGAGCAAGATTGTTTGATAAGATCATGTTGATTCTTTGTTTAATCCTCTACTTTCCCAATGATGCGCACTATTCAAATGTCACTATCAAGTGCCTCCTGATTACTTTTCTTACTGTCTCTGTCTTTGCTTCTTCCTTCCTTGTGTTAAAAGACAAAACAGCAACAGTGTCATTCTCCTGCTTATTAATTTTCTAATATTATGTAAATTGGCTTTTTGCCTTGTACAGAATTTATACCTGAATACCCAAGGTTGTCTAAATATCTAAAGGAAGGTTGGAAGCTTTATTCTAGCTGGTAATTATTCCTTCTTTATGGTGTGGCCCTGGACTAGAAAAGCTGTGATAGGAGGGGCGTGGTACCTTTGTACACAGCAGTTCAGCGCTGGCCCACATGCAATTTCCTTTTCTGTGTAAATTCAAAGAGCAGATCTCTGCTTAGCTTTGCGATCCCAGTGTCTGTTCTTGTGTGGCTATAGTAAATCATAGCTCTCACAGTTTAGCTACATAACTAGATCAGGCCCTTTGGAAGATGTGTTAGATGCTGGACAAGATTAGGTCTTTAATTTTATGCCGGGTGATGATTCTTATGTATCTCCTCTTATCAACAATGGAAGAGAAAATTACAGCAGTTTGAGGTTAATGACTTGGTATTGTGAGGACTAGAAACGTGCCAAGAAAAATGCTGCAAGACCTAAATGACTGCCTTTTAGCCTAAAGGTCTTACAATATACAACATTAGGCCTGGAAGCAATTCTCTTTGCTGATACTGGATTTGTCCTGAGTTAAAAGCAACTTCATTAAAATTATTACAACGTGATTTTAGTAGCTGAGAGTCGGGAGATTCACACTGATCAACCAAATCAAGTGTTATTGAATTTCAGGCTCGATAAAATCTCCATAGGAGCGATTGATTTAGGTACTTGATACTTCCCAAGAATTCATGAGCTGTTGGTTCAGTGGGGCTTTGCAGAATGCTCTTTGGCACTCATATTTGAAAGGACATTTTTATGAGATGTAAAATAATTAAGTATTATGATTAAAGAAGAAACAAACAACTTCTAGCTTTTAAGTCAGTTCATTATAGAATTAGGAGTTTCCTATGGTAATTTATGCCAAGATGGGTTCAGGTTAGATCCAGATTCATTTGTACTCTCCTACGGCCTTGTTGGCTTTAAACTTGCTGTTGAGATATTTATATTAAATATCATCTATCTGTCTATCTATCTGGTCTCATTTGTAAGAGAACCACTAAAGGATTAGAACATTTTCCTGAGAAGGACACAGGCCTATCTTTTGTTTGCTTGCTTTTTATTGTTCTTATTAAACAAAAAAACTTTTGGTCCCTATAATATTTTAGGCATTCTGATAGAAAGTGATTTTATACAGAGAGGAAAGATATATTACCAACTTAAGTGCATTCGGTTAAATTGGAACCTTTTCCTGATTACCTGTGTCACTTTGGACAAATTACTTGCTATCTCTTAATGTAGGATGGTATTAGACCAAATAATTAAAGTTTTTTTCACATTGCTAAGATTCTTTGGTTTCAAGGGCATAGAAATAAACACAGTTCTTACCATTTTAAACATGAGGCTGTTTTCTTTAATTCTGTTTGTTATAGTTTAAATTTGAAACATCACCCTAGCTGGTTTGGCTCAGTGGATAGAGCGTCAGTCTGCGGGTTCAATTTCCGGTCAAGGGATTATGCCAGGGTTGCAGGTTCAATCCCTAGTAGGGAGAGTGCAGGAGGCAGCTGGTCAGTGATTCTCTCTAATCATTGATGCTTCTTTCTCTCTCTCCTTCTCTTTTCCTCTGTGCAATCAATAAAAATATATTTTAAAAATTTTTGAAAAATATAACAGATATTATTGGAAAGTTGTATTATTTGAGGAAATAAAAAGCCAGGTTTTGTAGACAATGTTTTATCATTAAATAAATGATAGTTATCATTTAGAATTGTTATACATGTCTATTAAATAGTTATGTCTCCCATGTGTGACATAATTCACATTGCTCCCTGTTATACCACAACAAATATCTCAGTTTTTCTAGGAGTTGTTTTTCTCCTTTTTTCTTTTTCTCTTTCACATCTTGTCCTGTTGACGGTACTTTCAAAACATATCTACCCATTTCTCTCCCTCTCCATCACTACCACTATAAGCCAGGCTGCTGTTACCTCTCACCTACATTACTGCAATAGCCTAGTCTCCTGTTTCTACTGGTGCTCCCCCATAATCCACTCATCACAGAGCAGCTTGAGTGACCTTTTGAAAAATCAAATACAATTGGATTACTTTTCTGTTAAAAACACTGCAGTCCAATCTCATTTCAATGGGAATGAAATTCAATTTCATTAACTCTGGTGTACAAAAGCTATATATGATTTGACCCCTGCCTTGCTTTCTATCTCACCCTGTATTACTATCTTCTTTGCCCCTTATGCTCATCCCTATGTTATCCAGCGAGGTAGCCTTATGTGGCTATTGAGCACTTGAAATGTGGCTAATCTGAATTGAGATGTGCTGAAGGTGTAAAATATGCCCCTTCATTTCAAAAGACAGTATGAAAAGATTTGTTAATCATTTTTATATTGACTGCTTGTTTATGGTAGTATTTTGGATCTAATGGGTTAAATAAGGTATTTTATTTAAATTACACTCACCTATTTATTTTTACTTTAGCCAATGAAGATATTAGACAATTTAAAATCATGTCTTTGGCTCATTGCATTTCTATTGGAAGCAATACTGTAGTCATCTAGGCCTTTCTCTTTCCCAGCTCATATCCTCCCTAGGTCTCCTCCATTGGCTGTTCCCTTTGCCTAGCTTGTTCTGTAGATCTTTGCACACTGACCAACCAATTTAGAGTAACTTAGTCGCTTTATCATGCTCTCTATTTTACTGCATAAGGCTTGTCCCTAGCTGATATTTCGTGTGTTTCCATGTTTCTTTATATGTAGCTCCCTTCCACATGCTTTGTATACCATGGTACTTAAGAGATGTGCTGGATAGTATGGGGCTAGAGCACAGTGAGAAGAGGAGATAGTAATGCACAGTGAATAGAAAAGTTGATAAATAGCACTGAAGGAATAGAAAAGATTTTTCTTCTGAAATCTTTGTGCTCCCAGTTGCTGGCAAGAAGGGACTTAGGGACTTAAGGTAAGCTGTAACTCCACTGCCTGAAAGATGGTAATTAGAGGTCGAAAATGTGAAGGAAATAAAAAATGAATACCGGTTGCCTTTTTTCTCTTCCTCTAATGGGTTTATAATTTTTCTAATTGGAAAGAGGGTGGAATAGGGAGGGAGGAGGTGGAATTTAATGCCACAGTGAATCCCTAAAGCTTTATTTTAGTAATACTTTCAGCTCATAATGAATATTAGTATAATTCAGTGAGTTCATCTTAGTCTGATTGATCATCCCATATATAAATAATACATGTGTGTGTTATTTATATATGGGATGATCAATTAGATCATCCCATATATAAATAACAATTTAACCTGAATTGTTTTGGTGAATTACTCTTTCTGTAAGACACCTTTTCCTTAGACCACTATGGATTTTTAAATTTATTTTAAAATATTTCTACTTTTTATTATCATTTTTGAAATCCTCATCTGAGGACACGATGAGAGAGAGAGAGAGAGAGAGAGAGAGAGAGAGAGAGAGAGAGAGAGAGAGAGAGAAACATCAATTTGAGAGAGAAACATTGATCTGCTACCTTTTGCACATGTGATGAACCCTCAATCCAGGCATGTTCCCTGAATGGGTATCAAAACAGCAATGGCAACTCTTCAGTGCATAGGAGAAAGCTCAACGAACTGAGCCACTCCAGCCAGGCTTACTTTTTATTTTGAAATAATTTCATGAGGGGGGTACATAGAACTCTCAGATTCACCAGCTGCCGAATATTTTGCTAACTTTTTTCCCCCTGTCTATATAGACACATTATTTTTTCATTCTGGAACCATTTGAAAATTAGTTGCAGATATTATGCATTTTTACACTGAATATTTCAGCATTTATTTCCTAGAGACAAGGACAGCTCTTATTTTATAACTGTAGTATTATATATTATATAATTTTAGTATTGATAAAATACCATTATTTAATGTATAGTCCATATTAAAAATCTGCCAGTGTCTCCAATAATGTGAGCAAGCATGCTATAAGAAAGATAGTTGGAATATAACTTTTCCTTTCTTTAAATTCTGAATTAATTGCTTTAACTGAATAGGTAGTGTTTGTGTGAGTTGCTGGGAGAATTAGGGAGGGAAGCTAGGGAGTATAGTAAGGATGGAAGTGAATCAGTACTCTTAATAAGGAACAGGACTGGCTTCAGGAATTCATTCTGATAATGCATGCAACAACTGTTTTTTCTAAGTCTCTAGCAAAAGATGCTAACATCCTTTGAAGATAAAATTTATTGTTGGCTACTTTTAACTCAAGTAACTTGTTTTGTTGCTTCTTCTTAGCCCATGACTGAAGAGTTATTCAAACAACAAAAGCTGAATTCAGATGAGACCATTATAACTCAACAGTCGGTACCTGAGTCCCACCTGGCAGAACTCCAGGAAAAAATCCAGCAAACAGAAGCTACCAACAAGGTAAATCACCTGGAGATCATAGAGTTTTCTGGCTGAGTCTGTTAACTTCTCTGAGTAGGACGTGGGAGATGGACAGTGTGTTTTTAAGTATAGTTCTTATTTATTGCACATCAGAATGTTAGCCTGTTCTGCACAGATCAGGTTTCTGGTGCCTTTTAGGTATGTGATTAAAACTTGAATGCTGTCTTTAAATGTATAAGGCACTTTTACATTTAAAGACAGGAGATAGGAGATGTGTGCTTTTGATTTTAGCTTAACTTCTCACCCCTTCCTAACCAATGGATTTTAACATCTGCTTAGAAGTAAAGTCCCACAATTTGGGATGCTGAGCTTCTGGCCTGGTGTAGTCCTGTATGATGCTAGATAGCAGAAGCTCCTTGGTCTTGGTTCAAAGGATCTACAGTGACTCATATGGACAAGTGCCCAGGATAGCTGCCATCATAGAAAAAAGCACAATGTATGAGAATTGAAGAAACTGAGTGTAGGAGGAAGTATTTCATCTTTCCTGCCCCTTTCTCTTGCTGATTGGCTTAGGACTTGAATGGTCACTATATTGGGGGGAAAATAATAAGGTAATGTTTCCCAAGGAATCCT
Organism: Pipistrellus kuhlii; assembly: GCF_014108245.1. Classification (NCBI taxonomy): domain Eukaryota; kingdom Metazoa; phylum Chordata; class Mammalia; order Chiroptera; family Vespertilionidae; genus Pipistrellus; species Pipistrellus kuhlii. The sequence goes on from NW_023425523.1 coordinate 9,803,152, forward strand.
CTAAACCTATATTTGAGGGAGGATTTTATGGTTACATTTGAGGCTAAAAGAAATAATTGACCCTAACCGGTTTGGCTCAGTGGATAAGAGTGTTGGCCTGCGAACTGAAGGGTCCCAGGTTCTAATCCGGTCAAGGGCATATACCTTGGTTGTGGGCACATCCCCAGTAGGGTGTGTGCAGAAGGCAGCTGATATGATGTTTCTCTCCATCGATGTTTCTAATTCTATCCCTCTCCCTTCCTCTCTGTAAAAAAAAAAAAAAAAAAAAAAAAAAAAAAAAAAAAAAAAAATTCAATAAAATATATTTAAAAAGAAAGAAAGAATTGACCTAATAAACTCTCTTACTTTCCTGAATTCAGATTCTTCAAGAGAAACTGAATGAAATGAGCTGTGAACTAAAGTCTGCTCAGGAGTCATCTCAGAAGCAAGATGGTACAATTCAAAGCCTCAAGGAAACTCTGAAAAGCAGGGAAAGTGAGGTAAAATATTTGGCAATCAAGGACCTGTGAGGAAATGATGTGTCCCATTAAAGTCAACAAATATTCTATATTTTTGATGCCAGACTAGTAAATCTTACCCTAGAGAAATTGTAGCTTAACCTGAGTTGGTATTTGGAATCGTCCTGCTACTAAAACCTGTACAAGCGAGATAATGGAGTTAATTACCATTTCGTTTACTAACGTGCGGTGCTCCCTCTCATTTTCAGACGGAGGAGTTATACCAGGTGATCGAAAGTCAGAATGACACAATGGCAAAGCTCCGAGAAATGCTTCACCAAAGCCAGCTTGGACAGCTTCATGTATGTGGGGATCACATAGGCAGACTCGATGTGACCTATATTATTGGTCTTCTCAGCAGCTTGGTGCTTGCCCTCCTGGTGATCATGATTTTTACTCTTTTCAGAGCTCAGAGGGTACTCCAGCTCAGCAACAAGTGGCTCTGTTGGACCTGCAGAGTGCTCTATTCTGCAGCCAGCTGGAAATACAGAAGCTCCAGAGGGCCGTACGACAGAAGGAACGCCAGCTGGCTGACGCCAAGCGGTGTGTGCAGTTTGTTGAGGCTGCGGCCCATGGGACAGAACAGCAGAAAGAGGCTTCTTGGAAGCATAACCAGGTAAATCATTAATCATTTTGTGGCCCTACAGACTGACTTTGCCCTGACAATAACTTCTTATCAAGACAGTTTGTGTTGAACCCTGTAGTCACTTACTTTATCTGAGTAATTTATTTGTTGCCCACATACCGTGTTGCCGGATATTGGGCTGTGCTCTGGAAATATAATAGGGAAGATCACAGGCTCTTTCCTTGTAAGTTACTTGTCATTTAATTTGAGGTACAGTCACATAAACAGAAATATTGATCGATTGCCTCCCACACACGCCCCAACTGGGAATTGAACCCGCCACCTTTTGGTGCATGGACGATGCTCCAACCAACCGAGTCACACAGGCGAGGGCTGCGAAGTTATTTTTGAAGGATAGGTAAAAGTCAGCGAGAAAGAAAAGTGGAAGCACAAGCAAGGTCAGAGGACTGGCACTTGCCATTAGACATGTTGTTTGTTTTTAATAAAAGATAATTTTTAATGGTTTCTTTATCTTGTTAGTTTTAGAGCATATGCTCTTCTTTTTTAAGATTTAAAAGGAAGGTTGAACTATCCTATCCTTAGTCTTATTGTAAAGCAAAGGATCCAGGCTTGCAATGGGACAGAGTCCTCCTTAAAGTTATAGAGGTCTACCATTTTTACCAAATTTACATTCTACCCCCATCCACAGTTCCCGCAGTTTCCCTCCTCCTAGTTGATTTGTGTATAATATTTCTGATTAATTTTAAGGATTGTACTTTCTGCTAGTTTATTTTGTTCTGCATGCCCAGAAAGCTTTAAGGCCTCCATGTCTAATGACCTTGTGAAAATGTTAGATTCTTAACAAAAGAGAACACGGGGGACCATTTAAGATCTGTGTTGTCAGTTTGGCTCAAATAAATTCTTATAAAATTTCAAAAAGTAAAATAAGGGGAATCTGTTTCATTCAGGAATTGCGGAAAGCCTTACAGCAGCTACAAGAAGAATTACAGAGCAAGAGCCAACAGCTTTGTACCCTGGAGGCTGAAAAATACAATGAGATTCGAACCCAGGAGCAACACATTCAGCACCTAAACCATAGTCTGAGTCACAAAGAACATTTGCTTCAGGTGAGTCACACAGTGATTTCATAGAAAACTGGACTCAGAGAGCTGAAGTTCCTGTCCATGTAATCTCTAGATGTCAGTCCGCCTGTGTTGAGTACCTGCCACACACAGAATAGTGAGAGGTGGGGATCAGGAAGGTTCAAAATAAAGTACAATCTGTGAACCAGGATGTTAACCAGGAAGTCCAGGAAACAAATAAGCACCTCTGTGAGTCAGAAAGTATGCTAGATTCTAGGAGGACAAAGAGAAGATATGGCCACTGCTCTTAGCCTATTTTTTTTTTTTCTCTTAGCCTACTAAGTGAAGAGATATGTACAGAAATTTCCCCAGATGATAAAATGAAAGTGTTAAGGGGGGGAATCAAACACTAAAGAAGACAGTGATCACTTCTGCCACCTACTCTAAGCTCCAGTCACAGTGAATCCCTTATAGTTTATTGTGCATACGATTGTTTAGAGCATGCATACACTGTGCATGCTTTTTTCTTTCTCTGATAGAAATACCTCCTCCATCACCTCTTCTAGTCCTTTCAAGACTCAGAGCAAATGTAATCTTTAGTGAGATCTCTAGTGACACCTTCAGGCAGAGTTAGACAATGCATCCCCTGTCCCCCTATGCACGTGTGTATGTGTATGTGATGCAGTTAAAAATTTGTTATCTCTCCTAAGCTGTTCCCCTTGAAAGAGATCACGTGTGTTTTTTTTGTTTTTTTTTTATCCCGAATAACTAACAAATTGCTTGGCAGAGTATGGGAATTCGGTTAGTGTTGGATAAATGAATAAAGGAAAATATCTTTTTGGCTTCATTAGGAATTTAGGGAGCTCCTGCAATATCGAGATAACTCGGACAAAACGTTTGAAGCAAATGAAATGTTGCTTGAGAAACTGCGGCAGCGAATACAAGATAGAGATGCTGCGCTAGAGGTATGTCCCATAATTTTGCTCACGGTGCTATGGAAATAGGTCCTGTAGAAATCTTTATCTGCTGGGTTTGCTGCTTTTCACAATTGAATCTCCATTCTTTTCTATTGGGATTCTTATTGGGAAGGGGGGGATCAGGGTAGCGGCTCTTACGGAGCTTTAGGGTCCTTGCTTCCCTTGCAGCGGGCTATCGATGAAAAGTTCTCCACTCTAGAAGAAAAAGAAAAAGAGTTGCGGCAGCTTCGTCTGGCCGTGAGAGAGCGAGATCTCGACTTAGAGCGGCTGCGCGGTATCCTCTCCTCCAACGAAGCTACCATGCAGGTAGGAGCACAAGCTGCCCTGACTCGGCATCCCTCTCCGACTGCATTCCTGAAGCATCAGCCCTGCTCTCATTTCCCAGCGTATTTGTTTATGAGAAGGAAATACATAAGAACAAACAAAAATAATAGTCATTCATTTCATCATCAGGGATTAGGAAGTGAGAAGTTTAAGCACTTTTATGAATTTTGTAGGGGGAAGCAGTGACTATGGATTTCTATGCATGGTCCTAACTAATTTCTAGCCCTTCCCAATATCTGTACACTTTTACATAGGCATTGCCAGGGTGCAGCTACTACATTGTGGTTTTCTCATTAATGTTACATACATGTCTGTGTATAGCCGCGATCAGTTCATTTGTTTATTTTAGTAATATTTACTGTGGGAGCATTTTTTACATTTATTTTAGAGCTTGTACATCTAACCATCTGCCACTTCTTAAAGAAGTTCTTCACTTCCTATATAGTATAGCCTACTCCAAAATACATCATTTATCATGTGTGTTATGTTTATGTCTCTACAAGCTAGCTGAGAGTTTCTAAAAAAATAAATAAATAAATTAGTATGGCATTTTTAGATTAGGTACTAAGCTTCCTCCTTTTGTAAAATCGTTGGTAATATGAAGATCATTTAAAGGTAGACCGGGTTTCTTGTGTAACCTGAGGGGTGTGGAGTGGCCCCTGGACTTACAGTTGCTTTCTTTGTGTCCATAGAGTATGGAGAGCCTCCTGAGGGCCAAGGGCCTGGAGGTAGAGCAGTTATCTGCTACCTGTCAAAACCTCCAATGGCTGAAAGAAGAAATGGAAACCAAATTCAGCCATTGGCAGAAGGAACAAGAAAGTATCATCCAGCAGTTACAGACATCTCTGCATGACAGGAACAAAGAAGTGGAGGCAAGACTTTGTTAACTTACTGGCAGTCAGTTTATCGGTTACATAAGCTCAGTCCTGGATTAGGGCTCTTGAGATCTGGGAGGCCAGTGACTCCCAAGTCTTTTAATTCCATTCTGTGCCTGGGCGAGTCATTGGCTTTCACTGGGACTGTTATCTCTATTCCTATAAATTCAAGGAATTGGTTATTTCAAAACAGTATGTCAGTTGCCATAGTATTCTTCTGTATTGTCAGCGTTCATTCACTGAGAATGTATTTACAGGCTTCTATGTGCCAGGCCTGTGCTAGGTCTGGGGAAACAAAAACAAATGAAACACTGATACTTGTTCTTCAGAATCTCACAGGTCTTTCTTATATGATACATTGTTAAAAATCCCTTTGATATGTAGTAGAGGGAATTCTTTCCTCTGAAACTTACACTGTTTCTTCTGTTTTAGGATGTTAGTGCAACCTTGCTCTGCAAACTCGGACCAGGGCAGAGTGAGATCGCTGAGGAGCTGTGCCAGCGTCTACAGCGCAAGGAAAGGATGCTGCAGGACCTTCTAAGTGACCGAAACAAACAAGCAGTGGAACACGAAATGGAGATTCAGGGCCTGTTTCAGTCTATGAGCACCAGGGAACGGCAGAGCCAGGTAAGGACTAACACACACTTTACCCAGAGTAAAGAGAGACATCTGTTGTCCCAATTCAAACCAGAATCTTAAAAAAATAAAAAAAAAAAAAAAAAAAAAAATATATATATATATATATATATATATATATATATATATATATATATATATATATATATAAAATTGATTTCAGAAAGGAAGGGAGAGGGAAAGAGAGAAAGAAACATCAGTGATGAGAGAGAATCATTGATCAGCTGCCTCCTGCATGCCCTGTACTGGGGATTGAGCCCACAACTCAGGCATGTGCCTTGTCTGGAATCGAACCTGGGACCTTTCAAACCGCAGGCTGATGCAGGCTGTTGCAGGCTGATGTTCTATCCACTGAGCCAAACCAGCTAGGGCCAAACCAGAATCTTGACACCTTGGTATGATGAGTTCTAGCAGAACCAATTTCAGATTATTTTATCTTTAATATACTTTTTATATTCATTTCTTTTTTCTAATATTCTACCTATGAGAGACTTTTTACTCATTGATTATGTTTTTCCCTATAAACTGAAAGCAAGGAAACTATTTTCTAGGATCCCAAAACTGACTACATAAATAGTTGGCTTTTAACATATAACTTCAGAACACAAATTTTGTTTTATTAGATAATCTTTCTGATGTCACGTGTGATTTCCTTTCTAGGCTGCTGCCGAGAAGATGGTGCAAGCCCTAATGGAAAGAAATTCAGAACTGCAGGCCCTTCGCCAATACTTAGGAGGGAAAGACTTCACGGTGTCCCAAGCACTCATCTCTAGCCAGCCGACTGGAGTGACCTCCATCAGCCCCCGCCTCGGAGAGCAGACTGATCAAGTAAGACTGTAGACTTGTGTAGATATTTGAGGCCTAAGTTTGATAATTATCTGACCTGTGTGAGAACCATCCGAGTCCTTGTCACTGTGGTCACGGTTCCTGCATCTTCCTAAATCCCCCACATCCTCTAATTTTCAGGGTTCAGTGCACACACCCTCCAGAGATGATAGAACTTCATTGACCACCAAAGGGGATACCAACGTACCCAAGTCCCCATTAGGTAAGCATCAAATTGCATTAGGTAATCTCTGCTTTTCCTTCCCATAATTCTCTATTAATAGGTTTGGCCAAGATTCTCTTTCCCTTCCTATCTTAATGGAAAAATTAAACTTGCATTCCCCTGAAAGGATGAAGACCAGTCTATTCTAGGAAGAACTGCCCTTTCCTTATGTTGAATTGAGGTGATTGCTCTGGGCACGCAGTTTGGCCAAGGAAATTGCATCCTCCTCTTCAGATAGCTTTGCAGGGATTCAGCAACGCAGGAGGGAGTGTTTCCAAACCTGCACAGTGGAACAATGGGGGTGATATCTTCTGGGTATCTTTTAAGAAGGCTGAGGACACTTGCTGTAACATGACATTTCAGTGTTGGGAGGGGCAGGTAGTTGCCTCCATAACTACAATATGATTATCACACAGGAGATTTAACCTTGGTGTGGGTATATTATGGCTTACTTAATCTTATTTTTATAAGTATGTAGGTTGCTTGCAGTGTTTTGCCTTTACAAATCATGTTGCAAAGAACAACCTGTGCATATATGTTGTTTTTATTGTTGGGGTGTGTCTTCAGAGTAAATTCTTGAGAAAGGAGGCCTCAGAGGTCATGCTATGTTAATAGTGATAAAAACTCGTACTGTTTTTTCAATTTTAGGAGACTTGGACACAGTTGCAGGGCTGGAAAAAGAACTGAGTAATGCCAAAGAGGAACTTGAACTCATGGCTAAAAAAGAAAGAGAAAGTCGGGTGAGTTTTCTAGTCAAGCCTAATTTCTAAATTCCTGGTTTTTCTCTCAAAATAGTTTGTATTTAAGAAAGTACATTTCTCCAACTATAATATCTGGGTCCAAAAACAAGGTATACCTTTTTTTTTTCTGGAGAAAAATATAAATCACTTCATATACATATTACCTTTCCAAGATGCTCTGGTTTTTATAAATGGGGGCTATTAAAACATGTTAAGTGTTAAAATAATAGTTTTCTCTGCCCATTGCTAACTGGAATAAACATAGCATGTTTATCACTATTAACATAGCATGAACAAAGTAATTGGCAATAAATGACATGCTATATAATTGCTGCTTAGATTTATGACATTAGATCCATAAATATATAATGTTTCTTCATTTTTATTTTTATTTTTAAATGGTGCAAATTATCTGGCTGTTTAATGGTAGAGATCTCTGAAGAGGGCCTAATGCATAGCACTCCTTTTTTCCATAACCCAGACCTGGACAAACTGAAAAATGAAACAGAGTAATGGCAGATGCTGTGGTACCTTATCAACTGTGTCACTGATGAAGGCTTAGGTAGAGAACTTAATGCAAGAGCCAATGGGCCTGCTAGCTAGTCCCCAGATTTAGGTAGACTTACCTCCCCAAGTCACAGGCAACACTGGGCCTGGGCAGATTCCCCAGTTTGCATGGTAGGGAGGAGGCTGCCCTTGGGGAAGCTGTGGCAAAAACAGGCTTCCTGCAGGCAATTCTCTCCCAAGGTTAGGAAAGGTGGAACCTAGTCAAGCATGCCTGGCTTATTCTTTCCCATGTCCCTCTTCCTGCCCGGAGCTGAGTGAGGAAAGGGGTGGAGAGAGGTCAGGATTTACACTTCCTGGGCTTCTTCAACATGCAAAGAAATGTGAAGAGAAACATTTTCTCCTAACGTGCCACAGGAGCCCAGAGCCACCATGTAACTCGGTATCATCGGGAGCCCACACAGTGATACTATAAGCTTTGATAGAATTAGAAAATACACAAATAACATTTCTGTTGCTTATAATTTACTTGAGGATTTCTTTCTGCACAGATGGAACTTTCTGCTCTGCAGTCCATGGTGGCTGTGCAAGAGGAAGAGCTGCAGGTGCAGGCTGCGGATATGGAGTCCCTGACCAGGAACATCCAGATTAAAGAAGACCTCATAAAGGTCTCTCAGCTTTTTAAAGACCATTGGAAATACTCACAACTCAGAATAGGCATCTACACACATTTGGATGCACTGAGGCCGCTGGCCAGTGCTTATTTCTTGGACACACTGTTAGAGTCCCGTGATATTGCCGTGTTCTCTTTGACTTGTACCAGAGTTGCTGTGACTTCATTCAGAATACAGCATTACCTTCACGTGACTTCCCAGTATCCCACTTGAAAGTGTAGCAGACTGTCTTAGGCTCATCTGCTTCTCTGCTACATAGCATTTTTATTACTGTTCCCATTTGTTTACTTCTAGGACCTGCAGATGCAACTGGTTGATCCTGAAGACATACCAGCTATGGACCGCCTGACTCAAGAAGTCTTACTTCTTCGGGAAAAAGTTGCTTTGGTAGAATCACAGGGTCAGGAAGCTTCAGGAAACCGAAGACAACAAGTAAGTTACCGGAATACAAACCTTATTTTCACTGTGAAATGAACAGTGTAAGAGCTGTCCATCTCAGTTGGCTGAAAAGGGGTCCGGGGATAGAATTTCACAGAGAATCTGTGTCCTGGAGTGTCCTGCCTTGGTCAGTGGCAGCCACCAGTGCGGAGGCTCCTTCCTTACACTTGTCACTGTGAAGGGAGGAGCAGTTCTTTCGTCACACACTGTCAGTTCTCTCTGACCCCTAAGTCACCTCTCTTGGCTGAATCTATCTGTCTGCATGTTACTTTTTTTTAAATGGTTAAAAAATTTTTTTAAAGCAAGAAGAAAACTTCTGCCTCTTCTCCACGTTATTTTGTAGCTTCTCTCCCTTGTCTACCTTTTTTCAATGATAAACTTTTCAGAAGACCTACTTGCCTGTGCTCCTGATCTCCATTCTCATCCCTCTCACTAACTGCTCATGTCTCTCCAGTCTGGCTTTTAACTCTACCAGTCCACTTAAACAGATCTCTCTAGTCATAGCTCGTCTTCTTTATCATACTTATCAGAGCTCACATGACACAGTGGCAAACGTGATTCTTGAATGTCTCCCCCCTGACAAGATAGTAAGCTTATTCCTAGAGCAGAACCTGGCCCATGAGAAGGGGCTCAGTAAGTATTTACTGAATGAATGAAGAGTACTAGGAAGTCCCATTACATGTTTCCCTCTCGCCTTTCCTCTTTTTCTCCTCCCCTCCTTCCTCTCAGCCTCTTTCCTAGGCTTCTGGCTTCTCTCTATCTTCTACTTGCTTCCATGTTTAAACACTACCTTATAGGGTTTTAAGGAAGAAAAAATGGTAGTTCGTGAGGCATTGATTTGAAAACTGAAATACCATGAAAAGCATAAGTAAGTAATATAGTGGGCTTTTTTTTAGTCAAAGTACATGCTAATGCATTCTTTTAGCCTTTCTCAGGATTAATTGGCTTCATGTCTCCATTTGTGCATTTCTTCTGCTCTTTCCTCAGCTGCTGCTGATGCTGGAAGGACTGGTAGATGAACGGAGTCGGCTCAATGAGGCCTTACAAGCAGAGCGACAGCTCTATAGCAGTCTGGTGAAGTTCCATGCCCATCCTGACAGGTAAGAGAGTGACTGCACTGTGTCCCGTTGACTCTCATTAAGTGCAGATGCTTACGATAGCGAAGAGGGGAGAAAGGAAAGCAGAGACGGCCATTGGGGCTGCCCAGTTTGTCATTCGTTGTATGGATTGGTTGAGTACAAGTATCTAATCTTAAGTCAGTCATATAGCTGTTGCAAATTTCAAATGAGAAGACGTAACAGGTTTTTAAAAGAATGCCTTGCCTCTAGTAAGCACTCCATGTATACTGGTAGTCCTTTGCTTTCTCTGCTTCATGCCCTACTGAAGATCGTTCTGCTCTAAGACTAAGGCTGTAATGAGAACTGATACTGTTGAGTATCATTGAAGAAAACATATTTACTGCGATGGCAATATCACCCCGGGATCACTGATAGCCATCGTGACCAGTCTGTATTCTTGTCCTTCCTGATTTGGGGTCATGTATATTATATCGTTCTGGTCCATTTTATATTCTCCTTTTTGTACATTTTTGCCTTTCTTCCTAGCCTCTTTTTCTCTTACCTGGTTTTCATTCTTTTATTCTTTTACTATTCCATTTCTATTATTGTTGGATTTAAATTTTTTTTCTACTTGAAGCAAACAAAAGAAGAGGAAAGATAGAATAGGACTCCTTGATTGTGTTACTTTTTAAAGAATGTTTGGATCCTTAATCTCTGTGAACTGCGTTTCTTTTCAGAGCACTGTCAAGTCTGGTTAACAAACAAGAGAACAAATATTTTACTTGGCTCAATATTGCTTCATTTATGTTTAGTTTTTCCTGGGTGTTGTTTTTTCAAAAACTAACACTCTCAGTCAAAATATGAAGTTTCTCTTAGGTGCTAGAGGGGTGTGAGATAAATCTCAGGAGCTATAATTTCATTTGAGATTGGCCCAGAGCCTAGGATAAGGGACAAGCTTGAAAGAAAGGAGCATGTCTTACTGATCTACTGCAGTGGCCACAAATGCCACAACAAAGACCACATTCATTCACTGTGTCCTGGGGAACAGTTACTTTAGACAGGCATGTCAAACTCAAAGGCTAACACAAGCCAAATAAACAAGGCATGCGGCTCTCGGGCCATGAGTTTGACATGCTTGCTTTAGAAGATCTCAAGGCATTGATGGTTCTTTGGAAGCACAGGTGGGCTCATTACAGTTGATGGCTAATCCATTTTCCTTCCATGTGGCATGTTTAATCAGTTCTGACAGATACCAGACTCTGCAGGTGGAACTGGAAGGGGCCCAGGTGTTACGCGGTCGGCTCGAAGAAATTCTTGGAAGAAGCCTGGAGCGCTTAAGCAGGCTGGAAACCCTGGCCGCCAATGGAGGTGGGGAACTGCAAAGTGTGCGAGTTCGTCACAAGCATGCCTTCTGAGCACTGGCGGGTCCCTGCAACCAGGACGGAAAGCCTTGTTTGTACTAACCAGAGAGAGCCGGGTCTGACTGGCAGAATTCAATGGTGACTTACTAATGATAAAACCGGTACAAGTAGCATCAGCTACAAAGTGAAACTCACTTTAGTCTACCTGAACTTCCCAGCACATATCCATCTCTCAGTTGAATGGTGGAGGTTACAAAGTGTATTTGCACATTTTAAATCATTCCATTTTAGATTTCCCGCCCGTATTCATTCGTTTCCCCAGCGCCTCCTCCTGATTCCTTCATCCCTTCTGTGGGCCAATAAAGTTTATTCCTCCCCCACTCTCACAATCCATTTCATATGTTCCATATCATGTCATAATGCATGCGTGTGTATTATTTTTTGCCATTCAGTCAACTCCTGCTCTTTGAGGGAGAGTAATTTAAAGTTTCAAGATGAGAGAGATATTTAATGTCTATTAGAATGACTTTGCAAAAGTGATATAATCCTTATCGGAAGGTAACCAAAACCAAGTCTTGTCATGGTAGACTATAGCATTGGGAAGGCCACATTAAAGAGCAGAGGCAAAGGGTAAAGCGCTGATAGTAAACCTTCATCTCCCATATTGGTTCAGAGTTGATTTTTTAATGACTGAAATTAGATTAGGAGCAGATTAAATTCCATTAAATTCTTTTTTTCTTTAAACCAGGGGTATGTTATTTAGTCAGAACGTGACTTGAAGAAAGCTCCCAGGTCTTCTATAGTCACAATTCTCTACATAAAAAGATAATTTGAAATGAACATCCCCCATTAAACTTAGTATTTCACCAAATAAATAATTATGGCCAGAGGAGTGTATTGCTTGTCTGTTTTCAGCTGGTAGTGGCCCTGATGGAATCCTATATTTTTTTACTTTTTGGTGCTTTTTCATTTCTCCGTATTAAAATAAGTAATAGGCTTCAGGCTTTGAGGTGTTTGAATAGTTTAGACATCGCAGATCTGTGTTTATAGGTTTTAGTCATTGTCTCTGTGCTTTCTTAGAGCGACAGGATAGGTACGAGGACAGGGACGGTGGAGATTGTACTGGTATTTTCACTGTTGACAGTGTAAAAAGTAACCAGGGTAACTTGGAGCTCTGTGGGTTCAAATGAGATACCTTATTTTGCTGGATGGCAGTTTCTTAGAAGCTAAGGTTTTGGTTTTTAAACCTGGAATTTGATGAGCAGGGATTGAGGCTTTCTGGCACCATAGATGTGACTGCTCTTTGTAAAGGCGGTGGAATGCAGCGAGCATCCTCTTTGCCCTCTATTGTTTTCCAGGACATTTTTATTTCTCTCACACTCCTGTGTTGACATGGCTGGCTTGCCTAACATTCTAAATTTCATCCAAGAGAACAGCCTAGCATTTTCTGTAAAGTATTTTGCAACAACCAATAGCCTTCCTAGGCCTTCCCCTTCATGGAAGTGCTTTCCAGGTTCAATAGCTTTGGCGGGGAAGGAGTCATTCATTTAAGGAAGGAAATAGGAATTATAAGCAGAACTATCCACTTCCTTACTCTTCTAATCTTAATAGGCCCTTTCTGCACAAAGCTTATTGTGACTATCTGGATATGAGGAGATGGGTTTTCAAGCAGTAAAAATGTCAACCAACCAAAACATTTAGGAAATGTTCTCTCTTAATTTTACGAATAGACCAAGGAAGCTTTCTAAGTCTCCTAAGATTCAGTCTTGAGTGACGTGGCTTCTAATGATTCACAATGAGTACAGGAACTTACGTTCATTACCACTGCTGCTTCTATCAACCTTGAACAAGAGTAGAAACTTCCCTTGGGGTCTTGAACTGTTGCTAAGTATTAGATGAATTCAAGGTAGATTAATAATGAGAAACCCAACTTCCTATTGAATAATTATCAGAATAGATTCAAGAGAGAAAAATTTAAGTGCATTTCTGGTCCCGATTTAGATTCCAAAAGGACAGACTAACTTCTTACTTACCTTTTGATATTGTCTTTGGAAAACATTTTCGAAAATTCAGTGCCTTAGTGGCAGAGGATAAGTTAAGAGTTTGATTTTGATACCACAGATGTGACTGAAATAGATATTGATTTTCTGTAGCTGGAATGAGGCTTGCAAACAATATCCTGTGAGATGAAGCCTACAGAGTATGTTCTCTCATTTCTCTTTGGGTTAAAGTTAAGAGAGATTTCCTTCTCCCTTTGGTGGTATAGAACCATTTATACTGTAGAAAGAAGAGCTAGGAATATGGAGCTCATGAGGCAACCAATAACAAAAAGCAAGGAGCGAGCCAATGGGACCATATGTCGGAGTGAATTCTATGGGGTGACAGTTTCTGAGTCTTAACACCTTTTGGAATATGAGTTACGCCACCCTCTCGCTAGACATTTGGAGTGATAACTTTGTTAAACCGTTTTTATTATGATTCCATGGCAAGCATGTTGCTGTTAAGTAGTCTGAGTGTTGACAGAAGGTAAGTCCTCAGCCTCTGCTATCTAATCACAAGAGCCAGGATGAGTTTTCCAAGTCAAACACAGGCATTGCAATTAGTTTCCAACCAAGGATGGGAAGTGGAAGGGAAAAAAAACCTGTAGAGCTGACAATAGTAATTGTACCAGATTTCAAATAATAATTAAACTTATCAAGTGAATTACTCATTCTTTTTGCATTACTCTCTCTTTTTGTTGTTTTAAGTCAAATTCCAGAAATAAACATCTCTATCCTATTGTTTTCCTCTTGCAAAAGCTGGAAGGATAAAATGGAAAGTTCAGGAACATCAGAAAATGTTTGATATAAAATAATGGGAAGAGTAGGGGAGTTAGGTTCATGAACCAAATCAGCTTCCTGGTTTCCTTAAGGAACTCATAAGTGTCTGGCAAGGCATGAAGGTTGCTTTCCATAAGTAATGTGAGTTATGCACCGCTTCTTTTTGCCATGGTCAAAGTCCTTGCTCTAAAATGCCGACCACTTTCAAGCTGCACGTGTGTACACAGGTATGTTTTACAAATCATGAATTTGTTTCCATGAAGTAGTAGCATTTTGATGATAAAAACAGCTTTACTTTCATCTCTTAAAAGTTTGCTCCTAAGGCTTTTGAGAAAAATGAAACCGATTTAGACTGTTCAAATGAAGAAGTGACCTCTTAAATGACCCAGTAACTTGGCATTCGATTTTATTCCTATGTTTATTTCCCAGATCTGTGTATTTTCCTCAGGAAGTTCATTTCTTCATGGCCCCGTGCTATGCTAACCTGTGTTAACATTAGTGCTGAGTGTACTTTTTTTTACGTATAAGTATTAGAATTTCAGCCACTTGAGTTGAGACGCACAAAAAAGTTGTTACTGATCAATAAAAGTATCCAAGGCCAAACAGTAACTATTGGTTTCATTTTTAAAAGGTTTATGAGGAGAAAAAAGAAAGGTCATATCTTTTTTCCCCTTCCTTATAGAAGAATCAGTCTGTTGACCATTATATTAAAATTCCAAGTCAGAGTAAGGCTCTGGAGAGAGTGAATGAATGCCTTTGTGTTTATTTTAAAGGAAGGAACCTGGATTTTTCTGCTTTTAAAGAACTGAGCCTAAGAGACAGCCTTGTATTTCCTGCAGAACTGGAAATGGACTGCTGTACCTTAAAAACCCTTTCTTGCTCTCCTCGATGAATTCAGGAGCGTAGTGGGAAGAGGGATGGAGACTGAGGAGCCAGTTCTTACGGTGGGTGGCGCTGTCCCCATACAGGTTCCTGGAAGAAGACCATGAGCAGGAAGAATTCCTTGACATTGTAGAAGTTTAAGCACTGAGAACAGTTGCTTTCTGAATCAAGGACAAGCTGGTAGCGACTTAAGAGAGGTTGCAATTTAAAGACAAAGATACACCCTGAAGGGGCTTGACCAAAGACAACAGTTTTCTAGCTACTTCTCTTCTAAAATCAGAATCTGTCCATTTAAAGAATTTTATTTCTCGGCAGAAGTTCACGGAGGACTATGAACTCAAAGTTTTCTTAGGTCCAGGAGGGAGCGGGTGAAATTGTCGCGTTCAGTGGGCGAGCAGTTTCCTTTGGTTCTCTCGTAGTACATCATCATGCTTGAGCCTGCGGTAGCTGGTTCAGGATGTGAACACGTGACTCCTCATACTGAGCCCATGGCAGGGTGCCCAGAAGTGAAAGGGAGATGGGCCCAGAGGGAAGATCAGCCGGGCACGTGGCACTGCCAACTTGTTCGTGCTGTGAAGTGTTTAGCTCTTCGAATCTTCTTTCAAAATAGTCAGATGTGAGTCCTGTGTCCTGAGGAACCATATGGGAAAATATTGCTCTTTTTCTGCTGGTCCCTTATAAATGGCTGGAAGGGAAATTAGTAATGACTCTAGAGTTTGGTGAAACTGGTCGTGTGCAACCAGTTTGGGCTCATTACTGCAGAATTAAAATAGCACTTTATGACTTCCCCTGTAAGGCTTTACTCGTGCCTGATGGGGTTTGAGGGCAGCTAGAGTTTGAAGAGGATGAACCCAGTGTGTGAAGCACCTGTCACCCAAAAGAGCTCATTCCATTTATTTACAGCTGAGTCCTCCCAACGGTTCTGGGAAGCAGGGAGAACCCAGGGTGAAACACGCAGCCATGCAATAGTCTCAATCCAGATCCTCCAGTTAACCACAGGTACAGATTCCCCTCTGCTGGTTACCCACCCTTGGGCCACGTTAGTTTACTAGCAGTAATAATAAAACAATAATGTTTAAGGGCAATATTTAGTGGTACACGCCATATGCCAAGCACCGTCCTAAGCACTTTCAAAAGCAACAAGCCCTTTAAAGTGCACAACTAGGGAGTGGGTGTCCCTATTAGCCCTAGTTAGTGGGGTTAACTGCTGAGAGGATTGAGTTACGGAAAGGTTGACTTGCTTGAAGTCATGTAACTAATGACAGAAACAAAACTCTAACCTAGACGTTCTGGCTCCAGAGCCCCTGTTCTTAATAATTATAGCCATCTTATATTTAAAAAGCGCCACAAATGCGTATGTCTTTGCCTCATTGATAAAAAGATATATATATTTGCGTAACACTTAAAACTTTGCCCAAGGATTTTATAGTATTTTAGAGTTTTGCTTTATATCTGTGTACTTTATCATTAGCTGGCTGGTAGAAAATGATTTCCTAAATCTAAAAAGGAAAGTTTTGGTAGCACCTCAGTCTGTGTGGTTCAGAGCCTAGAAACTTGCAAGAATCACAACTTGAGAACTATTATCGAAGTTTTGACAGTTTTTAATAATAAAAATTTCAATCTGACACATAAAACTTAACCCTGGAGAAGGAGAAGTAAGTTAAATTTGAATGAACAGATTCTTAGCTTTCAGAAATTCTAAAAGTGACATTTCACATTCATGAGAAATAAGTAGTAGGTTTAGTAATACAAAATATGACAACTTTAAATTAGAAATTTAAAGTATTCCAAGTTAGTTTTGAAGATAGTGTTTTGTTGCCTTGTAAACGCTTAGAAAGGGGTATTTTGCACAAAAGAAATTCTTTAGTTGTCATTTAAAAAAATACAAAAAAACCCAGAAGGTAACAGAAAGAGGGATATCTAATGAAAAACATGTAGGAACTTGTGTGGGATAACATTCATCCCAATATTCTAATTTTTTTTTTTTATATTCCATCCCACTCAAACACTAAAAAGCTTTCTGCATTCTAATTTATGTTGGTGAAAGCCTGAGTAGCACTTAACGCTGTCCTGGAGGAAGTACAGGGACTATAAACTAGCTTAAAAACAAACAAACAAACAAACAAACAAACATTAAGGAAAGTAAAAACCTGTATAGAGGAATGTTGGGATGAAATGGGCATTCTTGCGTGGTCTCCCTTTAATTCCTGATGGGGTCAAAACCTTGGTATCCTGCTCCTGAGTGAATTAAAGAGACAGCATTATCTAGAAAGGGGGATGTGGCATCAGGAAGGTGTCAGGTAAGTGAAGGGCAGAAAGATAGAGAAAATTTTTCAAAACCAGGGACAACCCCTATTCTGATTCCCCACTAAACCTTATTCCTGAAACCTAGTCTGGAATCACCTTGAGATGTAAGCCCAGAATGGCTACGTAACCCACCAAAAATGGTGTGGGGATGACAATTCTGACCTCATAGAGCTGAGCTTTCTTCAGTCCCAGGGTCATTCTCTAGTCCAATGCTCAACAGGGGAAACCATGAAAAGTGTTTGTTTTTTTTAAAAATCTGCCACTGAGTGGGGCAATTCGTTTTTCTTTGCAGGGAAAAAGAAAGATTTGTACAGAAAAAAAAATTGAAAGTAAGCATAATACAGGGTGTCCCCCCAAAATGTATGCACACTTTAACAGCTGGTAGCTCAATTTTTTAAATGTATTTTAACAAACACTGCCTTTAGAATTATTCAAAGTAATTATTCAAATGTACATACGTACATTTTTTTTTGGGGGGGGGGGGGTACCCTCTATATGATACAGATGTCCTCAAGTGATTTAGCATCTTGGATTCAGTGGATTTCCAAAACAACTGAAGCTTAGGGAGTGTGTTCATTCACTTCTACACAGTGTCCTGAGTGAGATGTTGGGGCAGGTTGAAGAGTAACGGAAATGCCTATTGTGCTCTGTCTGTGAGGGGGCTCCAACGATGTTGGCAGAGGACCCCTATAAGTAGGGCTTTATTGAACTGGTACTGCCTTGATCCAGGGATAACACAACATTCACGGTGAAGATCAGTGACTGAATCCTAAGATTAAGCTGCTAGAACAACATGCCTACTACCTTTTAGTACTTTCATGAGATTGGCCCAGACCATTGCAGATGCCAAGATGGAATGTGGGTGTGAACCTCCCCGTGCCCCTCATCTGCAGATGGTCCTGAATGCTCGTTATTCACACAAGGCCTTTCACCCAGGGATGTCTGAGCTCAGGAGCAGAGCCTTGAGGGAAGAAACAAAGGTGCAGATCTGATTTGTAACAAGAAGAAACAGTGCATTGCCTAATAAAGTACAGACACCTGTCTTTGTGTCAGAACCTTGGACACGCCACCTAATTTCTTTGAGGCCCAGGTTACTACTCAGTGGGCAGAAGAGTTTTAACCAGGTTGGTTGCCAAGGTCAGGGTCACAGCTAGTTCTCTGGGTTCTCTAACTTGGGCAGGTTCTATAAGACTCAGAGAGTGTCAAGGCAGATTTTCTTGGGTGTTCAAATGAATTAACCACTATAAATTCCTACACTTTCAGAGGAAATCTGCAAGTAGGCCATAGACCTTAATCTGAAATTGGATGGATAGACCATCTAACATGCAAAGAGGAAGAAATAGCCTAGGTTTGTACTGTCCAATATGGCAGCCACTAGCTACATTTTTAATTTAAGTTAAACATTTTAAGTTAAGCTATTTTAAATTAAAATTTCAGTTCCTCAGTCACACGAGCCACATTTCCAGTGCCCAGTAGCCACTCACAGGTGACCAGTGTCTACCGTGCTGGGGAGTGCAGACATAGAATTGCAGAAAGTCTATAGCTCAGCACAGCTCTAGGCCTTTGCCCAGACCAGACCAACTTCAGCTCCTTGTCCCTTAGTGCAGGGCATACATGCTTGTGCCCTAGAGCGAATGTTGTCCATCTTTGGGGAATGAAAAATATGGATTAAATCCCATTTGGAAAAAGCAGTACAAGAACCCTTCAGGCAATGGATGTTGGCATTGAGCAAGAGTCTGAGAGATGGGGAGGGGGATGTTAAAGAAAGAATTAAGAAATACCTGTGCCTCGGGTCTTGACTAGACCTGAACTTCTGTGGGACACAGGGCCCCTAGAGGAGGGTTCCTCAGAAAGATTGTCACCCCATGCACCGCTGGTCCCAGCGATGGAAAAGTATGAGAGGAGCAGGGCTACCCTAATCCCCAGAAAATCAGGGGCCCTGTCCACATTCAGTGGTGGGGAAAAGGGTAGTCATGCTGGGCCCATGTTACAGAAGAGAATGTTGTTACATAGCCAGTCAGAGGCAGAACGGGGGTGGGGGTGGGATAAGGGGGTTGTAATTCAGACCTTCTGGAAATAAGTGAAAGGGGTAACCACCCTGACAGTGGGCTCCTTGGGTTCAGGTCTGTGCAATCAAAGCCAGCTTATGTTTGGGGCATAAGCTTGAATGTTAGTAAGAAAATGCCAGTGATACAGTGAAGGAGGCTTTTCTACAGATTTGGCATGTTGGTTCTGCCTCTCCTGTCAGCCCCGCTGGCTAAGGGACCATGCCTACGGGGAAGGGAAGAAATCAGAGGCGGATGGCAGAAGGAGTGACATTTTAGCTGCCGTCTGGAAGCCATCTGTGAAGGGAATCACCTTTCTCTTTTGGACGTATTTCCAGGTGCAGCTGCGGGGGATGACACCGAGGATGCGAGCACCGAGTTCACTGACAGCATTGAGGAGGAGGCTGCACACAACAGCCAGCAGCAAGTAAGTCTGAGTCAGGTTCTGGGTGCCAGGGTGGAAGACTTATAACTCTTTGGGGTCCTGGTGCTTTTCCTGCAGCTCTTGTGGACCAAGAGTAAGAAGCTATCTTCTTCTTTTTTTTTTTAAATATATTTTATTGATTTTTCTCAGAGAGGAAGGGAGAGAGATAGAGAACTAGAAACGTCGATGAGAGAGAAACATCGACCAGCTGCCTCTTGCACACCCCCTACTGGGGATGTGCCCGCAACCCAGATACATGCCCTTGACCGGAATCGAACCTGGGACCCTTCAGTCCACAAACCGACGCTCTACCACTGAGCCAAACCGGTTTCGGCGCTATCTTCTTATATAAACCACTTTCTAGTCTTCTCCCCCCACTCCCTGAGCTTCCCAGCCACTTTGCCAACCTCTATCTTCACTCCATTTTTCTCTCCAATACACGTTTTGTTTTCACTCCTTCTGTCTCTTACCCTGCCCCCTGCCCCTCCACCCGCCTTTGTCCCTATGTACCATCTATAGCTGTATGTAGCTCCAGGAAATTTTTTACTTATCACAAGACTACAGACCCTTTCTCTCTTGGGCTTTTGTAACTGAAGACAGAGAGTCATGGAAGGGCTACTTGGGGAGGTGGCAGGGCCCGGGACCTGCTTTTGGGAGAGTGCTCTCTGAGAAAGCCTGAGAGGACTGGAAATCATCCTCCGTGAAATCTCATTATACAAAAGAGAACTTTGTTGGGAAACCTGACAAACCACCCAGGTCATGACACATCAGTGAACAAGAGATGGCACTTCAAGAGCAAAGCCCCCGTCAAATCTCAACATGGAACCCAAGGCTGAAACACTGTTCTCACCAACCATCAATGATGAATAACCAGCTCGTTCTCAGGCTCAAGAATTTAATGGCCTGGACCTCAGTCAGAGATTAAGCCACCAATAGCGATCCCTCGCACTCACCGGTACTCCTTTGTGTCTCCACCTTGCCCAGTGACATTCAACCATCACATCTCCTACATGGACCATGCCTGTGACTGAAGGAGGAGGTGGATTATTGGTATCTGTCCTTGCAGAAGCAGCTGGGCATTTCCAGTGATACCTTTCTTGGGGGTGTTAGGAAAACTATAGGGGAAATGAGGTTTTCTGGGTTTGCCTGTACATCCGCACAAGAAGAAGAGGAGACATCAAATAAGCCAACAAGAAGAGCCCAAGGGGGCAATCCCCAACTCTTGCAGAATTTGGCACAGTCTGGTTCTTGACATGAGTAGTTGTCTGGAATACCTCAAGTCTTCAACACAGATTATTTACCTATCAAGATCCTCTCTTTTATTGCTCTAGACTTACCTGACCCTTACTTTCCCCTTGAGTTTCTGCATGAGCTCTTCTTACCATTTTGCTTGAACAGCTTCTTCTGAGTCCTCCTAGCCGATGCTTGTAACTTTACTTACGTACCTGACAGCCCCTTTGCACAAGTCCCTCTGCCTCTCACTTCCTGATTTCATTGAGGACTCTTTAGAATGACCAAATGTCCACCCTAAGTCAGCTATATTGGGATGTCAGCAGGTCACTGATGGTTATTGCTACTGTGGGACAGGATTGACTTTAGAATAAATGAACAAGAGACACACACAAGACAAGAGCCAGGTTCTGATTGAGAAGTCCTTCATTCTAATTCTCAGTTGTAGGCAAACTGGGTAGTAAAGTCATTTCTTCCTTAAGCCTTCTTTCCTTTAGTATGCATGGAGACAATGACCAGAGCACATTTTGAGAAGGTCAGTTCAACCCTGAAGTAAACCTTTACACTGGGGCATTTGTATTTTTCTTGCAACATCTTCCTTATTACTTAGCATAGGAAATAATAAATTATGGGTTAAAAAATCTTTGGATTGGGGCTTGACTCACTATTGGATGAAGGGTATCTTGGGTAAGCACCATTTTGCTTTCCATCACCTTTTCTTGAAACTCTGATCTTCAGTTTTGGGTAAGAGGTGTGTGAAATCATTGTAAATTTACTTCAACTTTTCTGAAGCTTGAGGGTGTGACTCTTCTGCTACAAATTAAATAAAGCTTGTTTTGCCATAACTGTTTTGTGTCCAGATTCTCAAAAATGTGTTTCCTTGTGTCCTGGGAAATGGTCCCTTGAGATTAGATTCTGAGCTTCTTCTAGTTGTATTCTTAAAAAGTTGGTTTTGTTCTTGACACAAAGCTCCCTTCCTACCTCAAGTATACACACAAGTCCCTTAAAAAACACATCCAACTTTGTGTTTCTTCCAAGGCAAGAACCAACTTTTGGCTAAAGCAAGTAACTTTATCCTTATATTTGAACTCACGCACCTCAGGAAGTCTCAGGTCTAGCCATGGTGGTAATTTCCAGTCTCAAACAAATGTAAAATCTATAATAAAAGCTAGGAAATTCCTGTGAAAGAAACTAGCATAACCAATTATTATCTTTCTTCTTTGAACTTTTGCAATGGAAAAAAGTTAATCAAGATTCAAATGAAAGGAGAGAAAAATGAGTAGACTTAGTGTGATGAACTTGAGAAAAGAATAGTTTTAATGCCCCAAATGCTATTAGAGAACTGATTTACATTATGGAAGATGTGAAGCAATAAGGTAAAAGCAACACAACTCTATTCAAACAAGAGATCAGAGCTGCATGTAGACCTGCATGAGGTTAATGGAAACCCAAAAAAGTTGAGTTATACCCTGACGTAATCGAACAGATGAATTAGAAAAAGTTTGGGGGAGGGGGGGAAGGGGAGAATGCTATAAGAGATACAATAAACAATAGACCTAAAGGATTTATACTACCACCACACATACTTGGGGTTTTATTGGGGGAGGTAGGAAATACTAACTTTCATGGATTTGTATTTAAAATTTAAAGACAAATTAGCCAAAGTAAGCTCCCTTTGACCTGAAAATATGAAACCCAAATCATCCTGGGAACAAATCTGATCTCTTTTCTCATTTTATAGTGGGAAATTAGATCAGATGGACTTCATGGTTAATATTTTGTGTTAATATTCCATAGGTCTTAATTTTGTATTTAAATAAAATGGGTATATTTAAATCAATAGAAAAAGATATACATCCAGAAGGTACACTGAAAAATAGGTGGCTGTCATTAAAGTCAGACATTATTTTTAAGCAGAAGGAACCTTTAAGGTTTAGACAAGGACAAATGTTGCCCCTGCTGGTTTGGCTCAGTGGATAGAGCGCTGGCCTGTGGACTGAAGGGTCCTGGGTTCAATTCTGATCAAGGGCACATGCCTGGGTCACAGGCTCTATCCCCAGTAGGGGGCGTGCAGGAGGCAGCTGATCAATGATTCTCTCTCATCACTGATGTTTCTATCTCTTTCTCTCCCTCTCCCTTCCTCTCTGAAATCAATTAAAAAGAAAGAAAAGAACACATGTTTTGCCCATATTCAAAGCTGATGCAACATTCAATTAGTTGCAAAGAGTTTACATAAAAATATGTCATATACTTTAAATGAGAGCTGAGATTATAAACTTTCAAAAGTGGTTTTATCCAGTTCCCCTTCCTTTTTTTTTTAGCAGGTTCCTTGTGGCACAAGCAGGGATGGCCACTAGTCTCACCCAGCTTGGCAGCAGATATCCCAGAACCTCCCAAATCTCAGGCTCACAATCCCAGGGGGGAATTGGATGCCTAGGAAATGAGCGATTGTGTTTGCTCATCTCTTTCATTTTTGAGTTGGATGTGCATCTCTTCACAATCCCAACTGCTATGCTCCTAATCACCATTGCACGTACGTGCCATGAGTCAACCCCACCACATACATGCAGCCTAGCTCTTACTATGCTCTGTCATGGAGTCAAAAGCAAAGGTAGATAGCTTTGTGCCAAGCCAAGTAGCTCTATCGATCATCGATTTATTTACACTCCTCTGGACTCTGTTCTGTTCAACATATTTCTGACCTGAATGAAGGAATAAAGCATTTAATTCTTCAGTGTATCCCTAATCACAACTCCACTACATGGACACTATATGGTTTATGGAGATGCACATAAATATATTAATGATTTTGATCACTGGGAAGTGATTTTGTACAGCCAGTATGAAGTTATAAGTGACATATTTATAGAGATAAAACAGTGGTCAGCAAACTCATTAGTCAACAGAACCAATTATCAACAGTACAACAATTTAAATTTCTTTTGAGAGCCAAATTTTTTAACCTTAAACTTCTTCTAACGCCACTTCTTCAAAATAGACTCACCCAGGCCATGGTATTTTGTGGAAGAGCCATACTCAAGGGGCCAAAGAGCCGCATGTGGCTTGCGAGCATCAGTTTGCCGACCACAGAGATAAAAGATGACAACATGACCCAGAAATAGCTATGGGGAGAGGTGGGAAATTGAGAGGTCAAAATTGAGAGGAAACAGAAGTCAGGATGACATTGGGATATATGGTTAATACTGGACCGCCAGGCAAATTCTTGTACTAAAATAATTAGTCATAAAATAAGTTGATTACCATACTCAAATTTGTTTTCTACACTTTTAAATGCATGGGGGAAACGGGAGAGGAGATCAAGATGAATAATATGGAAGTCTATAAGTTAAAAATTCTCATTTGAAGGAAAAACCATACAAATCAACAATGTTTTGGGTTAAACATTTAGGAGTAATGTCAAGAATATCCTTAAAAAAAAAAAAAAAAAAGGCGGGGGGGGGGCGGAGGGGCGGGTATTGGGAAGTTGTTTCTGCTTTGTTTGCTTCTCAGGTGCTTAGATTTGTAGCGAGAGTTTGACAGGCAGCATCAGCACAAGGGTGATTCAAACTAACAAGTGAAGCTAGCTGCTGACAGGTGGCCTCAACTGTAGCTTCTCAGTTGTGGGGTGTGGTTCTCCTGCAGCCAATGAGATTCAGCTTGTGTTTTACCTGCGGCCCCGCCCATATTTTGATTCTGTCCCTGACTCCTGACTGCCCAGTGCCCTGGAGTCCGAGTTAGAGGCTCAGCCTGAGGATTTGAGCGCTGGTGTCTCAATCCTTGGTCTTCCCAGTCGCAGACTCCATGGTCATGGAGCTGATGAAACTTCCTGACTTGTGAGAAGATTCAGGGGACTCCACCCCCTCAGGAGGAAAATCACAAAACGCATACTTTCCTGTCTTGTTTAAACTTCATTTGTTCGAAGTTTTATTTGTTTATTTATTATATGCTTTTGTGTTTTTGTTTTTTCTCACCCGCCTCTGGAATCTCCTCTTCCTTCCCATGGCAACAGCTGTCCCTGCTCCCTGTGTGTGTCCTCCCCACCCAAACTAGTCTCCAGGGCCCTCCTGGCCTCGGATGGCCTCGGAGGGCACTCACGTTAGGTCTGCCCTTTTTTGTTCCCATTCGAGGCTGCCCTTGAGATCTGACGTTCCTCTGGATCCTCTTTAATGACCTGACATCTTTGAATCATGATTCTCTTTCAGCTCATCAAAGTGGCTTTGGAGAAGCGTCTGGCAGCTGTGGAGAGCCAGAACATGTCTCTCTGCCCTCTGACCCCACCAGGAGGGGCCAGTAACAGGGGTCTTCAGGAGGAAATGCTCCACCTGAGAGCTGAGGTCCACCAGCACCTCGAGGAGAAGAGGAAAGCCGAGGGGGAACTGAAGGAGCTGAAGGCTCAAATCGAGGAAGCGGGATTCTCCTCTGTGGCCCACATCAGGTAGGACAACCCCCGGAGCGGGGAGCCTGCCAATGGAAAGGCACCATGACTGAGGGGCTTGCCTTGCTACAGCCAGGGCATCCGCCCCTGCCATGGGGCTTCTTGGTCCCCATGCCAGGCTTCATGCGTTTATGTTTCTACGGGTTCCTTGGAGAAAAGTGCATAATATTGGATAATGGTGATTTCTTCCCTTAATTCTACTTGTTAAATTTAGGTTTTCCTGCCCTAGCTGGTTTGGCTCTGTGGATAGAGTGTCAGCCTGAGGACAGAAGCATCCTGGGTTCAATTCCAGTCAAGGGCACATGCCCAGTAGTTGAAAACTGACCAATGCTAATTAAGAAAACCTTAGAATGCATAATAATAAATGTGTTCCAGACTAGGTCTTTATGTTTTTTCTTAACGGTGTAAGTACCCTTGTTTATTTCAGGGGCCATTCAAAGTTAGAACATGTGTCTGTGGCCAGGTAAAGACAACCAAACCAGTGTCTTAAGTCCAAGAATTTTAGTGAGGGTGTGGACAAGTCTCTTATTCTTCCTGAGCTTTGGTTTTCTTATCTATAGAACAAGAGTGTTATTATAGGTCTCTGAGGTTACTTCATGCTCTGGGGTGTCCCTGAGTCTATGATGGACTGAGATGTGGGTAAGGGGGCTTTCAGGAACTCGGGCCGAGACCAGATCTGTCCCCTGATGGTGTATATTCCCTGCAGAAACACCATGCTGAGCCTTTGCCTTGAGAACGCAGAGCTGAAAGAACGGATGGGAGAAGCAATGTCTGATGGATGGGAGATGGAAGAGGACAAGGAGAAGGGCGAGGCGATGGTGGAGACGGCCGTGGCCAAAGGGGTTCTGAATGAGAAGAGCCTTCAGGCTGAGTTCCAAAAGCTCCAGGGGAAACTGAAGAATGCCCACAACATCATCAACCTCCTCAAAAAACAGCTGGTGCTGAGCAGCAGGGAAGGCAACAGTAAGCTGAGTCCAGAGCTCCTGGCGCACCTGGCCAGGGAGATCGACAGAATGAACACAGAGCCAGCGTGCTCTCCTGGGAAGCACCAAGGCCAAGAAGAGGAGGACGTGACCGGGAGGCCCCGCCCCAGACCCCAGAGCCTTGACCTTGGGGCTGCCGTTGCAGTGGATGCCCATCAAGTAAGTGTGGGGTTAGATGGAATGAAAGACTTTTGGAGAAGGGCTGGAGATGTCCATTTCTTCCCTGAGCAGCTCTGCCTTGTGGGCCCAGAGGGACCAAGGGAAGGGCGCCTTGGCACCACAGGCAGTGGTCATCATAGTCCTCACACATTCAGGCTTTAGAAAGGCTTTTGCAACACTGTGCCATAAATATCTCACAAGTAATTAATTTCCCAGAAATGTATCTTGAGTGCTTAATTTTCTAGTAACACACTAGGTATGAGCAGCAGGCCACAAGACCCAGTCTCGGTCCTCCAGGCACTCAGTACGGAGGGAGAGCTGGACAGAAGCAGTTCACTGCAGTAGAAGGCGGTGTAGGGATGCACGGGGTTGTCAGGCAGCCCAGTCGAGCGGTGTGTAATGACATCTCTTCCTTATCACCGCCATTTCCTCTCCCCCTTCTTATTGAATTTATTGGGGGTAACGCTGGTTAACAAAATTATACAGGTTTCAGATGCACAACTCCACAACACGTCATCTGTACACTGTATGATGTGTTCACCAGCCCACGTCAAGTCTCTGTCCATTACCATTTATCCCTCTACCCCCTCCTCCACTGCCCGTCACTGCTTGCCCCTGCCGTTTTCATCACGGCTCCTCGTAGGGGTCTGTGGCTGCGTCTCAGAGGGGTTCACAGGCTCCTTTTAAAGGGGAGGGGCTGTGCTGAGGATGAAGAAAAACAGAGAACCCCAAGGATTCAGAAAGGACAACCGGGGCAGGAATGCAGGGGCAGAGGAATGGTGGTTTCTGCCCCTTCTCTTTCCAACTGTTGAACATTTACTGAGGGCTCCTCTGAAGACACGGTTGGCCCCATGCCGTGTGCTGCAGATCCCGAGGTGAATAAAACATTATCCCGGCTCCTCAGGCTCCATCTGGAAAGCAAGATGCTGCCAAATGGCACGAGCAGGGCTGTGGCAGACACAGGATATAGTCCTTGCTGCCAGGGCTGACCTCAGACCGCCCCAATCCCTTCACTTCCCCGTGTTGGCTCCTCTTCACAGCTGGACGACCAGCCCCAAGCCCGTGACCCCGGGCCACCGTCGGAGTTGAGCTTCCCAAGACCCACCCAGCACCTGCGCTCCCAGCTGGCGCAGTGCAGGCAGCGCTATCAGGATCTGCAGGAGAAGCTGCTGGTAGC
The DNA here is from genome assembly GCF_014108245.1 of Pipistrellus kuhlii. Classification (NCBI taxonomy): domain Eukaryota; kingdom Metazoa; phylum Chordata; class Mammalia; order Chiroptera; family Vespertilionidae; genus Pipistrellus; species Pipistrellus kuhlii. The sequence goes on from NW_023425523.1 coordinate 9,830,392, forward strand.
GGAAGCCACTGTGTCTGCCCAGGCCAGCCAGCTGGAGAAGTTCAGGCTCACGCTCAGTAAGTCCTGAGTTCCCATCACCAAGCGTCTGTCTTCCCCCTGTGAAGCCACATGCCTTTCAGACTTCACGTCTTCTCCAGCCTAGAAACAGACTTACCCCCGACCATGGTCCTAGCATCACGGAGGAGGATATTGAATGTTAATTTGCAGGTGGCAGAGAAGTTTGCTGTGAGTTAGGGAGGCAGTGGACTAACAGCTGGGTTTGGTGATCTCTCATGTGGTCAGCCACGACCTTACCTCACTCAGCACATACTGATAGTTTCTCTCCTGCTCCTCTGCACCACGTCCGATTCTTCAAAAATATATCATCACTGTTGCTCTAAAATCGGTGCTTTCCAACAGAAGGCCCTGCAGTGACAGAAGTGTTCTCTGTCTGTATCACGTGTGGCTATTGAATACATGAAATGGGGCTAGTTCATCTTGGGAATTTTACCTTTTATTTAACTTGAATTTAACACTAAATAGTCACATGTGGCTAGTAGCTACCATATTGGACAGGGCAGAGCCAGATGTCTTGGGATTCTGAGTTAGTTCATAGTCATTCAGGTATTTCTTGAGCTTCTGTGGCGAAGGCACTTGCTAGTTTCACGGAGGCTTCTATATGAGAGCATGCACTATCTGCCATCTCACCATGTCTGGTCCCAACTATGTCTGGGTCAGCGTAGGTGAGAGCATCAGTGGCAAACACAGGCTCACCCTGGTGGAGGGAAGTCCTGCTGCCTGGAGAGGGTGGTCTCTTCCACTCCGTGAGTCCAAAGAAGCGTATATCCCACTCGGGACCTGACTTCCCACCTCCAGTGAGTGTGCCACCGAGTAAATGAGACACCCTCTGTCTCTCGAGCAGGTGACTCCTTGGTGAAGCAGGCCAGCAAGCAGGTTCAGGTGGACCTCCAGGACCTGGGCTACGAGACCTGTGGCCGGAGCGAGAATGAGGCTGAGCGGGAGGAGAGCACCAGCCCAGGTGAGGCTCGGCGTCCCTCCCCATTCAGCCTTCCCATCTGGGTGCTGTTGGCCAATCCCATGCCCGAGGGGGAAGGGCGGAGAGGGTGCTGTAAACTGAAGAGGACACAGGACCAGAGAGGGACAGGATGTTTGGATGAAAACTCTTGCCCAAGACGAAGCCAAGTGTGAGTGTGAATTCCTAGACTTAGTTTCCAGCATACTACTGTTAAAGAAAACACTGTTCTAGCCAACTGGTTAGTATAGGGGGGAATGCTAAGGCTTACTTATTAATGAAAAACATCAAATGAGCTTTTGGGAATATGCAAGCCATAAGTTAAAAAAATTGTATTTCTACTATGAAAGAACTTTGATTGTAGGGATACCCATCAACTTGCAATCTAAAACAGGGAGGCCACACCTGACTTGCAGGGCTGTTGTGAGATAAGTAATACTATATTTGAGTGCTAATCCCGTGTCAGGGCTGAATAAAGAGCTGCTTCAAATGTTACTCTCACAATTGTCCTTGTGACCACACCGCCTGCCCCGAAGGGCGAGGCTACGGAGCATGCCCAGCTTTACTCAGGAAGGCGGCTTTGTCTTTTCCCAGAGTGCGAGGAGCCCGACAGCCCCAGGGAACCAGTCCTCATGGAGGGGCTGTGCTCTCAGCAGGAGCGCCTGGGCCCGACCCTGGCCGGCCCCCCCAAGAGGAAGCAGGACGAGTTCCAGGCATACGGAAAGTCCGAAGACATCTCTGTCCTCCGGAAGGACATCAAAGATCTGAAGGCCCAGCTGCAGACCGCCAACAAGATCATTCAAAACCTCAAGAGCCGGGTCCGGTCTCTCTCCGTCACCAGCGACTACTCGTCCAGTCTGGAGAGACCCCGCAAGCTAAAGGCCGTTGGCACCCTCGAGGGATCTTCACCTCATAGCGTCACTGACGAGGACGAGGGGTGGTTGTCTGATGGCACTGGGGCTTTCTACCCCCCAGGCCTTCAGGCTAAGAAGGACCTGGAGAGTCTGATTCAGAGGGTGTCCCAGCTGGAGGCCCAGCTCCCGAAGTCCGGACTGGAAGGGAAGCTGGCCGAGGAGCTGAGATCAGCCTCGTGGCCTGGGTAAGGCGGGCGTTCCTCGGACCCTTACCAGATAGAGAATGGCAGAGTTTGTGCTTGAAGTAGGGTAGCCAGGCAGGTGGGAGAGAAAACCCAGCAGGGCACTTATTTCAGAGGTCGACCGAGTCTGAAGAAAAAACTAAGAGGGATCCAAGGCACTGGGTGGCGGCCCTGTCTGGGCAATACCGTCTCTGGGATTTCCTCCTGGGAAGTATGAGGAAAGGACAGTGGGCATAGTGTACTGGTAAGACTGAAGTTAGGCTACCTGGGTTTGAATCCTGGCTCTGGCACTCACTAGCTGTGCAACCTATCTAGTCTTTCTGAACCTGTTGTCTTAAAATATATATATATATATATATATATATATATATATATATATATATACATATATATATATATATATATATATATATATATATATATATTAGAGAGGAAGGGAGAGGGGGAAAGAGAGATAGAAATGTCAATGATGAGAGAGAATCATCCATCGGCTGCCTTCTGCACACCCCCCACTGGGGATCAAGCTTGCAACCCAGCATGTGCCCTTGACTGGAATTGAACCCAAACCCTTCAGTCCACAGGCCAACGCTCTATTCACTGAGCCAAACCGGCTAGGGCCTTATGATTCATTTTTTTTTGGGGGGGGGGGTATAGGACTAACATATATAAAACAGTGGAAGAAAGTGGCATAAATTGTTTGATGCAAATAGTCTCTCAGAGCAGAATTTACTCTTAAATACGTCCTGTGGTTTATGTGCCAGAATTCCACTTGGCGGGGAGATCCTTAGAGAAGTGCTCACAGAAATCTCCATGGAAGCCCCCATAACATATCATTCTCACTCTTTTCCTTCTCTTCCCTGCATTAGGAAATATGATTCCCTGATTCAGGATCAGGCTCGAGAACTATCCTACCTACGCCAGAAAATACGAGAAGGGAGAGGCATCTGTTACCTCCTCACCCAGCATGCAAAAGACACAGTCAAGTCCTTTGAGGACCTCCTGAGGAGCAACGATATTGACTACTACCTGGGCCAGAGCTTCCGGGAGCAACTCACTCAGGGAAGCCAGCTGTCGGAGCGGCTCACCAGCAAACTCAGCACCAGTGAGTGGGCCACAGGGCTTAGGGACTTGCTCAGTCACTCTCAGCCTCGGGCCCGGGTGGTTGCTGCACCTCCACAGCAGCCTTTTCACCCAGCCTCCAGCCTCCACGTCATTCCCTGGGGGCCATTCCAACATCAGACCTTAGAGTAAGAAAGGTGGGAAGCACCGAGGAGGCACACACAGGGTTGGAGAGGCCACAGCTACCACTGTAGAAGGTCATTCTTCGTGGAATGTGACCTTGGGGAAGGAGGCTGCATCCCTCCAGCGCTGAGGGGAAGAACGGGAGGTTCTCAGAGCACCGTGTGACAGTGGAAAGAGCCCTGAACTTGGAATTCAAGACCCAAGCTCTTGGCCTGGATGCTGCCATCGACTTGCTTTGGGCAAATGACTTATCTCTTTGGTGTCTGTGTATCTTCATGCATTGCATGCTATTGCACACAAAACGAATTCAGAGATAGCTGAAGCACCATGCCCTTTTGGACATGGTTTAGGCACGGATTGCCACAGTACAAGAGCTAGGAAAGTTGGTTATTACTGAAGCTCTTTGCTTAGAGAGAATTTCCTGGGCACAGCAGAATCAGTCTTGGGGGCCAAGCACCCCACGTCCAATAGCAGGTGCCGAAGTGGGACAGGGTTGATTGTTCGTCATCTCAGAGCAAGAGTAGGTTCTACATGAAAGCCGTACAATGGGGAGTCAGTGTGTGGCAGGCTTGGAGGCTGGATTGTCCCAGAGGGAAGCTGGGCACATGCCTTTTAAACTTGTTTGTGTGTAATAGATTTAGGGCAGAGGAAGTCATGGTGGGGATCGCCAGACCAGGGAAGGTCTGCGGTGAGCTCAGGAAAACCTGCTGGTTCCCCTCCTTAAAGACAGAATCTGGGGCCTCCCAGAATGATGCTCCCACGCACCCTGGACACACACAGTACTCGTTCCGTACACAAGTAGGCCCCTGCATTTGCAGTGTGCAAAGTGGGGCCTGTTGGTTGTCTTACTGCTTCTTTTTGAATTTGGTTTGCAGAGGATCATAAAAGTGAGAAAGATCGAGCTGGACTCGAGCCGCTTGCCCTCAGGTAATTCCACGTGGGAGCTGGGAAAGGGACCAGGAATGAGGCCCGAGGGAGGAAGCATGGGCCACACATTGGGGCGGTGGGGGTAGAGGAAGGAATAGTTGATTGTAATTCATTCATGTATTCATGGGACACTGTACTGTTGTCTGTCTTTAACCCAATTCTTTACTCATTTTGATATGATTCTGTTGGTTTCCATTTGCATATTTGTTCTCCAGGTTTGGTAACCTGGAGTCAGTCTGATTAAAAGCATACTAACCGTGTTTTAGGGGTTTTACACCCCCAGGGTCTTCTCTGCTTCCCGCTGTGTGTTTAAAGACCAGGGTGTACTTTTTGCCCAGGGGGCTTACTCTCCCACTCCTTCCCCCAGTTCAGTTGGTAGTTAGTTCCGAGCCGCCCAATTTCCTTGGGAAAAAAGAATAATATTACAGTTCTTAGTGGAAAAGGCCCAGACATTGCGGGTCCCTGAGAAGCTCAGTGCCTCCGAAGCCAGCTCTCAGTGAGTCGCTGCGTATCGCCTTATCACACACAGTGACACATGGTCTCAGAGTCTGTTGTAGCTGCTGGTTCGAGCCACTTTGTGTCATGCGTGTGCTTTAGACCACACAGTGCTTCTCCACGTGTCCCTGGGGAAGGACAGGGTGCTTTTGTTTTTGCCTTTATTTTCGTGTCTAATCCATCAGACACCCAGGGGTCTGTACCTCAGCCATGCAGATGGTTTCATCTGTATTGCTCCTGGATGTGAAGGCAAAGTCAAGCTGCCATGTGGCTCTCAATGCGTTCCTTGCATTCCGTGCTGTCTAGTTGGAGACAGGTGGCCAACAGTTCTCAGGCTGCAGCGTAGTGGGAACCATACTCTAGGCCGCGGGTCCTTAGAGGGCTGGCCCAGTCCCCGCTAGTCCTCAGCGTATGGTGTGGCCAGTGCTCTGGGTAGCGATGGCTATCCCCTCCCTCTGCACCCCACCTGCTCCCCACCCAACCCTAATCAGAGATAGGTCACTTCCGTTATTCTCTGCAGGAATGTTCCCTTGACTTCTGTGGCTTTCCCATGTGGTCCAGTCAGGACTAGCTGGTGTGGGGGCCCCGATTTCACCTGCTGTCCTCCCTCCCCCAGCAGGCTCCGCAGGGAGCTGCAGGAGAAGGAGAAAGTGATCGAGGTCCTGCAGGCCAAGCTGGACGCCCGGTCGCTCTCGCCCTCCAGCAGCCGCGCCCTGTCCGACTCCCAGCGCTCGCCCAGCAGCTCCTCCTTCCTGTCCGAGGAGCTGGAAGCCTGCTCCGACATGGACGTAGCCAGCGAGGACACAAACGAGGAAGAGAAGAAGGCTTCGCCTGGCCACCCAGGTAGCCGCCGCTTTCTGAGCGGGTCCAGCTTTACATAGGCCGAGAGGAGCCCTCCATAAGCCGGCCTCGTAGGTCCGCCTGGTGTGGATCAGGCCAAACACGGCTCTGGGACCGAGTGCCAAGCACAGGCCCAGTGCATTAGGATCCTCGCTCTGCTCCTGACTCTACTAGTTACGCTGGCACCGGCTCTCCGGCAGCGTGTGCATGAGGTTAGAACCCGGGCGAGCACAGGGGAGAATGAGATGGTGCAGGTGTTTCTGTCCCACTGCCTACGAGCACAGACTCTGACCTCCTTTGAGATGGGGCCGCTGGTCCTTCCTGCAGCGATCGCATCAGCAGCAGCTCCTGAACAGCATCCCACGGGTGCTGTCCTTCCTACCTGGTGTCCTTGGAGACGCCATTTTCCTGGTTTCGGGGCTCTGGGCCCCAGAATCACCTTTGTGCTGGCTTGCCCCCCCTCCCCCCAAAGGAGTACTCTGTACCTAGGAAATGAACCCCGGTTAAGTGTAAGGCCAGGCTCCAGTTCTCTGTGGATCATCACACATGCTCTTTCATTCGTGGGTTTTGTAGATTCCACCCATCATCACTCAAGTCATTCTGCTGTACTGTCTTCTCCATCATCATCCACCACCGCACCTCCGGGGGTTAAGGCTGAGCCCAGCAGCAACCCCAGCAGCCTGCCTGCTCCCCAGAGCCCCCCGCAGGAGGCCGCCCAGGCCTGTCCAGGTAGGCAGCGGGCAGTGGGCAGGGCCTCATCTCCCCCCTCCCCCGGCTCCTGTCTGGCTTTTCTTCAGAGACAGATGTTTCCATTGTTAGGGGCTTATTTGCATCAAATCCTGGGGGGGGGGGGGGGGGATCAGAAGACCATCCTAATTCACTAATTGTGCCTGACTTTTCTCTGTTTGAAATATTTTAGAAAAATAACTCATTCACAACAGACTTGGAGCTGCATACGAAAAGACTCTGACCAATAGTTGCCTAATCATTTTTATTTTATTTATTTTTCATTAATCTTAACATGAGGATATTTTTTCCATTGGTTTGTGAGAGAGTGGAAGGGAGGGGGGAAGACAGAGAGAGAGTGGGGACGGAGAGAGAAAAAGAGAGAGAGAGGGAGAGAAAAGAGAGACATCAATGTGAGAGATACACACCGATTGGTTGCCTCCCACACATGCCCCCGCACCTGGGTCAGGGGATTGAACCTGCAACCCTGTATGTGCCCTTGACTGGAAATCTAACCTGCTGCCCTTTGGTGTGCAGGCCGACACACTAACCACTGAGCACACCGCCCAGGACTGGGTAATCATTTTTTAATAAAAATTTCATTTCTTTCTCTCATTTCACGCTGGGGAGCAAAAAGGCAAAATGTTTCTCTCAGGATTAAACTAGTCAAAGAACAAAAGGAAATTCATGTCTGCCGCCCTCCCCCATGCCCCAAACCCCCACCCTGTTTTCCCTTCCACAACTTCTGTGGTACATGGGCTGCTCACTTCCTAGCTGGGGAGGCCTCAGAGCCCTCAGACAAGATTCTGCCATATTAAATCACTCATGATTTATGAGTAGGTCCGAAGTCCTTAATACGTACATGGTGTGTATCCTGAGGCCAGTTGGAGGGGTACGTTTCCTTTAGCTGCCTCAGTCTAATGGCCCGGGGTGCACTGGTTAATCTCAGGTCTGCACCAGCCATGCAGGGAAAGGCAAACCTCGTCTTCTCAATCTTGTACTCATTCCTTCCTCTCTAACGATGTCTCTGCTCTCTCCCTCACTTTCTGTTTCCAGGCCTTCCTTTTTCCTCCATACCCACGCGGGTTGGCCTCCCGCAGGCACCATTGCCCTCAGCTCCACCCACCTTCCTGCCTTTCCGCCCCACTGGCCCTCCCCTCCTCGGCTGCTGCGAGAGGCCCGCGGTCTCCTTGGCCGAGGCTCAGCAGGAGCTGCAGATGCTGCAGAGGCAGCTGGGAGAAAGTGAGCACTTCCTGCACGTGAGCCCGCGGATGGCGGCCCCACCCGTGTCGCTCTGCATGGCTTTGCTTTGATGGCAGAGTTTCCTAAAAGCCGAGGGGCGCACATGGCCAGGGGCGATAGTGGGATAATGCTGCTTGCTTTTTAAAGTGTTTTTGGAAATGTATTTGCTGTTATCTTTCTGGTGTGTGTGTCCCATCAGCTAACAGACGTCTAGCTCACCAGGCCCTAGTCCTGGTACTCTCCCACTGCTGTCAGGGGGGACTACCACCAAGTGTGCCTCGCTGGTGAGGCACTTGCCTGTGCAGGGTGAAGTGGCCGTGGCAAAGATGGTCACGTTCCATGAGACCCTTTCCATGGCCTTTATACCCTCCCACTGTGAGATGCTTTTAGATCCTCACACCCTCAGGTGGGGGCTACAAGGCGGAGGTAGAGGGATCAGAAGGGGGTGACAGCCCCTCTCCCTGTTGTGCAAGGTTCATTTCCGCCCCTGGACAGGGGACATATGGACAGGGAGACCCGGAAGCAGAGTTTGACGTAGATATGGGCTAGATGCACCATCATAAAAATTTTGTGTGCGTGTGATCCCTTACAGCTTAGAAAGAATAAGAAAAGAACCTCACATGATGGATTTGCTTTCTAACAGTGTTTTAAAAAAACAACTAGAAAGTACTTTGAAACTACCTTGAAACTGGTGGAAAGTGCTGGTATGTCTGACCTAGAACTTCCTGCTGTAGCAGTTCTTGAGCCAACAATTGATGGATAACAAATCTGCCCCATGCCCCGGGGACAAGAGCGTCCTCAAGGTCACTCTTCCCCCTTCCCCTTCCCATAGTTGTTGGTTCACCTTCATCATAGGGCATGGAAGGAGAGCACTGCATGGAGAGGGGTCTGGTGCTGTGGGCTGAAGCCCTACCTAGTCTGGGGCACTGACCAGAGTCGGGTGGTCCCCGCGTTGGTGAGGAAGATCGTAGCCCTTTGTCTGCCATCCTGAGGGGCGGTCCTCTCCGAGGGACTGTCGCTCTCACATGCTCCTTGTTTGCTTTGACCCAAAGCTTCAGAGAGGACAGTAGTGCATGGCGGCTTCTCAGGTCACTGCGGGGCTAACATCTTGCCTGGTGTCCTTGCATGATTTAGGGCATGTGCTCTGCATTGTGTGGCCAGGGAAATTGGAGGAGGGGAATATTGTTCACTGGTGCTGATAGTCTTGGGAGCTCCCATGACCCTGAGTAGAATGTGTACGTACTGACTGTCAAGGTGTAGGAAATCACATCTTTATTGAATCCCAGGTAAAATTCCGAGGCTTGCGTTTTTCATCCTGTTCTCTAACTCCCAGGGATCCTGATGGATATCTGTATTTTGCAAATTTGGGGAAGGAGAGACCTATGACTGTATTTCTCAAACATTGCTGTCTATTAGAATCACTTGGGGTGCCTTAAGAACACTCAGTGCCCAAGCTGCACTCCATGCCAACTGAGGCAGCATCTTGGGAGCTCGGGCATCAGTATATACTTTTCTTACACTGTCCCAAGTATTTCCACTGTGTAGCCAAGTTTGAGAACCAGTTACAAATGGAGATAAAAATCAACAATTAACTACTCAGAGGAATCTGGCTTGGCAGGAGGAAATGTGTCCTCACTTCTGTTTGCTTAGATAGAGCTACCTGTGCACCTTGCCACCCATGTATATGATCCCTGAAAGACAGTGGTCATGTGAATACTAAACTACAGCGTTGCCCTCCTCTCTCCATCTCTTCCTCAAGCTGGGCTTCTTTTCTCTAGAAGCAGAGATGATGGTGCTCAGGAGAAGGCCCATGATTTCATAAGTTCTGTGAAAGCATCAGCCTGTGAAATGGAAGGTCCTCTCCCCTCCCTGCCTGCCTCCCTCCCTGCAAGTCTTCAGTGATGCTTCAGGCAGGACTGAGGAATCATGCTGGCTGAGGTCCAATCCCCACTAGTCTGCCCTAGAGCCTCCTGCAGCCTCAGCAGAGTTCTCTGGTCTGGAGGAGTTGGGGCGACCATGTCTAGCTGGATTTCATGTCCCCTTCCTCCTCAGACAGCCCCAAAGGAGAAAGGGAAGGACTGACCGCTTAGCTCCTGGGGAAAGCAAGTCCCCACAGGCCAACAGAGTCCTGTTCACAGGTGTGCGCAATGCTGGATCCCATCACCCACGTGGCCCCCACCTTTGGGAGTGAGTTCCACTCCTGGGACCTCCCTAGACGCTGTCCTAGGGGTTGTGGCAGGAGCCAGGGCCCACTGGATTTCTCTGGCTTACACTGGTGACTGTCAGATACTTTATCCGTCTCCTGCCTTTTGGTGTCTCCTGATGGCAAATCATGGCCTCTAGGTCATGAATCTTCATCTACTGGGCTCTCTGCCGTGGGCTGGGATCTCTGACAGCCACAGGCACCCGTCGGAATCTGTTCTCGATATGCACACACTTCCTCGCTGATCCTTCCCCTCTGATGCTGTTTCTTTTCTTTTCGTTTCTTTTTTTTTTTTTTTTTTTTAATATTTTATTGATTTTTCACAGAGAGGAAGAGAAAGGGATAGATAGCTAGAAACACCAATGAGAGAGAATCATCAACCAGCTGCCTCCTGCACACCTCCTACTGGGGATGTGCTCACAACCAATGTACATGCCCCTGACCGGAATTGAACCTGGGACCTTTCAGTCCGCAGACCGACGCTCTATCCACTGAGCCACACTGGTTTCGGCTGATGCTGTTTCTCACGCGGGTTTCTTTCTGTCCAGGTGTCAGCAACGTCCATCCCGCCTCCCCAGCTACATTGCTGAGAAGCCACTCGGATGCCAGCTCTTCCCATTTCCTCCCCCCTGCCCAGCCCCACTCGCCTCCGAGGGGCACCCTGGAACTGGGCGGGATCCTGGAGCCCCAGTACCTGGGCAGCAGCGGCCAGTGGGATATGATGAGGCCTCAGAAAGGGAGCGTATCTGGGGAGCTGTCCTCGGGCTCCTCCCTGTGCCAGCTGAACTCCAAACCCACAGGTAAGTGAAATTAAACCCCATGGAGAGCCTGTGCCCTCGGCAGGGCTCTTGCATTTCTCTAGTCCCTGGGGATAAAAATGAAAGGGCCACAGCAGTGCTTCGTGCATCCTTCATCCTCCCTGCCAGGGCCCCGGTGCTGTGCTGGGCGTGGGAAAGCCAGGGACCCCGCTGCTCTCACATTCGCCTGCTCCCGAGCACCTGACAGCACACGCTGGGCCCTTCCGGAATGCTGCGAGCAGCACTCACAGGACATGCTGCCCTCAGTCAGGAATTGCTGCAGAGAAGGTGGCCCACCCCGAAAATACATCCTGTGCCCCAAACCAGGCCCGACTTGCCTCGGTCCTAGCTTTCCTGGCCAGGGTCAGGGCAGTGCCCTGTGTGGACCTGTTAGATACAGGTGGATGCTGGGACGCGGCTCAGTTCCAATAGTGAGATGACTGTTTGTTTTCAAAAGAAAAGGCTGAGCCCGAAGCAAAATGGTGCAGGTGGTGCAGCCTGTCAACAGCACCCCTCTCCCCTCTGTTCCTGCACCTGTCACACACTCCTGGGGCACTTCCACCTCTCATCAGCCTCAGAAATGTGTAGGCTCTCTTTCCCTCCCTTCCTCCCTCTGTTCCTCCTTCTCTTCCTCCCTTTCTGGTAAAGGGATGTGAGGGCAGCATTCAGGACCATTAAGCAGCGGATGAGTCCATGTCCCTGAAACTGACCCGAGGCCTTGAAGGTGGAGGAAGAGCTAAAGGATGTTTAATCAAGCATCCGTAAGAGGAGAGGGTCAGGGTAGCCAGACCTTCCCCATCACACCCAGAGTCACACTCAGGAGTGGCCGCTGGGTGGCCGGATGCCAGCAGGCCTGTCCCAGCCTCCGGTTATTTATTTACATTTTTGCACACGCGAACTGGTTTTTAATAACATTCCCCCCTGAATCAAAACAAACTGAGTGAAAAAGGGGCAGCTTCATTTCCAGAACTCAAAGGACTGCAGACTAAAATAAAGTCAGGCAGGAATGTTGAGAAATTCTAGCAAAGCCTGTGAACGAATCGTCCTAGGAGTCTGAACATGTAGGCTGGTTCCAGTCCAGGCGGAGACTAGAATTCAGGGGTCACCAGACCACGCAGAAGGAACCTTCCCCCAACAACTCCACACGCTGGGCCGAGGCCCACGGTCGGGGGGGAAACCACACGAGAACTCAAGCCAGTGAGATCTCAAGCTAACGAGCGCTCCCCGTTACTTTTCTAAACCAGGCGCAGCCCCCTCTCACCCACTAGTCACACTGGTCACTGTGCTGGCACTTAGCCTGGCACGGGAGGAGGTGCATGGGGCTTGCTTGGCCCGGGTTGTCCTGTGTTGGAAAGTGCCCTGTTGCCTGGGTGCCCATGGGAGAGGGTGCAGTTGGCAGAAGGACAGTGGCGTGTAGGCCATCTTGCTGAGAAGCCGGTGGCCGAGCCCTGGGCCCGTGTGGACCCTGGCACCTGTGACCAGGACTCTCCCGCCTCTCTCCTGCCTGGCGGCGGCTGCAGGGGCTGACCTGCTGGAGGAGCACCTTGGCGAGATCCGGAACCTGCGCCAGCGCCTGGAGGAATCCATCTGTATCAACGACCGCCTGCGGGAGCAGCTGGAGCACCGGCTCAGCTCCACGGCCCGCGGAGGCGGTAGGTCGGCCCGGGCTTCCTGTTTCTGGTCCTCATTGGGAGCTTCTGGAGGGAGGGCCCTCGGGCAGAGCTTCAGAGCACAGTGGTCGGCTTCCACGGTTGCTGCCTGCCAGCAGCCAGGCAAGGCTCTGGGCAAGCACCACTGTCCTTCCTGCGCAGGCAGATGGAGGGGAGCTCAGAGAGGGACCTTCCTCAGGGCAGAACCCACCAGGTCTATCCCAGAGCCATGGACTTCTCATCCTCCTTAATCTGCTCTCGTACTTCCTGCCGAGTCCTCTGTGCCTGTGTCCTGAGGTTGGCAGGTGGTAGGGCCAGGTCTTCGGGGCCCTCCCCTAGCCACTTACCCGAGTGGCCTTTCCCCACACTCGCCCCCAGCTGCTGCCACTGGAAGGCCGTCCCTCCCACACACCTTGCTGCAGCTGTGTGGGGGAACGAGCCTCCCTGGCCACAGCAGCCAGGGCAGGTGACAGTGCAGCCGAGAACCCTGAGAGGACGACGGGAAACCAGGCCTCGGCCCCCAGGCCTGAGTCCTCGGGGTTTTCTGTGGGTGGGACAGTGTCTTTGGAGATACAGAAGGGGCAGCTTTGAAAGCATCTGCCACCCACATGCATAACTCGTCTGCTCTCTCTCCCGGGGCAGGATCCACGTCTAACGCCTACAGTCAGGGTCTGGAGCCCACGGCTCAGCTGCACAGCGAGAACAGGGCCCTTCGGGAGGAGAACCGCAGCCTCCAGGCTCAGCTGAGTCACCTGTCGCGAGGTGGGTGCCAGAGCCACACACTGGTCACCGCGGGCACCTGTCTTCCCTGGCCACACCCATCGCCAACAGGAGAAGCAGAGAGAGCAGGTGGAAAGGGCTGCTCCTGAGAGGTGCCACCTACAGGCCCTCAGACTCTGGGGCCCCAGGGACACATAGCCCTTGGGAACTACTCCTGCGTGCAAACCCTTCTGCTGATATAGTCACTGGCTATCAAAGCAGATATCACTTAGGTATCTGTCCTACACCCCCCTCCCCCAACTCACAGCTGATTTGGACAGAAAAGGAAGGAACCTGAGTGGCCTATGAACCCTCTCACATTTCTCCTGACTGCACTGCAGCTCTGTGTGTCCCTCCCGGTACTGGGCTGCCATCCCCATGTCCCCTCACCACGTCCCCTCACTCCTCAGTTAGGCTCCTCTCTGGTCAGGAGTCCTCATGACTGTGTCTGGAGGTGCCTGTAAAGTGTTTCCAGAGCTTTCTCAGTCTACACAGTGGGCATCCACAGGCAGCCATCCACACTTGGGCATCCATAGGTGGTCATCCATGGGTGTGAATCTCCAGATGGAATCCACAGGTGGCATCCACAGGTGGGCATCCACAGGCAGTCATACATGGGTGGGCATCCATAGGTGTCATCCATAGGTGTCATCCATGGGTGGGCATCCACAGGCGGGAACCCATAGGCAGGCATCCACAAGTGGGCATCCATCGGTGGCATTCATGGGTGGGCATAATTTTCGATACGGCCTGAGGTGCAGCTGACCTTAGTGTTACCTGACTTGCTCAAATCACTATATCGTTAATAACAAATTATTTGTGTTTACTAATATTTACTAAATAGTCATAGAAGACTAAGAATAGTGTCCAAAAGGATAAGCTGAGAATGAATGAATGCTTCTGGAAAAGAAAAAAGATATCAACAGATTTTTCCAAATTAGCCACCGCAGAGAAAGGAGATAGGAGAGGAAAGGTCACTGCTTGGGGAAGATCAAGGTTAACACACAGAGAGAAGGCACGGTTACTGGGCCACCATTGTGTGCCTGGCAAGACGAGAACAGAGCTCCGGGGAGAAGGTGGAAGAGTTACACGAGCACAGTTTGCCAGGCCCAGGTGAATTCTCCCCGGAGGACTGACAGCACCAGTCTTGTTCTCAGAGTCTCCAGAATCTTTAAGGATGAAGCGCACAGAGATGCCACCAGCCCAGAGCAGATGTCCCTATTTTCAAAATGATGACAGTAATATATATATGAAAAACTGTAGGCAGGAGATGAATGGACTATTGCGCAGAGGGTTGTGAGCATTTAGAAAACAGTAAGCGTTAGCAACCAGAGTGTTTTCTCTAATTGCAAGTAGGCCTCATTCAGCAGAGGACCAAGGGCGTTGCAAGGACGAGGCCCCATTCCCTGGTGTGTGTGGACAGTGAGCTGACCACACACACACACACACACACACACACACACACACACACAAACACACAGGCCGGCTGCAGCATGCACCCACCTTCCTTTTGCCTTAGCTCTGTCTGTCGGGATGATGTGCTTGGGCTCACCTTCCTGCTGACCTCTGCCCCCAGTCTAAACGCTCCTGTGTTCTGCTCACCAGAGCACTCCCAGGAGGCGGAGTGCCTGCGGGAGGCGCTGCTGACCTCAAGGTCCCGGCTACAAGAGCTGGAAGCGGAGCTGGAACACCAGAAGGTGGACCGGCAGCAGCTTCTGGAAGACTTGAAAGAGAAGCAGCAGGAGATCTTGCATTTCCAGGAGGAGCGACTCTCCCTCCAGGAGAAGGACTCCAGGTCAGGGGGCGCCCACGGATAAGCGAGGAGGCCCCAGTTTCAGGTGCAGAAGAAGGGATCTTGGCAAGACAGTTAATGGCCCCTTTTGGAGCCCTGCTTCCCCCTTGCGATTCCTGATTCATGGGTGACATGCACAGAGGGAGGGACTTCTCTGGGAAGGCAGAACCCCGGCACCAGCCGTGGTGCTCGCCCCCAGCCTAGACGCTAACTGCCTGGCAGCGTGAGAAGAGCATCCGGGGCAGCAGGAACGCTGTGCTGGTGTGTCCCAGCCACTGTAGCTAATAGCACCACTCCCAGCAGTCCCTTCCCCTCCAGCCTCTGTCCCCACACCTGTAACATCAAAGCCAGGGGCTTTGTGACCCCGAGTAGGCAGCTCGGACTAAGCCTCTCTGGTTTGAAGGTTGGCTTGCAGTGTCTGACCCTGGGGTGGCCGAGTGCCCTGCAGGCTCAGCACCCTCCCCCTCCTCCTCCCCCTCCCGGCAGGCTGCAGCACAAGCTGGCCCTCCTGCAGCAGCAGTGCCAGGAGAAGCAGCAGCTCTTCCAGACCCTCCAGTCGGAGCTGCAGATCTACGAGGCACTTCACAGCAGCTCCAAGAAGGGGCCGAAAGGTATGCGTTCCCCTCCCGCCCCCCTGGCCGCGAGCTCCCCGCCCCTGCTTAGGATCCCGGTGGGGTCTTCGTCACCTTGGAGGGTACAGGTCCTGGAAAGCTACGGTCCGACTCAGAAAACCACCAGCCAGGCCTGGGGCTCCCCGTCCAAACAGGGGAGCTCTCCTACGCACAGCCCGGAGGTTGGCGACAACAGTGAGGTCGAGCCTAGACATCCTTAAAGAGAGGCCACAACGTCAGACCTCACCCACCATCTAGGCCAGACGCCAGTTAGTTCCTCAAGGTCCACATATACAAGGATGCTGTTTACGTGCACAGAACTCATATTTGGAAAGGTCTTGGCTGGTGTGAACAATACATCCCGACCACCACGCAGCCTGTGCATCAGGCCGCCTGCTCCCGCTCCGACCCCTTCCCAGCGAGAAAAGAAAAAGATACAGGAATGGTTTTTATGGAAATACCACTAATAGGACCTACATTCCTAGGCTGGATTTACATTTTAAACTCTCAAAGAAGACGTTTGTCACCTGCTGAAATAATAATTTTTAGAAGTCCCTAGCTTGATTAAGTGGCACCCAATACATTTAATTTTTAAAAATAAGTAAAAAATAGTGGTAGAAATACAGGATGTGGAAGCCTGGGTCTGGAGCTGGCCATGGGCTCTCGGAGGAGGGCGTGAGGTGGAAACGCATTTCCACAAGGACGTTGTAGGCCACGGTCGATAGAGGAGCCCCCTCAGCCCGACAGACAGAACCGTGGTGCGAGCGTGGTGTCCCTGTGGGGAGACCAGGTCTGAAATACTGCCAGGCTGTGAGTACCAGGCTGTGAGTACCGTCTTGTAAGAGGGACATTGACAAGCTAAGGACACCGTGAAGACACAGGCCATGAGGCTGAGGGACTAGAAATCTCAAGCTGGTTGAAGAAACTTAACAGTTTTTAAGCTGGGAGTTGAAATGCTAGGCTTGACCTCCGCTGCCAATCAAATGCCCTCTAGGTGCCGGTGGGTAATTTCAGAAAAAGTCCAGTCTCCACACGGGAAAAGTGGCATTCCCATCCCAGACCCGCTGCCTGGGACTCTGAGATGGCCGTGCGTCCCGGAGAAAGGAGCGTCCGACAAACGCTGAGAAATACTCGGGTCAGACCTACTAACGCTCCTCCTCTGCTTTCAGCTCACACCTGGGATGCCTGCCACCCGGTCCCTTTGAGCAGCGACCTGAGCCACCTGGTGGCAGAGATCCGGGCCCTGAGGGGGCAGCTGGAGCAGAGCATTCAGGTGAACAACAGCCTGCGACTGCAGCTGGAGCAGCAGCTGGACCGCGGTGCCCGCAGCGCCAGCCCCGGCCCCTCCGGCAGCCACAGCACTGGCCCTGCAGACAAGCAGCCGCTGCTCCCAGGTAGGAAGGCGAGGGCATCTGGATGCCCTCCGCCAGCTGCCTGGCCGCCAGGCGTCTGTGGTGGGAGGGGCAGTCTTTCCTCCTCCGAGCTCCTTGGTGAAGGTTGGGGTGACATCGCAGATGCTCCGGTGAATTCAGTGCCTGAGCAGGGCCCGGGCTTCAGGCTCCGACTCCACGTGCCACCTGCCATGTTTCCCAGGGCCAGGTGTCTGAGCTCCTCAGGCACTGAGGCCTGGCTTCCCTCATTTTTGAAGATGCAGAGAACAATATCGAGTCTGTGTAGTTATTTGGAGTGTTAAATGAAATAATTTACAAGTGCTTAGCACAGGAAGAATCGCGCAGTGATTGACAGCGGTGCGCCTTAACGACTCCCGTATTTATATTTGTAGAGTGTTTTAAAACTCCCCACAAGCCGAAACCAGTTTGGCTTAGTGGATAGAGTGTTGGCCTGTACCTTGGTTGCGGGCACATCCCCAGTAGGAGATGTGTAAGCAGCAGCTGATCGATGTTTCTCTCTCATCGATGTTTCTAAGTCTCTATCCCTCTCTCTTCCTCTCTGTAAAAAATCAATAAAATATATTATAAATAAATAAATAAATAAACTCCCCACAAGCTTTCAAATAATTTCATCTGCTGCCGGGCAGGCTTTACAGTTTTCATAGGAGAAAACATGGACACGTTAACTGACCTGCTAAGGCATACATGGCTCAGATCTCACCCGATTTCCAGGCTGCGTTCCTCCCGCCGCCCTAAGCTCCTCTCGGTGCTGCTGGCCATCCAGGCTCTTTAGCCTGGCTTCCCTTCCCCTGGCATGAGGGGACCTCAGTCACTGCCCGCGTCCCGTCCCACCACAGAGGCCTGACAGGGAGCAGGCTCCGAGCCACGCTGGCCTAGCAGATGGTCTCTGTGTTCAGGACACTTGCCACTTCCTCCACTGTAAGCCTGGTCTCCCACCAGGCCCGCCTGGCCCGCCAAGGCTCCTGCCTCCTGTTCTTCCCGCGCTGCTGCATTTCCCAGCCTAATGCCTCGTCAGAAGGGAGACTAGAATGCTGGGTTTAGCCCTAGCTGGTCTGGCTCAGTGGATTGAGCATCGGCTTGTGGACTGAAGGGTCCTGGGTTTGATTCTGGTAAAGGGCACATACCCAGGTTGCAGTCTACATCCCCAGGTGGGGGCATGCAGGAGGCAGCTGATCAATGATTCTCTCTCATCATTGATGTTTCTCTCTCTCTCTCCCTCTCTTCCTTTCTGAAATCAATAAACATATATTTAAAAAGAATTCTGGGTTTAGTCGCCCATACGTCCCTTCATTCCCTGATTCAGTATGTTTAACATATATGTTACCTATACTTATGTAGAGTTATACTTCGTTATAAAGCATAGTGTTAGACACTACATGCAAATTCGTGTTCAAAACGGGGGCTAGAAAAATATATATCTGATCATCTTTGCATTAGACTTTGCTTCCTCCCCCCTTCAATTCCAGGAACAACCTGCTCCACACGTTGCGGTCGGTGGCTCTGGCTAGTGCTGTGGCCGTGGGGGTGAGGGGGGCCCAGGGGGGAGGGTGTGCCTGTGTGTGGCGAGCAGCCTGTCCCAGGTCCCTGAGAACCGCCCTGTCTTCACCCCCAGATGCAGGTGCTTCGCCTCCCGTGCGGGACGTCGGCGTGAACCCAGCTCTGGTCTTCCCGGGCTCTTTCACGGCTCCTGCTCCAGATGCCGCCCTCCTCAGTAGGACAAATGGTAACTATGGCAACCGGAGGGCACCGGGGCTGGTGA
Organism: Pipistrellus kuhlii; assembly: GCF_014108245.1. NCBI lineage: Eukaryota > Metazoa > Chordata > Mammalia > Chiroptera > Vespertilionidae > Pipistrellus > Pipistrellus kuhlii. The sequence goes on from NW_023425523.1 coordinate 9,848,954, forward strand.
TGGAGAGCCGTCACTGCAAGTAACCCTCGGTTTTCTGTACCCACGTCGTCTGAATTTAGGGCATGCTCTCTGCCTGCCCCGAGGCTGTTGGCCGCCCTCATTGGCCGCCTTTCCTGCCATGACACTCGCTCCTGTGGGTGTCCTTTAGCTCAGCTGGTGCTTCATCGCATGCAGTCGCTCCCTTCCAGAAAGAGCTCTCAGAATCCAGCCTCCTCTCCTGCCCTGTCTTCTCACCCCAGACGTTTTGATGTTTCAGTGAAAAAACATTGGTTCCCAATATTTCTTGTGCACTAAGCACAGAATTTGCCTCCTGCAATTCCATCACTGTGAGATGATGTGAGAAAGATGACAGAACATAGAACCCAGACCATCCGGACACCACACCCTGGGCTTTTCCACGACTGTCCTCCCTGGCCCCGGCCCTTACCGTACTTGATGTGTCTTTCGGGTTGGCATGAGCAGTGGGGTTTGCTGTGCCTTTGTTTTCCAGATCTGGGTTCTGATGGAGCGAAGAGCCCTCCCAAGCTGGAGGGCGACGCTGCTGACGGCTGCTTCGCCAGTAAGCACGGCTGCCACGTGGTCGGCCACATCGACGACTACAGCGCCCTGAGGCAGCAGATCGGGGAGGGCAGGCTGCTGGCCAGCAAGATTGCGGCCGCCGTGAGATCCGCCTGCAGCTGCCCTGACCTCGAGGCTCGGGGCTCCGAGGTAGGGAGTCACCCCACGGTGCCTAGGTGCCCCTGCCCTGGGCTCTTCCTTCTGGTTTTTATTTTAAATTGGTTTTTAGAGAGAGAGGAAGGGGAGGGAAGGGGGAGAGAGAGTGTAAGCGAAACATCGATGTGAGAGTGAGACCTCAATTGGCTACCTCCTGCATGCCCCACACCGGGGAAGGAGCCTGCAACCCCTGCAGGTGCCCGGACCTGGAACTGAACCAGCACCTCTCAGGTACCCGGAACGACACCCAATCAAGTGAGCCACACTGGCCAGGGCCCTTTTTTTTTCTTTTCCAATTTTAGCTCCTCCCACTTACTCATGCATTCATTGATTGCTGCTTTTTTTCCACCTCCACCCTCTCCTGCCATCAACACACAGGAGATTTACTTCCTGTTTTCAGGGGGACAAAGCAGGGTCAGAGTGTCTTTCTTGCACCTGCTCTTCCTCAAGTAACTTTAATTCCAATTAATCGGTATGCCCTCATGGTATAGTTTGCTCCCCTTCGGGACTTTAGGCTCAAGTGCTTGGAGCAGGACTAGAAGTAAAAAGAATGTGGGGGAAGCTGGAATCCCTGAGCCCTTGCAGGTGGGAGGTCACGGCTGAGGCCAGGGGCGCTGGGCTTCCAGGCCTGCGTCTGCCTCACGCACAGAGGAAGCTGGAAGCGTGAGATGGCTGACAGCGTGCTCAGGGGAAGTGATCTGTCAGCCCAGTGACGCCCGTGCTCCCTCCCTCCCTCGCTCCCAGGTGCTGGGCAGTGGAGGTGTCCGTGAGCTTCGCAGCAGCGCCAATGCCCTGGGCCACGTGCTGGATGAGTCGGCCTCCCTCCTGACCATGTTCTGGCGGGCAGCCTTGCCCAGCTCCCATGGCCCTGTGCTGCCTGGCAAAGCGGTAAGAGACCAGCACCATTTGCTGGTTCCACCCCCAGTCACCATGCTGCGCCCCCAGCCCCGCAGAGCCTGAAGATCAGGAGCGAATCAGATAGATGGGACCTGGGGAGACCTCTCGTCTGTGGGTTCTGCTGTCAGTGCCATTCTGACCACATCCCTTCTCCTCCCGCCCCAGCCCACAGGACAGAAATCAAAGGGGAAGGAAAGGGTCAGAGAAGGGAGAGACAGGAGAACCCTGGTAGCCGTAACTGCTCCGTTTCTTTAACGTTCTGAAGTGGGGCTGGGAAGTTCAGGGATAGGTTACATCAATGCCCCCCACCCCACCCCCACCACGCACAGAGTCAGGCAGGGTCCCAGAATGTCCCCGTGAGAGGGCCACCCGCTGGAGCCCACGAGGGCACTTCAGTCTGCATCTCTAGGCCAGGCCTGGAGCGTCAGCCACCCCTTGTTCTCAGACCTCAGCCTGCTCCCCGGGTGGCGGGTGGCGGCACGTGGACAGGCAGGTTCAGAATCCCCTCCAGGGCTTCTAGCTCCAGATCCTAGCTGCCCACACCGAGGGGACCCACCGATGCTAATTCCAAGTGTGTGTGTGTGTGTGTGGGGGGGGTGTCTTGCCATCTGGTGGTTGATACAAATATTTACAAAAGTGCAGGCAGTCTTTGGCCAGCCCTTCCTCCCAAGGCACAACATTCCTGATTACCAGGCTCAGTGCGGTGCCCAGTGATGGAGGACGTCAGCCCTAAGGTTGAGCTCTGGTCACAGCCGGGAGTTAACGTATTGTCCCGGGGGCAGGTCCTCTCAGCAGCCGGAGCTCAGTAGCCGGATGTAGGCCTGCAGGCTGCTGGCCCCAGGTCTCAGTGTCCCGCCTGCTGGCTCATCCTGAGCTGTCAGCATTGCAGGGTTTTGAAACTTCCATGGAATCCACTCCAGAAATCGTTGGGAAGATCAAGGAATCCTGCTTTGGGTTGTAAGAGCCACAAGCATGGGGTGTGTAGGCCTCTGACCGAGGACAGCCCGCTGTTCCTCCTTCCCCAGGGAGAGGCCACGACGAGGGAGCTTCTGGAGCTGAGAGCCAAGCTGTCCAGGCAGGAGAGCCTCCTCCAGAGCACGGCCGAGCGCCTGAGGACCGCCAGCCGGCAGAAGGAGAGCCTGGAGCAGTTCATCTTCAGTCAGCGTGGGTGCCTGAGCCGGAGGGGAGAGGGCCTGGCAGGGGTGGGGGTGGGGTGTGCAGATGCCCCACTGTGCTGCGGGTGGGCAGCGGAGGGGAGACTGAGGTGATGCCCAGCCTCCCATTCCCTGAGTCAGCGTGACTGCAGAGCGAAGTGGGCTTGGGGGCAGCGGGAGGCCCGGGCTGAGGGCCTGGAAGACACACTGCAGAACACACACATACACCCAGGGCAGCCTGGGCCCCGCTTGCTGGTAATCTCCGCCTTGTCGGGCTCTTTGTTTCTCAGTGACCAGGACGCACGATGTTTTGAAGAAGGCAAGGACTAATCTGGAGGTAAGGAAGCCACCGCCCTAGTCCGAGCCACCCGTACCTGTGGCCAAAGTCTGTGGGTGACCCTCCGCCTGCTCCTTCTGGCCCACGGAGGAGTGCAGGTCGTCAGCGGGCATCCTCTAGTCTCTTCCCTCTTGTTCTGCCAGGGGCTCCATCCTCCACCAGGGACTCCATCTTCTCTCTCTACTCCACCTCCCTCTCCTTTTCTGCCACGTCAGGGCCCCGGAGAAATGCAGCTCCATTGATGCTGGAGTCCGGGGCCTCTGCCCCAGGAAAGGGCTCCTGAGGCCGGTGTGTGTGCTGGACTTTTCTGTGCTTCTTTAGGAAAATACAAAAGCAAGGTGCCACCTAATAAATCGGATTCACTGCACACTGTTGGGCCAAAAACAGCAATTTGATTTTGCTGTGTCTTTTTCTTTTAAGCAACAAGACACACTGGGTCTCACTGACCTAAGAGAATTAGGTAGATAAAGGCTGAGCCGTGGAGGGAAAGCTGTATGTACACGGCAGACATTCTCTACAGTTGCTGAAAGCACTAACTCACTCCCTAGCAAGTACTTTGCAGAAAAACTGGAGGTGTTAGAAATGGCTCAACAATCAGAAACCGAATCTTTCAGCCTGGACTTGAACTGCTTTGCCATAAGCATGTGAGCATGTTCCTGAATGGTAACCGGGGAGAACGTGGGTTCCCCCAGTGAGAAAGTGAGTTAAACTCTGCACGCGCACACACACACACACACACACACACACACACACACACATACATGTACATGCACACCCTTTTTTTTTTTTTTGCTAATTCCCTCTTGTCTTTCTCTCGATGATTCCTTTCCTTCCTGAGCCTTTTTAGAAGAACACTTCCAAGATTGCCTCTGTAAAGCCTTATTCCTGCCCCAGCAAAGGTAACCCACTGGCTTCAGCTCCCGCTGGCTCCCCAGCTTGGAAGTTTCTCTCTGCCTCGCTAGGGGCCTGGGCCTGGTTCTCGTCCCGGGCTTGTCACTAACCGGCGTGTGGCTTTGGCTGCCCCTCGGCTGTAAGAGTGGCCCTAGACCCGAATGGTCTCTGAGGTCCCTGCTGGCCTGGCCCCTTTTTCTCCTCGTTAAGTAGTTGGGACGTCACGGGGGGCTCTCACGGCATCCCCTCCTTCCCCCAGCACACCACGTCTGTGTGCGCATGTGCCACACGGAGCATCTCTTCCCGGGAGAGCGCAGAGCCGTCGTTTGCTGCAAAGCGGATTGAGAGCGAGCTGGCCCGAGGGGGTGGTGGGCTCCGGCCGCTGGTGCACGGCGGCTTTGAGCAGGGATACGGCCACGCGAGGAGGCGGGAACCTTTCCACTAACCTGGCGGCACCCCTCGCTCCCGGGGCAGCCCCTCAGCTCCTCCTCTTCGCAGGCCCTGGCTGTGCCTGCTTCTGCCACCACTCAGCTCCCTCCCGGTCAGCCTCGGCGTCCCCCAGGAGCCGGACCGCAGTCCTCACTCACTCGGGTGTGGTTCTGTCCGCAGGTGAAATCGCTAAGGGCCCTGCCGCGCGCTCCAGCCTTGTGACCCTTGCCTTCCAGGAGCCATGCAGGAAGCGCGGCCACCAGCGGTCCCTAAAGCAGCAGGAGGGATGGGCCTGCCCCCCTTTCGTGCAGCTGCCACTCTGCTGAGGCACCCGGGCCCTGCTCCTCCCTCCTGCAGGGGTCAAGAAGGAGTCAGAGGCGGCCGGTGGGGTAGGGTGGGAGGCGGGAGCCTCCCCTGCATTTACAGACACCAGCCCAGGCCCCTGCCCGGCACTGAGCACAACATGCTTATCACTAAGCGAAACCGCGTAGCTTGTAGACGCCCTGGGCGCTGCTGGGGAAAGCCCCGGGGACCCGGGACCCGCAGCCGCACGTCCCCCCCAGGAGGAACCTCCGTCAGCTCAGGGGAGCGGGACCTGCTTCCCACGGTGGCATGTGGTCCCGCCTGGAGCTCCATCGCAGACCAGAAGCACACGCGGAGCAGAGTGGCTCGGCAGCACCATTCAGAGCCGCGCCTTCGGGCCAGCGCAGCAGGTCCCAGGCCACCGGGCGCCCGCCCCCTCGGCGGCAGCGTGGCGGAAGGGCCACTCCCGGACACCATCTCCTGCTCAGCCAGCACCCTCCTCTCTTCCCCCCGATCTCCAAAGTGTGCCGGCCCCGCGCCGGACAAGCTGTCCCGCTATCGCCGTGTGTCCCTCCGGGGTGGGGGGCTGATGGCCAGGCCACGCCACGGACCGACTGTGTAACGCAAACCCGTGGCCTCCGTGGGTGGCGTGTGAGAGACCGCTGTGCTAAAGCCCGCCCGGTGCTCTGGAGCGTGTGTATGTGTGAATAGCTGTATGATATGTATTTATATATGTTGCCGTAGCCATGGATTGGAGGCCGGCATGGCTGGTGGACGGGATCTGTGGGAGGAAATGAAACCTTTTTCCTGGGGCTAGTAGAGCAAACCGTGCGTAAAGCAATAAAAGGTTTTCTTCGCCCGCTGTCTCCGTGTCTGCCTCGGTGTTTGGGCTGCGTGTGTCAGAGCAGGACGTGCCAGCAGTTCCTGACACGTGTAATGGATCATGAATCGGTATTGACTGAAGACATGAATGAGCAAGAGGGAGAGAGTTCATTAGGGAAGCATGGTCTGTATGGCCACACAGGCCTGGTTTGCATCCTGTTTCTGTTACTGAGGAGCCTTGAAGTTCGGCAGGGTATCTTCTCTGTGAGCCTAAGTTTTCTCACCTGTGGAATGGGGGTGCTGTGGAATGAGTAGAGACTGGATGGAAGGCACTTGGCACAATACCTCACATACAGGAGGCAGCAAGTGGCTCAATTCTTGATCTGAGGCTCAATGTACCCTGTTTCCCCGAAAATAAGACAGTGTCTTATATTAATTTTTTCTCCCAAAGTTGCGCTAGGTCTTATTTTCAGGGGATGTCTTATCTTTCCACGCGCTAGATCTTATTTTTGGAGGATGTCTTATTTTTGGAGAAACACGGTATTGATCAACAGGGCTACAAAAGGGAATCAGACGTAAATTCCTGCCTTGTTGGGCTTACAGACCAGGAGAGCAAGAAAAACCCTGCTCAGCTGACCATAACACAAGTGGGACACGTGCTGCCTGAAGTGCTGAGGTATTTGGAGGCGGGGAATGCAGTTAGGGATGACACGAAGCAGGATTTAAAAATGAATCATATTCACAAGAAATAAGGAAACCCAAAGCTAGTGGAAGAAAGGAATTAAGAAAGATCACACCCTTCGGATGCCTACTGCGCCCCCACCCCCCAAATAACCAAACCACTGTCACAGGAATCGAACTGTGACCTCCTGACTCATGGGTCGACACTCAACCACTTGGCCACACCGGCCAGGCTCATTCAGCCTTTTAAAAAAAGGAATACATCTCTGACACATACTGCTCCGTGGAAGGACCGTGAAGACCTGCTCAGTGAAGGAAGCCAATCACAAAAGGACAAAACTGAGGGCAGGAGGGGAGGGCGGGTAAGAAAAACACGAAGTTGGTGGGTTTGCGGTGACGGGTTTGGGAAGTTGGGAATAGGCATCCTAGGGAAGCGTTCTGGGAAAAGGAAAGGAGCGGACGGGAGAGTGAGGTGTTAAGCATCGTATCTTGGGGGTAGGTCGCTAACTGTCCTATGGCAAGGCCCGGGCACGGTGGTGAAGGTGGGCCTTCGGGTGGGTGAGGAAAGAGTTGCACGTGAGGGGGCAGGGATGTGAGTGCTCCCTGCTGTGGGGGGTGAGGGTGTGGAGGGGTGGTTTTCCACATGGAAGCCGGTCACAGAGGAGGGGTGAGGAAGGACAGGGCGCTCAGTGTCTGGGTGGTGGCAGGTGTGAAGGGGGGTTCAGGTGAGAGAGCCGATGGCAGATGCTCCCTGGGCTGCAGGGGAGGAAGGAGAAGGGTCTGGCCATGCTGGTGGGGGAGGTGGGGGAGAGGAGGCGAGCTCTCCCACCTGCACGCTGTTCCCTCGTTGGGGAGGGGAGGACACACCTGTCTCTTATGGAGGGGAGGCTGGGAAATGGACGCTGCCAAAGGCCCAGAGGCCTCAGGGGGGATACGCAGCATGGGGGTGAGCTACAAAACTTGTCCATAGTTTTGAAAACATCCAGCTATTGGAGAGTACGCAGACACCCGCAGAGAAAGGCACAGAGATGCTCTGTGAGAGGAGGATGGTTGGCGCCAACTCCCCCAGGACCCTGCGGGAGGCTTCCCAAGCTCAGGCTCTCACCCTCCTGAGCTGTGCCTGGCGGCTACCGGGCTGGAGGCCACACCTCCCGCCGCCATGTTCCTCAGCCCAGCGGGCTTTGTGCCCACCTTCTCTCCTTTCTGTGCCCCCAGGATGGGGCGGGGGTTGTGGGGGACGGTTTTGGCTGGGTAGGTGGCTGAGTTCCCTGGGGGACGTCGGAGCCACCAGGCAGAAGGCAACAGAGCCACTGAGGAGCTCCTGGGAAGTGATGGGAAAGAGGTGAGTGCCCCCTTGTTTGGGTCCTAAATGCAATGCCGGGGGTGGGGGTGGGGGGTGAAGGGTAAGGGGTGCGTCCAAGTTCTGGGTCTGAACTTATGCCAGTTGCACGCTCACCTATTACGCCACCTTCATGGGATCACATACGCCACCACTTAGAAACCCAGTGTTCCCGGCCTCAATCAAGGTTCATTCGGAAAATGTGGACCAGGCTGTCTAGTTCAGTTCAGTTTTGCCATGACTTCTTTACTACCTGAAGCAGTGGTCGGCAAACTCATTCCTCAACAGAGCCAAATATCAACAGGACAACGATTGACATTTCTTTTGAGAGTCACATTTTTTAAACTTAAACTACATAGGTAGGAGCATTATTAGTAACTTAATTAGGGTTCTCCTCAGCTGGCCTTTGCTAAACACTCAAGGGGCCCAAGAGCTGCATGTGGCTCACAAGCCGCAGTTTGCTGACCACTGACCTGAGGGATTAGCCAACAAAGATGGAGTGGTGAGTCCACAGATATTTGAATAATAATGATAATACTACTAATAATAAATAATAATACTAATAATAATACTAATAATAAAAAGACTGTCTTGGTTTTGAGTCCCATGTGGGATGCCACCTGTGCCAGGTACCCTCTGCTTCTATTTGGGAGAATGGCTTTTAGCCTTTCCTTATTTTGGGGCAAATTCCGCTGTTCCCAAAGCAACAAGGAGACACTGCAATGTAATTCAAGTCTTGAATTAAATGCACATCCAATTCAGCTACCAAAATAGGCATTTTGTCATTGGAATGTGGGGCAGGCCACCTACCCTAAGCATGTCAAACTCGCAGCTGGTGGGCCACATGCTCCTTTATTCGGTCCCTGTTATCCTTTGAGTTGGACATGCTTGATCTACACTAGGGGTGTCGAACTCAATCAGAGAAGGGGCCAAAATCTAAAATCCAGCCTAAATCGCGGGCCGAATGGTTTACTGAACAGTCATAAACTGTCATTGTGATGGAAACGCAGCAGAGTGCAGTGATGACAGCGCGGTGCGGGCCACATTGCAAGGCCTGGCGGGACAGATTTGGCTCGCGGGCCTTGTGTTTGACACATGTGATCTACACCAAAGCCTTGCATTTTATTTACTTAAAAAAATGTTTTTATTGATTTCAGATGGAAAGGGAGAGGGAGAGAGAATCATCAGTTAGCTGCCTCCCGCACCTGCCTCACTGGGGATCAAGCCCCCTATGGGGGATGACCTCCTGGTTCATAGGTCAACACTCAACCACTGAGCCAAGGCAGCCAGGCCGAAGCCTTACACTTTAAAGAAGGGTGACCTTCACTGTTCAGAAATGGAGTTCGATGGGAATTGGGATTGACTAACTCCTGCCAGGGCAAACCTGTTTGGCTGCTTCTGTAATAGGCACTTTATGGGATGGCACCAGCCCAGTGGTCTGCAAACTGCAGCTCAAGAGCCACGTGCGGCTCTTTGGCCCCTTGAGTATGGCTCTTCCACAAAATATCATGGCCTGGGCGAGTCTATTTTGAAGAAGTGGCGTTAGAAGAAGTTTAAGTTTAAAAAATGTGGCTCTCCAAAGAAATGTCAATCGTTGTACTGTTGCTATTTGGCTCCGTGGACTGACGAGTTTGCCGACCACTGCACCAGCCAATCCCCGGTGTGGCCTGTGGATGAACCCAGCCGGGCAGGTTAACTAGGGTTTACTCAGATCAGAGACTGAGGGCTGGTCCCTCCTTGGTAACAAACAGCACAGCTGTAAGAGCCTAGAATCACAGGCGAGAAACCAAGGCGGCCACACAGAACCCTCATCGAATCCTCCTCCTAGCTGGCCCGGGCAGTGATTTACTTGTAGGTGGGAAGTGGTGGAGGGCAGGAGATTCGCTAGCTGCCAGGTCCAGAGGTGCATTCACTTGGGGATGGGGAGGAGGGAGGTAGAAGGCTCTGTTTTGTAGCCTGAATGCACTCAGCTCTTTGTAGCTCTTCCCAAGTGGCTGCTGGGTTCTGGTCTGCTGCTCCCAGTCCTGTCCTGGGTCCTCCCACCTCACACCCAGGAATCCAGTCACATGAACTTGGGGGAAATTATCTTAGCTTTTGCCCGTTGAGTATGATGTTGGCCGTGGGTTTCGTCATATATGGCCTGGCGTTTTTATTCTGAATCTTTATTGTTGAAAGTATTACATATGCCGCTCCCCTTCTTCCCCCTTTGACCTCCTTTAGCCCGTCCCCATGGCATTTGTTATGTTGAGTTATGACCCCTCTAGTCCCACATTGTTGAGAGTTTTATCTCACAAATGGGTGCTGGATTTTGTTGAATGCTTTTTCTGCATCTATGGATAGGATTGTGTGATTTTTACCCTTTATTTTGTTTATGCGATGTATCACATTTATTGATTTGCGAATATTGTACTAGCTTAACATTCCTGGAATGAATCCCACTTGGTTGTGGTGTTTGATCTTTTTGATGTGTTGCTGGGTGTGATTTGCTAATATTTCATTGAGGATTTTAGCACCTATGTTCATCATGGATATCGACCTATAAGTTTCTTTGTGTTGTCTTTATCTGGTTTTGGAATTAGGATAATTCTGGCTTTGTTAAAAGAGCTTGGAAGTCTTCCCTCCTCTTGAAGTTTTGGGTTAGTTAGAGGAGGAAGTGTGTGTTCTTTGAATGTTTAGTAAAACTCTCCTATGAAGCCATCTGGTCCAGGACTTCTGTTTGCTGAGTAATTTTGATCCCTGCTTCAATTTCATTAGTTGTTATTGGTCTCTCAGGGTTTTTTTAAAATTATTTAATTTTTTTTTATTCTTTCTGATTGAATTTGGGAAGATGGTATGTTTCTAGAAATTGATCTTTTGACCACGTTGTCCAATTTGTTGGCATATAGTTGTTCATAGTATTTTCTTAAAGTCCTTTGTGTTTCTGTGGTGTCAGTGGTTACTTCACCGCTTTTGTTTCTGTTTTATTTATTTGGGTCCTCACTCATTGTTTCTTGAGGAGACTGGCTAAAGGTTCATCAAGCTTGTTTATTTTTTCAAAAGAACCAGCTCTTGGTTTCATTGATTTTTTGTTTTTGTTTGTCTCTGTCATTCTTTTTTTATGATGATAAACATATAACACACAATTTTCCATCTTCTCTCCCCCCTCCCCCCATTATAGTTCACATTCAATATTATTCTGTATTAGCTTCAGGTGCACAACATAGTGGTTAGATAATCATATACTTTAAAGAGTGGTCCCCTAATATTTCAAGTATCCCCCCTTACATAGCTATTACACTATTATTTTTTCCCTCCTCTCTCGGGCCACTCCCACCCCCCAGCAAATGACCTCACCCTCTAATGACTGTCCATTGGTAATGCTTATTCTATATGAATTTTTGGAGAGTTCTAGGTCTGTGAAATATTCCATTGGTATTTTAATGGGGATTGCATTGAATCTATATATTGCTTTGGGTAGTATGAACATTTTAATGATTCTTCCAATCCATGAACACAGTATATTTTTCCATTTGTTTATGTCCTCCTCTATCTCTTTTATTTTTTTCTTTATTGATTAAGGCATTATCTGTGTTTTTATCCTCCCGCCCCCACTCCCATTCATGCCCTCACTCCCCTGCTGTCTGCATCCATTGGTTGGGCTTATATGCATGCATACAAGCCCTTTGGTTAATCTCTCCCCCTCACCTCCACCTGAGAGGGCAGGGCGGGGTGAGGGGGCAGGGCGGGGTGAGAGGGCAGGGTGGGGCGGGTCCAGCTCCAGGTAACTGGACCCTAGGCCTAACCCAACCAATCAGGTCAGCCAAGGTAGCGGCACCACCCTCCCTATAAAACCCATTGATATGTTAAGTTCTTCCTCTTTCTCGCCCATGCCCTCGTTGGTGTAGGTGAGACTGGGCTCGGACTAGTCCGAAATAAATACAGGCTTTCTGCAATTGCATCAGATTCGGCTCCCTGGTAGTCTTTGGGGTTTATGACACTTGGGCATTACACACCCTCCCCTTCTTTCCCTCTGAGGTTTGAGCATCTAATCGATGCTTCTCTGTCTCTGGATCTGTTTTTGTTCATCAGTTTATGTTGTTCATTATTTTCCATAATGAGTGAGATCATGTGATATTTGTCTTTCTCTGACTTATTTCGTTTAGCATAATGCTCTTTTTTTTTTCAACGTCCTGTAGTTTTCTGAGTCTTTCGCCTCCTTAGTTTATTCCTAGGTAACTTAATTTTTTTTGTTGCAATGGTAAATGGGATTGCTTTTTTAACTTCTCTTTAAGTTCATTATTGGTGTATAAAAAAAGCCACAGATTTCTGGGTGTTAATTTTGTATCCTGCTACATTGCCAAATTCATTTATTAAGTTTAATAGTTTTTTGATGGTTTCTTTAGGGCTTTCTATCTACAGTATCATGTCACCTGCCAATAATGTATGTCATTCATTTCTGCTCTAATATTTCCTTCCTCCGACTCTCAGGGCTTGTTCTGTTTCTGGTTCTTTTAGGTGTAGGGTTAGATTGTTGGGAGACTTTTCTTGTTTCTTGAGGTAGACCTGTCATGTGATGAACGTCCCTTTCAGGACTTTCACTGAGCCTCATAGATTTTAGGTTGTGTGTTCTTTGCTAGACTACAACTAATCAACTATAAATGACCGGCAGTCCCAGAACGTTTGCTGAATTATAAGAACAACTATGTGGTTGTTTTATCCGTGAAAAGCACAGGGTACCCATCAGGAGTGAGAAAACAAGGCTGCTTCCCACCACGCTGACTTCTAGAAGCTAATCCGGGGGAGGGGGTCAGCCCAGGGAACTGACATCTACACCGGAGTCCTCTAACCACAGCCCCACAGGACACTTAACACGCCGAGGACACCCTAAGGATGGGACAAAACCAGCTGTGTCAGCGAGGACATGTGCGGCCCTTCCAGGCTGGCCTTAAGTGTTCCAACACGCGTTCGCATTTTCAGTGTCCTCGTTTCATTATATAAATCACAACGGCCAGTCTCCCCAGCAGCTGGGAGCACAAAAAGGTCAGACCACAGCTGTCAACAATCATTAAAACGCTAAAGCACTTTACAAATGTGAAAGTGCGAGTTTGGCTTTTGTAGAACCAGGAAACATTCAGGGCTTGTGCTACTTGGCAGTTCTGCACTCACACCTCTCCCTGCCTGTGCCCTCCGTGTGTGAAGCCTAGAGCTTTCGCCTGTGCCTTCGTGTAAAAAAAATAAAAGTTTCTACTCAGACAGGAGCCAGGTCAATAGGAGTGAAGGTGGGGGTCCCATGAGCTAATGAGACCAAAGAGCCTCCCCCCAACATGTGAATTTTGCAAAGCTCTCGAGCGGGCTGACCTTTGTAGCAGGTCACAGGCCACTGGACGGCCTGAGGTTCACTTGACATAAGCCCCCAGCTGAGCCGGGAAAGGGAAAGCCGCCCAGAGCCGGGATGGCCCCCTGTCCCCACAGGGAGGTCACGGGGAGGCCTGAGAGAAACACGGAGCCAGGCACACACCTGGCCCTGGGGCAGGGCCTGCTCCCCCACAGACCACCCTGGCCCAGCAGAAACCAGGACGGTTCAGAGGAAGCAGCACAGAACCAGACTGCCTAGATCTGAAAACCAGCTACGAAGGAAGGTCTCAGTTTCACCTTGGAAGTGAGGGTGTGCAGCCTTTCTGCCCGGCTTCCCCAGAGGCCTCCAAATAGTAGCTCCCTGTGGCTCAGAGAGAGGAGAGCACGGGTTCTATCCTCTAGCAGTGTTTCCCAAACTTTTGACATATGTGTACCCCTTCTATAATTTTTGAAACACTGAGTACCCTTGTACTCATGAGAACGTAGAATTAGGCGCAGCTAAGCACGGTGCAGTGCATATCCCCACCAAACTCTGGTGCAACGCGTACCCCCACCAAACTCTTCCCATATCCCTGGGGGTACGCGTACCCCACTTTGGGAAACCCTGCAGGATGTCAAGGCTCCTCTGCTTTTCGTGGGACTCCAGCTGAAGTGGGGAGAGGGGTGAGGGGCAGGACAGTGACTTAACATTGATGGGACCAGGATAATTATTCACACCTGCCTTTTATTTTACCCCTTGACCCTCACACCAACCACACCCTCCCGATCCCCACAGAACATCATACCCCAACCTACTCAAAGCCTGCCACCCTGTTCCCTCCCCCACCCCGAACCCCATTTCCTCACCTCAGGGTCCTCACAGTGCCTGCTCATTCTAGATGGGTTTGCATTTGTTACTTTATATAAATGGAATTGTACCCTCTCATGTCTGCATTTCCTCATGTAGCATGATTTTTAATCCATCTGAGGTTATTTTTTCCACTGGCTTTAGGGAGAGTGGGAGACAGGAGGCAGAGACACCCACATTGATTGGTTGCCTTATGCACACACCTGGACAGGGGCCAGGAACCTGCAACCTAGGTATATGCTCTTGACCAGGAATCGGGATCCACGGGCTGACTAACCACTGAGCAACCTGCCAGGGCATTTTTGATGTCCTCGCTGACAAAACTGGTCTGTGTTACCTAAGTACAGTGTCTTTGGTATGTTACCTTTCTACTAGGGGCTGTAGTTAGAGGATTCTTCCATAGCATGATTTTACAATCCATCCATCTTACTACACACATATTATTCATCCATACTCTATATCAACACTTCATACCGTCTTATTGCTGAGTAGCATTTCTTCATATGGATGTGTTGTGCAATATATATATATATATATATATATATATATATAGAGAGAGAGAGAGAGAGAGAGAGAGAGACCGACCTATCTTTTAATAGACATCTGAGTAGTTTCCAGGTTTTGGCTATTATTGATATTCAATTACAGATTGTTATGTGAGCATATTGTGAGTAGAAGGGCCAGTAAGTTTGTGATTTAGCTTTTCAAAGTGCTTGTACCATTGTTCATACCATAAGTGGAGGAGACCTCTAATTGCTTCACATCCTCAGCATATGTGGACTTTCAGGTTATCTTAGCCATGGTAATGAGCATGGAATGTAACTCACTGTAGTATTCCTGTTTCCCTGAGGACTGAGGTAAGCATCTTTTCAAGGGCTTTTTGATAATTTATGTATTTTGACCAATTTTAATAATGCATTCTTATCCGTACATGAAAATCACAAAATACTACTTTGATAAATTAAAGAACTAAATAGGTAAAACTTCTTGTGGATTGGAAGACTCAATATGGTTTAGATGTCAATACTTTCAAAATTGATCAAAAGTCCTAATACAATTCAAAATTTCAGCAGGTATTTGGTATTTATAAGCTAATTCTAAAATTTACATGGCCATGGCTTGTGTGGCTCAGCTTGTTGAGTGTTGACCCATGCACCGAAAGGTCGCTGGTTCAATTCCTGGTCAGGCACATATTGAGGTTTTGGGTTCAATCCCATCAGGTGTGCCCAGGAGGCAGCTGATCGATGTTTCTCTGATTTAATCAGCATAAACATAGAAATACAAATGATCTTGAATTATCAAAGCAACTTTATGGCACTATTTTTACAAGTTTCATTATTTTTTTAACCCCCCCAAAATACATATAAATGGAAACCTGCTCTTCAAATGCAGGGAGAGGCAGTTGTCTATAAATTAATATTACATTATAAAATATTCTGATATAAAAATCAATATGCAGCTCTTACTCACCATATATATACACACAATATATATACATATATTTGTAAGTAGTTATGAACTTTCTACTTACACATATTCCTCCAGTAGAAAGTTAGAAAACTGGGCAATTCCCATGTTTTCCAGCCTTGGGAATATAAATACAACCTCTCTGAATGGTTTTTTAAAGATGAAACATGTAAATGACACAACTTAGGTACATATTAAAGCAGGGACACTGCCACATAAATGATAGTATGTTTCTCGAAGAGATAACATTTGAATAAAAATGCAAAGTTGACCAGATGACTGACATTTATGCACACGCTCCGTGGGGAAACCAGAATTTTCTCACTAGAAACAGATCCACGCCCATCCCAGCCTCCTGACGCCAGCGCTCGCTGCAGCGGTCTCCATCTTCCTGTCTAGTCACCTGCCTAAGCAGGCTGCATAAGGCATCTGTTTAAGTCCAACAGTCAATAATCAGGGCAAATGAGAAATCCCCATTCCCAAAAGAAGAGTAAAATCTACTTCTGTGACTCCAGAGTTCAAACAGGTCGAAGCTCTGATGAAAGGCCATTTGTCAATTTCTTTCCCTAAGCCCCAACTCCCTGGCATGGAGACACACATTATACATACAGGGCACTGATCACCCAGAAGCCGGCCAGGCGTCTCAGCGCGACTGCACTTTAGTTAGAAACAACTAGTTTATTAAGAGAAGGATAAACAATTAGCACAATTAGCAGTTTAACACATTGCAGACGGGTCACATGAATTCTTTAAAAAGATATTAGCTTGTAAGAACATGTAATAATTAACTTCAAAATGCAATGGGTATTTAATTTTAAAGTGAGCATTTAACAGTTATGTAAAATGTATTGTAACTCATCTGGCCACTGGGTAAAGCTACCAATAAAACTTCTGGTCTGCAATGTGTTAAGGAGGCTGTTCTAGATCGTTTCCACGGTCCTTTCAGCTCCCCACGACTCTGCATTGGTGGGCAGAGGACATTCAACTGTGCACAAATCTGCCGGGGCAGAAGTAAGATACTCTTGAAATGTTAATTTCAACTCTAGGGAAACACACACCTAGTTACAAAATGTCTTTGCTTTCTGCTAGAATATAAGGGAGCAACTCCTGAAAGGCCCAACCTTCGAGGCACAGAAGATTTCAAACTGCTCATCGGCCAAGAACTGGAGCCCACAGGCAAAGCAGGGCCATATCCTGGGATCCTTGGCAGCGCGGTAAGCTGTTTGGCTCCTGTAAGTTGATTTGGCCTCTAGTGCTGCTTAGTTTCAAAGTCCTTTTTAAAAAGTAGAAAAAGCACCACATTTCAGTTCTAGGTGAGTGTTAAAATCAGCTTCTCCCTCTTTTTCCTCTTCCTCTTCTTCTCTTCCAAGTGGCTGGTTGCATCAGCGAAAAACATCACTTCACTTTTTGCCTCGCACTCCCTCTTGAGGAAGTTCAGACCCGCCAGGTTGAAGCCGATGACATCCTGGGCGGAAGACGAGAATGGTGAGACTTGTCTCCCCTGAGCTCAGCACCTTCGGTATCAGCATGTGAGCCAGGGACCAGCGAGCCTCAGACCTCGTTTTCCTATTCCTACCAGCTCCCCCGCCAAGCTAACCCCAAATACAGACCACGTCTGCGCAATACCGCCCTGGACAGGCACAGCGCCCGGGGCCACTTCTAAGTCACACCCAGAGCCGCCCCCTCGCTGCTGGAGCTCCACAGACACACTTACCCGGACTTGGCTGACTTTTGAAATAGTTGTCTCCTTTAATTTCTCAATCACTGGCACAAGCATTTGGTTGCTAGTGATCTGCCCAAAGTGAATCCTAACAGAGGAAGAAAACAACCATACTTTGAAGAGGGATAGTGGGCTGGCTCTACTTACCCCTTCCACAAATAGCAAATTGACACAACAGCAAAGCAAACACACTTTTCACGGCATCATGGGAATATAGAGACGTTTCTAGTAAAAAAGTGAAAGGAATTTCTTCCCTACTATTCAGTTCTATCTGATAACAATTTGAAGACTCGGTCCCAGACCCTCTCACAGGTTCAAACTCAGGCCTGAAACCCGGACACCCTTGATGAGCACACTCGCCCGCACCTTCAACTGTGACCTGCCATCTCCACCTGGGAGGTAAGTGGTACCCACCTACAACCTGGGGTATGGCTGGCATTCAGGGTGTTTCTTTCAGAAAGAGTAATCCTGATTCCTCAGCACATCCGCCACAGCAACAAGACATTATTAGAAATACTGTTGAGTCCTTACAACTTGCCCCAAATTCTAAATATGACAACAGAATAATGTAAATATATTCTTCTTTCCCCAGTATCCAAATAGAAAAAGAATGGAGGGCTAAGAATCATGAAAACAGGCCAATTCACCAACTTCACTAAACATACCTGTTTCCTTGAACTATTATACTTGGTATTGGCTGACCAGTTTTTGTCCTCCTAACAGCATTTTAAGGAATATCCAATTTGTCTCCCTCCATGTTCTCTATCCTAACAGTTCGAAACAGAGGGGCAGAGTAGGAGACAGAATAATACATTCTTAAGCCTTTGTAAACAGTCCTCTCAATTACTCATGAAAAATAATTCCTCATATTTGAGAATATAAACTAATGACCATATTTTCCAATTTAGTTTCCTTTATGTATGTGATTCTTTTGCATCTGTACCTATACAGACCTGGAAAATAAACCCATTATTCCTGAAAAGGCTGTAGGAGGACAAGACAAAACCATTAAGTTTAACCAGTGGTCGGCAAACTCATTAGTCAACAGTTCAACGATTGACATTTCTTTTGAGAACCCAAAACCAGCTTCTGCACATGGGCCACAAAGTTTCAATTGCACTGTACACGCGCGCCTACACTGGTATTTTGTGGAAGAGCCACACTCAAGGGGCCAAAGAGCCACATGTGGCTCACAAATTGCAGTTTGCCGACCACTGACTTCAATGAGGCAAACTGATTAGACCCAGGCTGTTGGACTGCAGCCTGACGAAGCATTCTGAGCAGCGTTAACCTCCTAAAGCACTTGTTTTAAGGGCAAACTGGTTCTGACTATTCCCAAGGACAAGGAGTAATTCACACCAGGTAGCACTGAGGTTCTGTAACAGTCCCTGAAACCAAAACATCCAGGTTCTTCACCCAGAGGTGGTGACAGCTTTAGGTAAGGTCTACTGGAGCAGCTGTGCTGAGCAGACAGGGTCTGCCCTGGAAAGGGAGTTACCTGAGGAGGAAGAGGAGGCACCTGCACAGAAGTTCAACATCAGAGCCCAACTGGATGAACTCGTTGAAGAGTTTCAGGATGTCGGGGACGTAGGAGAAGGGCAGCACCAGGAGCGACTCCTCCAGCTCACTGAGGAAGGAAGCGTCACATTCCTGAGTGCAGCCATCTGAAATCATTCCTCGCCTATGTTTTTCTACTGCTTTTATTTAATAGACCTTACCTATTTAAATTCAATATTCTAGACGGTTCTCTTTTTTCAAGGTTTTGTTTTTTATATTTAATAGTTTAACCTTTTGGATGCACTTTGGTCCACGACACGGTGGGAGAATCTAACTTTTTATTCTCCTAGAAACCAATTTCTCCAAAGCCTATTGTTGACTATTCCATCTTTTTATGACACTTCTCTTACCATTTATTGAGTCCTTTAGTTTGAGGCCCTCTGAGTCTGTTTTGATGATCAATTGATCCTGACAACAACCCTGTACTATTTCAATTTTTGCCAATTTACAGGGTTTTTTTTTGTTTTGTTTTTAAATCTAGGGAAATAGCTCCCCCTTGCTGCTCTGGCTTCATTTGCTTTACCTTTCTTGAACTAATTCTAGCATTAGTCCAAGAGGATTTAAAGTGGAATCACAAAACTGTAAGTTAAAACAAAACCTTGAAAACACAGCCTCTTCCCGCCTGGGACTGCACTGCCTCTCGAGGGATCTGAGCTCCCGCTACATGTCTCTAGTGCAGGCTCCCCTTACCCAGGTGGCTCCTGTTTACTACTTGTATGGGACACATTTAGACATTGTCGCTCAAGCTCACAAATAAAATTAAAAGGGAAATTACAAATAAACTTCCAAAAATAGACAACAAAAGACATAGCCCTTACTAGTTTTTAATAATTTCTAACAAAAATAACATTTTCAATAATCAGGAGATAAAAATTAAGACAGATTTCTATGTAAAGGTGTTCACTGAAGCAAATTGATAATAGCAAACTTCAGTAGTAATTATTTGTATAATGGAATATTTCGAACTAAATCAATGATTTGTTTTTGAAGAATATTGGTAAACACTCAATATTCTGTGAAAAAGGACAGGATACAAAATTGTATGCAAGATGGTTCTAACTATTTATATGCACAGGAAAGAAACACACTACAAAAAAATGTTAACTGCTGCTGCAACTGAATTATACAGATCAAGCATGTCAAATTCAAAGGCTATCACAGGCCAAAATATGAGGCATGCGGCCCATGTTTGAAATAGATGATTTAATTACCTACAATATAAAGTAATACTACCCTTCATTTATCCTTAAAAGTAGAGCATTACCTCTACTTCAAAAAGATTACAGTAAATTTACTCCCATCAAAATTTTGACAGTTAACCATCAACTGTAATTTCTCCTTAGCTGAGCAGTGATAATAACTGTGCCCTGAGACGCACCTTGACTTGATTCCTTTAAAAATCTCCAACACGTAAGCTGAAGGCTGCAAAGGAAGGACAAAGCATTAGCGACAGTCCTGCGGGATTCTACTGAATCTCATTTCCCTAAAACCCAGGATCCTCTCTCATGAGACAGTGTACTGAAATGGCAAGACATGCATGGACCGAGTGTTAGTCAAAGTCAGGCCAGTTTCCTGTCTGTAAAAGGAAAGTGCCCTGACCCACAGGATTGTTGTGAGGAAGGAGACACGCAAGTCAAATTCTAAGGAACTAGACATTGTTGGTAGCTTGCACTGCGCATTTCTTTCCCTCTCTCCTATATCTGATTTATGCCAACTTTTCCTCCTACACCTTTAATTTCGAAGTTCATTTATATCAGTGGTTAGCAAACTCATTAGTCAACAGAGCAAAATATCAATAGTACAACTGAAATTCCTTTTGAGAGCCAAACTTTTTAAACTTAAACTATATAGGTAGGTACATTGTTATTAAATTAATTAGGGTACTCCTAAGCTGGTCTTTGCTAAAAGCTCAAGGGGCCAAAGAGCCGCATGTGGCTCCCGAGCTGCAGTTCGCTGACCACTGATTTAGATGAACAGAATCTTCAGAGGGCTTTGGACAGGAAATATGAATAAGAACTAGAAATCTGAAGAATGCCAGTCCAACCAAAAAGGATGACCTGGAAGTTACACTAAACCGGTCCTTTACAAATTCTAAATAATAGAGGAGACCACTCTTCAGGAGAGATTTTTAACAACCAAGTATTACCCCTCCCCTCACCCCTGAGAGTAACCTCTAACTGACCAAGGGGAGACTTAGATGCTGTACTCACAGAAATATTGCCGTAAGCCATCAGGATGGGGTTGGTGGGGAGAGGAACCTAAGAAGAAAATAATTAAATCCAGTCATTAAAAATGAGACTTTGATGGTGCTTGTTGCAGGCAGGGAGATAATAGTATTGTATTTACATTTCTAGAAGAGAAAACAGCGACCCTAAAAATTGAAAGACTCAGTGTAATGAAGCATCAGGCCTCTCAGTTTCGATAGAGCTTACGAGTGAGTTTGGGTAACAGGTTTCCCAGAAATCGTGCCCTGGCTCTGAACCAGAGTAAGAGGTGAGTGTCTACCCAATACCACATCTCACTTCGCTCTCCTTTCCATTAAGACCAAGCTTCCCCCACCGTCCCTTCCTCAATTGGCTCTAATGTTTGAGTGAGAATGAATTCTATACATTTCTCTCATTTCTAACCTGAGTTATTAAGTCCCGAATAATGGTTTTCCTCTCAAGAATTCTCTACCTACAAGTGTCTCCCAGAGCGTAACGTAGTGGGCATCTTACCTCTTTCCCTGCAGCTTTACAAATGGCTTTGTGTTCTTTCATTTTTGCACTTTCTTCTCGGTATAGTTCCACAGCCTCCATGATCCTCTCAGCCTACAGACATGAGGACAAAGGACACACTCACCATGGACGTCAGAAGTCACCAGGACCCACTCCTTGACCAGAGCACTGCACCTGGAGGGCCTGCCCGGTTTAATAAAGATGTGCCAACTGAGTGGCAAACTGCATGGAAAGGCATCTCTGGTTCTTTTTATTTCTAGGGAGGGCCTGAGCGTTCTGGACTCTGGTAAGAATGGAGCTGGACACCTGGGTAGGGCAGCTCCCAGGGACGGCTGAAAGACGCTATTTTCAGGAGACCACACTTTCTTTCTAGAAAGCAAACAAGTTTTGATCTCCCTATAAATTTAATCAAATCTTTATTCATTTCCCTCCCCCACAAAAGACTATTTGGTTGATAAAGACTTTTACTACAAAGTCTAGATCCTATGAAAAAATGAGGTACTGCATTCTGTATCAACTTACGGCTTTGACTGTTTCAATAGTTTTCTTTCCAGTAAAGTAATTTTCTCCTTGAGTCTCCCCTGGAACCTGCCAGAAAACAAAGAGATCCTTGAATAACATTGCTGACAAGCATTAAAGAGACAGTAAGTTACCCTACTATCCCTAAAAGAACAGGCATCATGGTTTCATAACAACAACACTGGTCATCAGCTGCCACTCACTGAGGACTGAGACAGGGCTGGACACCATGATGAGTATTTTACATGGACTATAAGAATATCTTCCTCTCCACAAATGTTTTAAAATTTTTTTCTCAATTTCTCAATTTTCCCCGATTTTAATTTTTGATCTATAGTGAGATAATTCCCTGAAGTCTCCTTAAAAAAGCCAGAATAGAGTTGACTTAAAGGACTACTCAGAGTCTGTCTTACCTTAGCTGGTGATGGCCTCAGCATCTGGCCCCAATTCTAATTCCCTCAGAATTTCTTGAAATTAGGTTAAATTCCAGTAAGATAATTATAGGCAAAATCCCAGGATCCCAAGTTTACTTACTGCTGGTTGGTCTTCTTTGGCCACACTCTCCTCATATTCTGCTTCCCTTTGCTGCAAGAGACAGAGAGAAATTAATGTGAAGGAAAAGCACGGTCTCTCTGCAAAGTGAAATGAGGGGACAGTGAGGGGCTGCTGCTTTAAGGCCCATCACTGTGGCTTCGTCTCTGCCTGGCTGCTGAGCGGTGGCAGTCGTCTTGGGAACTCCCCCATCTCGGGCGGTCCTTGGACTTGCACTGCCCGAGGGGCAACTGCACCAGACAGAGAACTGGGATGGGGACACTGTAACCAGGCCTAAGTCCTTACCATTTCCCTCTCCTCCTCAAGAATAAGAGGCTCCCTTGTTCTCTCCCAAAGTCTCAGAGATTTGTCATGGGACGATGACACGACGTAGTCTCCATTGGGGCTTACAGCCAAGCACCATATCTCCTGGTGGTGCCCCTGCAGAGAGGAAAAACAAACCCAGACCGGAGTCAGGATGTTATTCACAGACTGCTACCTGCTCACATTAGGGGAGCAGGCATGCAGGGGATTACCTCCAGAGTCTGTATGTGCTCAAAATTGTCCGCGTCCCACTGCTTGATCTTCCGGTCCTTCCCGGCGGTGAAAAAGAGGTGAGACTTGGGGACAAACTGTAGGTACATCACACTGAAAGGCGAGAAGAGTATTCAAATGTCATCCGAGTCCATGTTATTGAAAGTCTTACAGCCCTAGCTAGTATGGCTCACTGGATAGGCTTGGCCTGAGAACTAAAGGGTCCTGGGTTCAATTCCAGTTAAGGGCACATGCCTGAGTTGCAGGCTCGATCCCCAGTAGGGGGCGTGCATAAGGCAGTCCATTAATGATTCTCCTTATTGATGTTTCTATCTCTCTCTCTCCCTCTCCCTTCCTCTCTGAAATCAATAAAAAATATATATGTATATTTTAAAAAGTCTATATATCGATACATCAATAGCTTTTGAACAGCTAGTTCTAGTGCCTTATTTATACTTGAGAATTTTAAATGTATGATGATCTGAGACAGTAAATATAGACGCATGCTTAAGGGAAATGGTACAGTGACACAAAAGGAGGTCTCTGAAGACTGCGCCCACCTGTCATCGTGTGCGAAGAGAGACTTGTGACAGTCCCCGAAGTCCAAACCCCAGATTTTCACATTCCTGTCGGCAGAGCCGGTTGCTATCAGTGTTCCGTCCTATGAGGAAGAAAGGAAACACATGGCTTCAACTTGATCATTCAACTTTCTGTAAAGTAGAGAAGACAAGCTACCAGAACATTTAACCCATTCTCTCCAAAACATGAAAATCAAAGCCATTTCTCTACTAAGAGCACCTATTTTGTATTTTGTCACAAATCTACTTAAAAGCTTGTTAAGCAAAAGCTTCAATGTTTCTGCAGAGCAACAGGGTCATGCTGTGCCTTGATGAAGATTGTCTACTGACCTGTTAAGTGAGTAGGAAAAAGAATCATCTGCCACAGAATATGGGCAAAGAGAGGGAGAGAGAAAGAAAGAATCTACTAGAATGCTGTCACCTAGCCTTTTATCCCACGTTCCCTCTCATATTTCTCTCCTTTTTCTATTTCAATGCCTAGTTCAAATGGCTGTAACAAGAAAATCGGGAATATTTTTCAGCACCAACTTGCTCTGTTAACGTGCTGATCACTCAAGCACAGGCCCACGCCTTTCATACTGACCGGATGTTTTTAAGTATATATTGCCATGCCCAATCACAACTAGACATTGCAGACAGGATTTTGGTGGAGACTAAAAGGTTGCATAGTGGAAAATACAGTGGATATCCACATGGAAAGCTAAGGCCCATCTTCCTTACCTGCTTACAAAGCAGAGGGGGTGCCTTTTTAAAATCTTCCATATGTTAGGGTGCTCTATCAATTATAGTATTTTATACAAAATATTATTTGAGGAATCTGCAACAGGGAGCTAATTATAAGAATTTGTGAAAGTATTATGAAAGCATTAAAGTAACGTATATACACAAGAAGTATGATTAAAATATATACTAGTTTGCTTTTGGGTGTGGAGGAAGATATACAACAGAATGAAATAATAAATATTCTAAAATGACCCATCAAGCCAAGAACTAAGAAAATGCTTTAGAAAAATAGCTTGTTACTGAGATACTATTTAAACTTTACTTACATAAGAGATGTCCATGCATATAACAGGCAGTTTGTGACCATACAGTGAGAGGAAAAACTACACATAAAGAAAAGAAAAAAAAATTCATGTTTGTCTATAAAATACAGGCATAATTTAGTACATGTCAATCTAAAATATAACTCCAAAACACAATGCTAACGCTGTCTGGGTCGCCTTATGTGTTTATTCTCAAAAGCGAACCGTTGACGGCACCCTGCACCCATCTTGCTTCAGACCCAGCATGCCCTTGCCAAGGACATGGCAGCCCCGTGGAGCGGGAGGGTCGGAAGCTTCCTGCCTCCCTTAGCCCAGCAGAGGTGATCCCAGGATCTCTCAGCTGGACACCCTGGGCACTTATTTCACACCATTTCCAGGTTCGATGGAGCCCTGTGGGTAGGGCTCTGCAAACTGTATTGTTAAAGCAACACAAAGACCCACTGTAAAGCCAAGTGTGGAATCCTTCCCAGGACACCCTGCGATGCCCTTGAAACTCCTGCAAAGGACAGGATTTTCTGAACATATGCAATATAAATTGCTTTAAACAAAAGTTATAAACCAAAGGATTCTTTTAAAACTCTGGCTTTCCCAGGTCACCTACAATGTTTGATCCACATATAAGTTTTTAGAAATATGCTCCTGTTGGGCAGTCAAGGCCACTTCTTCTTCTTTTTAAAATATATTTTTTATTGATTTCAGAGAGAAAAGGAGAGGGAGAGAGAGAGATAAACATCAATGATGAGAATCACTGATAGGCTGCCTCCTGCACACACCCCCCATCCCCACTGGGGTGCGAGCCTGCAACCCAGGCATATGCCCTGACTGGGATTGAGCCGTGACCTCCTGGTTCATAGGTTGACACTCAACCACTGAGCAACACTGGCTGAGCACAAGGCCACTTCTTTACACTCTTCACCCAGGCCAGTCAGAAAACAAGGAAGGCATGACCACGGTACCTTTAAGGTGTCGACATAGAAAATCTTCACAGTGCAGTCAAGCAAAGACACAGCCAGCAGGTTCTGATGGGGTGAGTACCTGACACTCAGAACGTCTTCATCCAGCTGCAGGATTCGGGTTTGCCTCACAGAAAGCCTAGCATCACAGAAATCACCCAGAAAAAAACAATGAGTACCTTACAAAGGCAGACGAAAATGCCAAAAACTCTGGAGCTCAACAGAAATACTCAAGAAAGTCCATTCAGTGAGTCCCCACTTTCAGTCCAAGAAATGGAGGAAAATAAAAAATGTCTACTCACCTCTTCTGGGTACTGTTTTCATCTTTCACCAGCTCAAAATCCCAGAACTTGACAGACTTATCTGCACCACCTGTCACAAAGCCACGCTGAAAACCAAATGACATCCCAATTAAAAAGAATTTTAGCACAGACACCTGGATAAGATATCACAATAGCTTAAAGACCATTTGTCTTCAATGGCATGAGATAAGAACTAAATGTGGTTTCTAACTCCTTCACTCTCTTTAGGGGCTGCAGTTGGGGGCTTGTGCTCCACCTGAGAAGGCAAGAGTGTAAGGAATCTGCTATTAAGTAGCAAAGCAGTTCCACAGATAAACAGAAGGATCATCTAAATAAGTTTGCTCACAGTACTCACCTAAGAGCATAAATGTATCCCTACAATATCTCATCTTAAAATATGTTAAAATCTGGTCAGCCAATTCAAAGATTTGTAACAGGAAACACCTTTACAGAGATGCTTACTGTTGCCATAGTGATAAAGACCACCTCGCTTACAAACTCATCGCAAAAATAACAATAAACTGCATAATGAATGTGAAAATATTTTGGAAAAGATAGACCACTGTACAAATGCAAGGTGGTGTAACCATTTAAACTTTACATGCTGCTGCATTCTGACTCCAACAGCATTATCCACTCTAAAATCCAGATTCAGTTTTCTCAAAAAATGTCTACATTCAACAAAGGTTCACCACCATTCAGAATATGCAAAAGAATGGGCCACAATCTCTTAAGATATTTTCAAATAATACTTCGCAATGTTCTGAGCCACTGCACGCCTCTGCAGGAAGACCTCTGTGAATGACTTGAAAGGGCCAACTTACCTGCTCAAACACTAGACTTACAGTCACAGAACGGACTGAAAGGGGAGAAGAGCCTACTCTACCCTCTGCACTGCACTGCCCAAGGAACTGTCCTCTTAAGAAGTATCATAAGCCACTGGCAGAAAGCCATGAAGGCAAGGAATGTGATGCCATCTAACTGAAGACTGAGAGCAGCTGAACAAGGACTCATTTCACAAGGACATATAGGACATCACACAGGAAATCAAAAGATTAGGCAAAACATGCTTTCTTTAAGAAACGCTGAGAGAAATCTATCAGGCAGCAGTGAAACCTAACAGAAGAAATGGGAAAGGTGGCAGAGTTCTGAAGTCCAGATGTGATCATCTGTACGTTACCTGGTCTGGAGAGAGAGACATGGACCACAGAGCCCCGTCATGGGCATCCACTGTCTCCAGCAGGGTCCCCGAGGCCAAGTCATACAGCTGCAGCCGTCCTGTCTGGGGAGGCAAAAAGAGCACAGCACTGAGGAGCACTCCCACCACCAAGCAGCTACACTGTGGCCACTGCTTGGAAATGGACTCCACGCCCATGCTCTGCATTCCTACCAGAATCAACGCAATGAACCCCTGCTGATGTGTGGAGTTAAACCTGGCAGGGTACTCTTGCCATTTTCATTGGCTCCCCATCTTCAAAAGCTAAACATCATGGCCGCAGGCAAATCAGAATAAACCTATCAGCAAATGGAAACCTGGAAACCTTTACAGTTTAACCAGTCCTGTAAGTGGACTACATCTGTGGTAACTGGCTTAACCAAGCCTTTCCGTCCAGCTTTGGTTTCCTCTCTACCCTACACTGACAATCTACTTACCATGCCAGGGTGAACAGTGGACCTTAAAAATATTGTAGTAGCTTAGAAAACACCGGCTACGCTTGCTTAGGACCCTGTGTAAGCCACGGCCATGGTGCTAGCCCAGACCACACACAGCGGCAAAATCTGCTCTGAGCTTCTGCATGCCCAGTGGGAAGAACATGAGGTGGAGACTGGAGTCCCAGGGCTGCCTCTTTCCAACTCAGTGACTGCTGGTGAAGTCATCTTTATGGGCCCGTTTTGTAAATCTGTAAAAGCCCACCTTTCTACACTGTTGTGGGGATTCAATGAGACAGTGTATGTTATCTGCATAGCACAGAGGCTAGGCTAAGTATGTATTTTAGTCATACCGGTAGCCTTGAAGGCCACATGCAAAATGGTCTCCCAACAGCAAATGGCAGATGAATATTTGTTAGAAGAATGAAAAATGAGGGAGACTTTTAATTGAATTTAATGTTCTTTCCCCATGATCTCTCCAGCTTATTTTTCACTTTGTGCTGGGCAAAGAATATCCATTGTTAAGACAGGTTTTCTAATAAAATAATCATGCACACACAGCCCTGGTTTACTGAGATAAAAATGACAAATAGTTGCAAAGCACTTTTCAAAACATTCCATAGATCTTACTCCATTTATTCTCACTGCTACTCATCATTGCTACTTAAGGTACCAGCTCTTACTAGTAGCATTTTTTACATGTCACGAACCAGACTTACTGTGAGCAAGTCTCTCTGTTAAGTGCTTTGCATGCTGGGAGGTAGGTTATTTCCAAAGGCCTCATAGCCAATGAGTGGAAGGGCTGGGTGGGATTCAAACCGAGGTTCATCTGCGGATGAATTATTCATTGCTTCTGTCAGAAGCAAGCCTCATTATCCCATTACAGTGATAAGGAAACTCTAAGAGAAGTTATGGGACTTGCTCCAAATTATTCATTTCTTAAGGGAGAGATTCTGACTCCAGATCCACATCTGCTCATTCCCGCCTGGTATCCTCCAATCCGATAAGTATCTGGGAATGAGGCCTTGGTCAGGTTTTTACTGAAGTTTCTCTCCAAGCATGAAGCTAAGTACTTAATGTATTTATCATTAGTCTTCTCAAACACAATTACATACTTGCTCAAAAAGATGCACAAAAGCTGATCACCAAAATGTTAGTGACAATTATTTCAGGGTTGTGACTTTGTCTTCCTCATAACTGACATAAAGTTTGATTTCTTAGAAACAAACAAAACAATACAGGAATAGTGAACACCCTCATGTTATCCAGCTCTAAAACACTTCCACTATGCTAATAAAGAAGCCGTGTTTCTCAAATGCCTTTAAGAATATCGAGTAGGATAGATATCAAAATCCAAGAAGAAAAAAAAAAATCTCGATTTACCTTTGTTCCGATGACCACCTGCCTATCACCAGGTACAAAGAATGAGCAAAGCGCGTATTCGCAGGTCATTGTGCGGATACACTGCAGTGTAGACCTGTGAGAAAGAAGATGGAACATAACATAAATAGTCTGTGAAGAGAACCCGCCTCCCACCTTAGAGGTCAGAGTGTGTGTTCAATGCACACTTAGCCATACAAAGCAATCAACGTGAGAGAGGACAAAGCCTGAAGAACCCTTGGCTCAGACCCAATTGCAGTCAAGGGAGAAAAGCTTATTTTCACTGCAGGAGCCCCCTCGTCTTGAGGAGCAGAGATCAGACAACAGCAGGCAGAAAAAGCACCTGCTGGCTCAGAGACCCCACCTGCCACTACACGGAAGTGAGCTCAGGATTGCAAGACAAATTAGCTTTCTATCTATCCTTACATAAACATGCATCCATTCAACAAATGTCTATCAAATGCCCACTTCACTCATCAAACATTTACTGAGCGTCAGGCTCTCATGAAGCTTAGCATTCTTTAGGAATGAGACAGATAAACGTTGGTCTAACAGGTGGTAGCAGGTGCTATGGAGAAACACAAAGCTGTGGGGGAGTATGTGTGCAAGGGTAGGGGAGGGTAGCAGGAAGGCCCTTTGATGAGAAGACGGAGAGAGCCTAGAGAACAGGGGAAGGTGGTTCCAGGCAGAAAGAACAGGGAGCACAGAAGCCATGACACAGGCATGTTCTTGTGTTGAAGGGAGAATAAGGCCAGTGAGGCTCCAGGGGAGCAGATGGGCAGCAGTGAGAGATGAGGTCTGGAAGGGCTTTGGCTTCAGGTTGGAGTGAGATGGAGCTATTGGAAGTGACATAACTCCCACTACGACTGCCGTGGCTGCTGTGTTGAGAATGGACTATGGAAGGACCAGTCAGGAAGCTATTTCAACAGTCCAGAGAGATGATGGTGGTGTGAATTGGGTGCAGGCATGGCAGGGGATGAGGTGGCTGGATTTGGGAACATTTTGAAGGTAAAGGATTTGCTAATGAACTGGACATGGGATATGAGAGAGAATCAAGAATGGCTACAAGGATTTGGGGCCAGAACAACTGGAAGGAAGTGATTATGTATTAAGATGGGGAAGTCTGTAAGAAGCGGGTAGGAAAATTGTTGAAGAAATGAAGATTACAAGTCTGGTTCGTGACACGTAAAAATTTGAGATGCTTACTAGACATCCAAGTGGTGACACAAGCAAAGCATTTGGATAAATGGACCTGATGGGGAGGGAGAGGCTAACGCTAGAAATATAAACTTCTGTGTCACCAGCACAGAGAAAGTTGTGACTAGAGGTCACATAGAGTGAGAGGACACAAAGACTCCCCCATGAAGCATTCCAACACAAAAGGTAGGATGGATCCAGGAAAGACTCAGGGAAAAAAAAGGAAGAAAAAAAAAAAAAAAAAAAAAAAACCAGCCAGAAGAGGAAGTAAAATCAAAGAAAGTGTTTTAAAGAGGAAAAAGTGCTCAATTCCAGGAGAGTGTCAAATGCAGCTCACAGGTCACTGGGTGTGGAAACAAGATGTCTGATGTGGTGGCATGTGAGGGTAAATTCTCATGGAGACAAATGCAAACAGCATAGAGAGAAATCAGACGGGGAACTGAATGGAGAGGAGGAGGAGGATGAGACAGGGTTATTACTTCTTTTAAGATGGGAGATAGTACAGCCCATCTATATGCTGATGAAATGGCTGATGGAAAGGGAAACTGATGACACAGGAGGAGGAAAACTACTGGAAAGGAGATGAGAAATTCACACACAAATGATGATTAATTTTGTTAGAAGCCCCAACACAGCACTGTGAGGAAGGACAGGTTGTGTGGAGATAGATACAGCTATGTGGTAGGTGTAATGAGAGCAAATGAATGTTTTCTAGAAGTTTCCACTTTTCCAGTGAAGTAGGAAGCAAGGTCACCAACATAAAGGTGCTCGAGAACAGAAGGTGTGAACGAGTCACCTAGCAAAGTGAGGAGTGAAGCCCAAGCATACTGCCTACTTGTTAAATTCAGATAGGCTCTTCGTGCTATCCGGTAACGACAAGTAGGCAGTATGTTTGTTTCTCTGCAGCCAAGTTCAGCTACAAGCTTCATACATGGAACAAGTTTGAATTTTTTTGCAAGAAACAGAAAGGCAACTTTTCCTAAATCCCACAGACATACACGCAGAAAACACTGAAGATACATTTGGATGGAACTTTCTTTAAGGCCTTAAGAAACTATTGTAATAACTAACCATGAAGAGTATTAAGAACTATTCAAAGGGAAGAAAACACTGCTGGATAAAGCTACTGAAAAATCACTTCACAAACCTGTTCCAAATCTTAATGGAGTCGGCTGCCGCGGAGAGGACAGCGATATTGTCGGAGCTGAAGGACAAAGTCCGCACGTCACTGCGATGGCCCCCGAGGGTGACCCTGCTCGTCCTCACAGGCTGAGGGGCAGGCGCTGACGGGCTCAGTGAATACAATTCCACCAAGTTGTTCTGCAGCAGGAAGACAGCCTTTAACTCTCCTTGCGGTGAGAGGATCAGGTCAAAGGATCTGCATGTGGAAATATTCGTAAACGTCTCAGCTCCCACAGTTAATTTTTTTCTAGGACAAAGGCTTTGAAATGTCCTCAATCTATATGAGTGTGAACAAGTGTAAAGAATTTTAGATGTGAGAGAAGTCTGAGTATTGGATACTATTGTATAATAGTTGCATATAGGCTGTTAAGAAATCTGGGCTTAATCACTGGACCTGGCATATATGTTGTTCTTTTGTATCTTTTGTAAGTGACCTTAAATCCTTTCGGCATATGAGGGATAAATCTTTCTTTTAAACTGGCAGCAGAAAAGAATAGTAATCAAATAGATAAAAGGTAAAACTAATATGACATGACGAGAAAGTGTGTCCACTATGAGGGAGCGGGAGCTAAGAGTGACACAGGCATCCCATGATCACTGTCTCTATATACACAATTCGTACAGTCTGCTTACAAATAGTGTGACCAAGCAATACAATGCTACTATTCACTGTTGCTACAACCCTCAGATACTTCACACACTGCATGCGCACTCACTTGATTTTGGCAGATGTTTTGATGTTTGCCACCCGCTGGATTTCATCTTGCAGAGTCATTTCAACACTGACTTCCAGGTCTTCCTCCTCCCCTTTGCCAGAGTTTAATCTAGAGGGAAACAAAGTCATGCTACCACTTTTCCAGCAGCTTTGCTACTAGGTGAGTCAGTCTGGCTCTGAGACTCACAGCCTGTGTGATCTGGGACAGGCACAGAACCATACAGGATGACTGTGAGGACGACAAACGTAGTGGATGGAGAAAAGCTCTGTGCACTGCAGTGTCACAAATGTAAGGTATTACTGCATTTAAGGGGTTCTCTCAAACCATGGGCTCGCCCGAGCTGGTTTGGCTCAGCGGATAGAGCATCAGCATGCGGGCTAAAGGGTCTGGGTTTGATTCCGGTCAAGGGCACATGCCCGGGTTACAAGTTTGATTCCCAGTTGGGGGGCGTGTAGGAGGCAGCCAGTCAATGATTCTCATCACTGATGTTTCTATCTTACTCTCCCTTCCTCTCTGAAATCAGTAAAATTGTATTTTTAAAAAACGGGGGCAGAGAGCTCTGAATGCAAGAGCCCATACAATTTCCTAGGACAAACCTCTGTTACTTGAACTATTCTACTAAAATGTTTCTGGTAAAATTTTTCAGGACATTTTAGAAACTCCATTAACCTGGATTTTTAAAAAATTCAATCCAATCACATCAGATAAATCAGAGATCTCAAAAGAGTTGCCAAGTCAGATGACTTTGTATTTCTTTGAGATGTGGTAAGTTTCAACCATTCAGGAACCAATTTCTATGACTATATTGTCCTATTTCAGGGTTATGCAGCCTCCATATTTCAGTTACATGACTGTCCAGCCAGACTTCCTTCTCACAGTCCCACAGGGGAGCATCATGCAACCCGCCTCCTTCTGTACAGGCTGCTGTCATTGAAGACACAGGGCTGCCCTCTGGGAATTTAAGGCATTTAGAAGTGTTTTTTAAAAATCTGACTAGCTCTGTGTGGCTGACTTCAAGAATGGAATTCAACAGTTAAAAAGCTGTACGAAAGAGGAGAAATGTAAACTTGGGCTACCAGCATGCCTCAACATCTAGCTTTTAACAGTGACTGGAAATAGAGTAAATATTTCCTTAACCCAGTCTTTCTATGGCTACTACATGGGCCCACCCAGGATACCTGACTATTAGTATTTAAGGAAACACACCTGGCTTTCTTTCTGGCCTTCTTCATCTTCTTATCCATTTTCTTCTGAATCTCTTCCCTGGAAAGGATGCAGAACACTTCCAGCACAGAGTCAGTTCCCTAGAAAGACAAAAGGCTGACTGAGTTCAGGATGGGCAACTTGTCAGCTAGCTTTTTCTCAGTAAAAACTAAAACCGTTTCCTTTTCTTCCCTTACTAGTTGTATCACTTTGGACAACTCAATCTCTCTGGGTTCTCTGTCTCATCTGTGAAGGGGGAACACCACCTCCTACTCAGAGCACTGCTCTGAAGACTAAGTAAGAGCTAATGCTGTGAGACTGCTTAAGAAAGCAAGCATGTAATCATGGTTGCTTGTAAGAACATAACAGCCATTATTAATGTGGTGGCTGACAGAAGCTCGGGATTACAAGTCCACACAGTATCATCATGAGTTTTTGCAGACCAAAGAAAAATTCATCTCCACACGGACTATGAAAGAACAGGTTTCTGAAAGGAATGCCTAGTCCTTGTTACTTCCTCCTGAGACTGGAACTCACATGGCAAGCAAGCATTCTGCCTGTTTTGTCGGTCGAGAGGTTCACAACTCTGTCCCTTCCTTCCCGCAGGATGGAGCCAGCTTTTCTGCAGGTGAGGATGCGCTGCAGAAGGAGCAACAAGGAAGAGGAAGGTTAACCTCTGAAAAGACGACTAAGAAACGCAGATAACAAAGTCATTCCCTACAACAATGCTGAGAATTACAAATTGAATAACAATTTTCACTTTCCCCACCACTCAGCTCAATTAGAGATGAGAAACAGGAATGCCTTACATCCTCAGGAGCCTCGTCAACCTCGAGGGCACCATTCTCGGCTTCATGTGTGTCCTGTACTTCAGGGGACGACCCCTTGATTTTCTTGGGCTCTGGTTCTTCTAGATCTTGAATCTGTTTTACAAAAATGGAAAATATGAAATAATGTATTCTAGGAAATGACTCTTAACCCTAATGACTTAGGAACCTCATGGACACTAGTACCCTCCACTCAGTGATCTCTCTAATCAATCCTCTTCAGTGGAAGGACATTTATTAGGATATATTAAAGACTGACTGTAACAAATGCATACAAAACCTTATTGGCTATCCTATCTCTAGTAACTTCCAGAGTATAAAAACTATTACTTAGTAACAAGGTGACAAAATAATAATTGACTCTTCATTAACATTAAAACCTTCTTAGGTAAAAGGTATTCTAGAGGGAAAGATTCAAACTGGCATTAAGAATTGCAAAAGCATTGCAAGAGAGGTTATACTTTCCCCTTAAATAAAGAAAAGCCCTCGCCTACTGATGTAGAACCTATCAAAGTGGCTGCTGGACACACCACACACCAAACTCCAGCTAAACTTAATGTCCAGCCCTGGCTGGTTTGGCTCAGTGGATAGAGTGTCAGTCTGGGTTCGATTCCAGTCAAGGGCACATGACTGGGTTGCAGGCTAGGTCCCAGTAATGGGTGTGCAGGAGGCAGCCAATCAGTGATTCTCTCTCATCATTGATTTTTTTTCCCCTCTCTCTCTCCCCCTCTTCCTTCCTCTCTGAAATAAATAAAACTATATTAAAAAACAAAAACAAAAAAACAAACAAAACAGAACCTTTCCCTCACAAAATCTTTAAGGATCTGAGATAAAGTTATAGATCACAGAATATATGTATTTAGAAACACACACACTTTAGACTTTTGTTTGAGGGGAAAGAGTCACTGATATTCTCAAGTCCATCCATGGACACTGAAGGTCCAGGGATATTAGGCTAAGAATCCCACAAACTAAAACATTAGCATGATCAGAAGCTAGACGCCTAAAGCTATCCTTCCAAGCCCGAACCCATGAGGGCGATGGAGCACAGAATGAAGAAAAACTTGTTTAGAAGTTGCAGGTTATCAATGTGACAGCATTCCTTTAGTGCTACGTGACTCTGTGTGAAGCACTCGGTAATTACATCCGATTCTAAAGCCAATGAGCCCCTAACACTGGTGAAACACGACAGGCACATGATCAGAAAAGGAATTACCTCTTGCAGGTAGGCTATGTCCCAGGCCCTCAGCTCACTGTCCGCAGCCCCCGTGATGAGTCGCTTTTCTTCTGACACCAGAACCAATCCCCACACCTACAGAGTATAAAGAGACTCCAATAGTACAACTTTTAAGACCCCAGGCTGTATGACATGACACTCCAAAAGCTTTAGTACACTGCAGTGACTTTACTTTGGCATTTGCAAAGTCTAATATTAAGGTAATTCTGTTAACATGGATTGTGAGAAATTCCACTGTTAGAAAGAAAAAATGGCCTATGGCAGAACTGTTGTCTGATAACTTGACTTTTCTCTGCAATTTGCTACCCTTAAATTTAGAGAACGGTGTTCAACGTAAATCCTAACAAGAGTCAATTCAAATGAAGATTTTTAAGTCTAATATTTCCTTGCCTCGCAAATAAAAGCTCCATTCATATCTGCTGCATAATATTCCGCTTCAAATACCTAAGAACTAAACAATAAAAATAGCAGTACTATTGCAAATCAATAACCGGAGATTTAACTCATGCTTCCTCATTTACTCCAGATATATACTTTTGAAAGCCTGGTTTAAACAAAGTAGGATGCAAAGATGTGTAATATTCCCTGATCTCTATTGAGGCGATCTAAGTTCAGGTAACTTTTATAATGACTACAATTTGCTATTCACATGTCACTGGGCCAGGTACTGTATACATAGTGTCATTAAACCTCGCTACAATCATAAAGGTGGACGCTTACTATTTAAAAATGATGAAACTAGCCCTGGCCAGGTGGCTCAGTTGGTGCACCAAAGGGTTGCAAGTTTGATTCCCCTTTAGAGCACATATCTAGGTTGGAAATTTGTTCCCCAGTTAGGGCATGTACAGGAGCAACTCAGCTCCCTCCCTCCCTCCTTCTTTCTCTAAAAAGCAATAAAACATATCCTTAGGTGAGGATTAAACACACACACACAAACAAAACAAAAAAACAACAACTCATATTCATGGGTTGAAATGTATCCAAAGCCAATTTTAAGTAAATGCCAGTATCTGCTGATGGTTGGCACCTCCCCAATCACAGACTGTCTAGGTAACAGTGGATGATTACTGCTGCTGAGAGGGGGAGAAAACCAACCTTTCCTGTTGCCCCCAATTCTTCCCTGGGCCTGGGAGCCCACATTTACCTCAGTTCGGTGGCCAACCATCGTTTTGAAGCAGTGCTGGGTATCAAGGTCCCACCATTTCACCACGGTATCTTTCCCACTAAAAGAAGAAACAGGAAAAAATATTAAGAAGAATCTTGAAACTAACACGGAGACCAAGGTCTGTCTCATTTGAAACCTTAAACAGATAACGTATGTCTAACACTGCTACTCTACCCGACTTTCTTTTAAAAAGAATCTGAGCTATCCATGGAATATTTCTAGATATGGTATGGCTCAATTGGTTGGTGCTTCGTTTCATGCACCAAAAGGTGTCGGGTTCGATTCCCGGTCAGGGCACATGGGGGAGGCAACCGATTGGCTTCTCTCTAAAATCAGTAATGATGGTAAGTTTCATCTGTAAGCCCATCGTGTTTATCATCACAGCAGGAACATTCTCACACACTGTAACAGAAACTTCTTAGATCTCCCTGCTCCCTAGGCTCCCATGTCATTTTTCTCTACATCCTGAAAATGCCGCCTCGGTGCAGTCGGTAAGCCTTGATTTCTTCAAATCCATTTCTGTATTTAAGGCATACTGCCTGGATTATTTTAACAGCTCTTCGTCTGGCTGCTCTGCCCTTTCCTGTTCCCTTGTCACATCCAATATATTGTACTTCTGTCCAATAATCTCAATTTTTTAAGTTCACACCAGACTCAAAATCAGGCTCTTCATCAGCACCCTTCTCAAACCTCCCATCATCTGGCTCTAAAATTCCCTGCCAATAGGCTCTAGTCTGTCCTGCTCCCTCACTGATACAAATCTAATTAAATCCCCTTTCATGACTAAAGTGGGGAAAAACAAAAATCCTATTTACAAAGTCTTTCCTACAAAATCCCACTTCCTTTAATTCCCCTAAACTATAATGTGCATATTCCAGTAGAATTGCAGTCATTCCTGCTCTCATGGAATCTATTATCTGAACAGGACACACTGGTGTTCCACCCACCCCACAGTGGCCTAGCATGCGTGCTCCTTCATAAATTCCCGAGTCGTTCCTATGGCTCTTCTAGCTACTGCCTGGCAAATCTCAGGACCGCAAACTTCCCTGGGTGGCCATTCCTCAGGAATGATAACTGTTACATTAGGCTAACCCTATACAATTGCTGATATCTGACCAATCATTTTTGACCTACACAAATGGAAATTTCAAATGGTTAGACCTAGATGTCAGAAGGCCTAAATACGGAGCACGTCTCTTCTTGACAGGCTAAACAAGCGATCGCCAACCAGTGGTCCGTGGATCACTGGTGGTCCATGAGGTCCTAAAGGTTGGTGATTGATGGTTTAAGGAAACCTTTGGAGCAGCAGTTTCCAACTGGTGGTCTGCGAGGTCTGAAAGATTGGTGACCACTGGGCTAAACCAAATACTTAGTATTCACCTCTGCCCACTGCTCCATATTGTGATTTCCTGACTTTCTGAGGATC
Source organism: Pipistrellus kuhlii (assembly GCF_014108245.1). Lineage (NCBI taxonomy): Eukaryota > Metazoa > Chordata > Mammalia > Chiroptera > Vespertilionidae > Pipistrellus > Pipistrellus kuhlii. The sequence goes on from NW_023425523.1 coordinate 9,886,609, forward strand.
CAGAAAGTGCACAGCTCATACTATAGAAGGCACATCAAAGAGGTTAAGGAACATGGAAAAGCTGGTATCAGAAAGTAGAATTTAAAAATACTTTGAGTAACTTCAGATAGCTTCTATGATACTGTCTGAGAGGGGAGGGGAGAAGAAAGGAAAGCAGAGAAAACAGAGGAAACTAGAACATGAGCTTGAGTGTAGGGTGAAGAAATGAGTAAGCAATGAAGCAAATTGCCTCTTTAAAACCCTCCACCTAGAGAAGAACTGGAAGTGAAACTTTTTCTTTACCTGCTGACTAGCAGGTTCTTTTCTCGTAGGAACAAAGCTTGTGTGATGGCGTCCTTGTGCCCCTTTAGACGGTAGAGGCCGCTTTCATTGATCACGTCCCACACAATAATATCTGTGTCCTAAAGGGATCAAATAATACAGAACCTTCTTTTATCATATAAAGGCCTAATAGGATGCAACATTTTTTTTTACAAATTTTTATTATATACCCCTCCACGTAGTTAGCCAATTGTCTAAATACCATTTTATAAGTCACCCATTATTTTCTACTACTCAGAAATATCATCTCCAAAATATACTCATTAGGAATAAGAAAGTAATTTGTTTCTGGAACTCTCATTAAGTTGTAATAATTACCTATTTTGTACTAATATGAGATTAATGTTTTCAATTATGACTTCACAGTGCATTTTAATATCTGAAACCTCTTAAAAAAAAAATCTAATCCTGAAAAAAAAAAAGCCACAAAACTGAAACTCTCTTTTATTAGTCTTCTTTCCCCAAATTCTAGAGTTTATGATTCATTTGTTTTTTCCATAAATGTTTTAAAATTATTTGATCATGTTCTAACAACAACAAAACCCATTGGGATACTTATTTAAATTGCTTTTACTATACAAATTAATTAGAAAACACTAGCATCTTTTTAATACTGTCTTTTTATTTAAGCACATGGTTTGTGTGTCTATTCAAATCTTCTGTTACTTTCTTTAGTCAAGCTTCATAGTATTTTTCTGGCTGTTACTTAATAAACCATTGTAAATGGAATCTTTTACATTTTCTAACTTTGAGATATAAGAAAGCTACCAACTTTACTAAACTCAATGGCAACGATAACCATTTTGTCTCTGCCCTCACGTACTATTTTGGGTAGCACTCCCACAATGATGTTATATAGCAGTTACCAGGGGCGAACACATTTTGTTCCTATAGCTAATGGGCTCTAATCAAGACTATGACAGAAAACAAAAGGAACCTCCCCATTCAGACCCATTCTTCTTGCTCTGTTTCTATCACTTATACTGTTGTGTACACGATGTGCCCATTTTTCATCCAACAATTTTTGTGTACATCCTGCTTAAGCTTAGGGTTACAGTCCTTTACTAGATCAAAGTCAGGGCACCTATTCAAGGTCTCACCTTGGACCCAGATGCCAGCCTGCCTCCCAGCTGATCATACTTCAAGGAAGTGATGGCTGCTTTGTGTCCATTGAAGGTTACATTTCCTTCCCCACTCAGGAGACTGAAGATTCGAATAGACCCATCCTCATAACCAACAGCTAAGTGCAGCCCATCTGGGGAGGGGCACAAGCAAGTGACTTCTTGTTTAAGCCCCTGAAGGATAAGGATCTGAAATCAAAACAATAAAAATAAGAGGAAGTAAGCATGTCATTAAGGAAAGAGTGGGATTAATCAAGCACCATAAAATTAAGAGCACCAGAAACTTCAGATCAGTCTTACAAATAATAATGAAACTGGTATCCATCTCAACTTTTTAAATATAGGAATTATTATTAGTACTGGGCAATGAAACATTCAAGAAAAGGCAAAATTATTTTCTCCAAAGCTCTACATTAGTGTAATACATGCAGAAATTTGCCAGGCAATGGTATGAATAACTAAGTTCTTATCCCATGTCGTGAAGTGGTTTTCCATAAAGGGCTGTGAACACATCCTCAGCTTCACACAGCCCCATCTTCTAAGAAACCAACCTAGGTGGCACCAGAGTGCTATGGTGGTTACCCAGCAGCAAACCTGCGCAGCAACCAGTATCCACGTATTAACTTCTTGGAAGACAGTGAGTGGGCAAGATCAAAAGGCCTGTGTTTGTTTTGGTAGCAGTGGTAGGCTTATGTATTTAGAGTTACACAAAGTATCAAAGCCTAGTTTGACAACCTCAGCTGAATAAGTAAGAAAAAGATTCAGTCAACACAGCAGAGAACTATTCCTTTTAAATGCCTCCATTTTAACTGGCTGTGAGGACAAATAGAAGAACCTGACAGAGAAGTGGTAAAGCAGAGAAACACACACATGTAGGGAATAATGATTACAAATACTTACCTTAAGTATCGCTATAAATAGATTCCAAAGAGGTAGGCTCCTGATACCTGGCTATCTAGAACCAAAGAGAAAAGATTTCCCTTCTAGGGGCACACACATTCAAAATCTGGGCACGAGAAATCTGAGCTCTCCTGCTTCTGCCTCTCCATCCTCAAATACCCGTGTGTCAACACTGACCCAGGCGATTTCTGGCTTACCTTCTCTCCTTTTCGCAAGTCCCAGATGAAAACGTGCTCACAGGCTGGCACTGCCACGTAACGGCCCTTTTCCCCACGAAGCGTCACAAAGACAACATTGCCTTTCTGGCTGCCAATGAGGCCAAAGACTGCGCTGGCAACATAGCGAAGGTACTGCTTGGTGAGCCCCATGTTGGAAGCTCTGAAACCGCAGGTGAGGCAGCTGCACGGGCAAGAGGAGAGAACTCAGTCCTTTGGGTATGTTGTTCTGTTAGGCTGGCAAACACCAATTGTTCATCATGTGGTTAACTTATACAATAATTCAAGGCATAAAATACCTGGACATCTTACTTTTTTACTCATCGATGATTCAACATGTAATCAATCCCTCATTTATCAAGTTGCAAACTGCTCACATTGTCATGCCCTCTCACAAATATCTGACGTATGGCCTCAATGTCGCTAAATTAGTTTCTGTCCATTTAATCACCCTCTTAAGTTTTTACACCAAGACCGAGAGCCTGGGACTGAAAATATTTATCAACAAACATTTATTGTAAACTTACTGATTAGAAAGGTACTGCTGTATATGCTAGGTCAGTGGTCGGCAAACTCATTAGTAAACAGAGCCAAAAAGCAACAGTACAATGACTGAAATTTCTTTTTAGAGCCAAAATTTTTTAAACTTAGACTTCTTCTAACGCCACTTCTTCAAAATACACTAGCCCAGGCTGTGGTATTTTGTGGAAGAGCCACACTCAAGGGGCCAAAGAGCCGCATGTGACTCGAGGGCTGCAGTTTGCCGACCACGGTGCTAGGTCAACAAACTCCCTGACCTCACAGCAATTACCTTTAGCACAGTGATTCTCAATCGCCATAAGCACCCCGCTCACCTGGGGCTCAGTAGAACAGATGGCAGGGACCCACACCACCTCCTCTTCCCAAGACTTTTCATTTCTAACAAGTTCCCAAGTGCTGCTGCTGAGTTCCTCGTTTGAGACCTACTCTAGTACAGTCAGGGTCGCCCCCTCCCCTTGGCACAGAAAAATGGCACAGCAACGTGGCACACTCTTTTTGAAAGATGCCATAGTTCAGTTCCCACACTAAGTCAAGTTCACTGAAAACACTGGTTATGGATAAGAGACAACACATGAAGGAAGTAACAAGCCAAGCCCACGTGTCCTTGACATGGTAACCTGAAAAGTACTAAGCCCCCAAACACTTGTGCACTTAAAAACACAGTAACCACTCACTGGCCCATTTTTCTTAGCACAGTAACCACCGTAAAACCAGTTAAAAATCAAGGAAAGATAATATTCCCGTGGTGATAATGCCCTTAACCTGCGCCATTTATCAACACCTCCCCGATTCATCTTATTCCTTAACATGTTGTTCCTCATGCTAGTCCTTGGCCATCTCCCAATTCTTTCCAGTGTTTTCCTCGGAGACGTCACAGAGACAGTCTCCGCAAAGGGACTGCCACATCTTTGTTTCCAGCCCTGTCCACATCCGTGAAAACTGATTAGACATCCCCGTTAGAATATATTGCAGCATCACGTTTAAGATGTCTAAAAACATACCTACTTTGCTTCCCGACCCCTTGTTATATTTTTTTCTTCTTCTGACTTTAAGACACACAAATCTCCTAGCCATTCAGGCTCAAAATCTTGTAGTAACCTTTGGCTCATTAATAAAAAATATTATAGCAGCCAACAGGTGTTTACTATAGCAGCTTCATGACTTACGGTGGGTGGGAAGGCCTTCCCAATAAACCCACTGTATTACTGCTCATCGAAACGCAGTTAATACACCCAACCTACAGAGCATCACAGCATCACAGCTCAGCCTATACGTGAGCACCATCATCTAACACACTCTATGGAGAGTATGGGCGGTTTGCTCTTGTGATTGCGTGGCTGATGGGGAGCTGGGGCTTACTGCCCAGCTCAAAGAGCATCCTGCTGCACAGAGTGGGTCTGGGAAAAGATCAAAATTCAAAGTGCAGTTTGCATGGAAAGCATACCCCCCTTTTCCCACTATCGTGAAATAGAAAAATCCCAAGTAGGGACCATATGTGCATGATGACTAGTTATGTATCTAACCGAAGAAATTGTATACAATTGTCTAGTAACATACAGCAACTGAGTCACTTCAGTTTTTTAATATACTTAAAGCACGTAGAGCACCTCGCATGTTGTAAACATCAATGTAAAATAATTCTTCACCATAACCTTCCAAGGCAGGGACTGCTGTTATTTGCAATTTTACAGGCCAAGGAAACCAGGCGGGGATGGGAAACGGCTAGGCCACAGCCACAGAGCGCGTTTTATTTTATTTTTAAAAAATATTTTATTGACTTTTCACAGAGAGGAAGAGAGAGGGATAGAGAGTTAGAAACATCGATGAGAGAGAATCATCCATCAGCTGCCTCCTGCACACCCCCTACTGGGGATGTGCCCGCAACCAAGATACATGCCCACCTGGGACCTTTCAGTCCCCAGGCCGACGCTCTGTCCACTGAGCCAAACCAGTTTTGGCAACACAGAGCGCGTCTTAAATGCCAGAGCCACATTCAATCCAGGCTCACGCCAGCATGTCTCGTTAACCACCAAGCTTCTCAGGGCCCCTGCCCGCGTGTGTCGGAAACTCCCACCTCGCCGACCGTCTCTGAGGGAGAACCCTTACCCCCCAACCACCCCCTACTTCCGCTTCCAGCCTTTTTATCCCTGAGCTCCGGTACCTATTGCCCATCCAGCACCCCCGCCTGCATTTTTAGGAAAATCTTTTTCATTCCAAAGTCGTCGTACTACTACCACCAGCCTGATTTTTTCGCTGCCCCGACCCCAAAGCCCTTGAAAAGACTAAATGGTGTGCCGTTGTTCCCAAGAACTCATCCTAAATCCGCCCCTCTTCATGCCTCACAGGTGCTCGCTCAGGTTCCCTTCCGCGTCCTGCCACCTGGCCTTCCGGTCACCTGCCACAACGAGCACTGCCCCCTCTGCCTATCCGAATGGCGGTGTCCTCGGAGGCCCACTCCCTCCGGGGCTGGTCCAATTCCCACGGCCTTTCCCGCAGCCTCCATCCATGCTTGACCGTCTTCCACTCAACTAGGCGCCCTCGCCGGTCTCATCGCCGCCCTCCCGCGCCCCAAACACGTTGCTGCCATGCTGCACGGAAGGGCTGGGGCGTCCCCGAACCGAGCCTTCCGTCTGGAGAAGGTGAGAGGAATCCGCACACCGGCCGCGCCGCCATGGAGACCTCGGGCGAGCCGGGGCTGCACGCGCCGGCCCGGGGGGTACGTACGCGCGCGGCCTCCGCCCAGGCGTCCCTCCACCCCAGCGGCCGGCCCCAACCCCCTCCCGCCTCGGCTGCTGCGGGCAACCCCGCAGGTCTCAGCCGGGAAACGGAGTTGGGGAGCGGAGCACCCCGAGGGTACTCACCTCAGCCGCCTGAGTCCTCACCGCAGCTTCCCACGAGGCTCCGGGCGCTCTGGACCCGCCCCTTCCGGTCCTCCGGCCTCTGTAGCCGGAAATGACGTAAGAACCGGGCTCTGATTGGCCAGCGCCGGCCGGGAACGGAAGTCGGTGTTTCGCAGCCCCGAGCCTCTGCAGCTGATCACTCCGGCTTCCAGGGACTTTGATCGCCTCGGCCTTCCAGCTCCGGGAAGAGTGGTCCGGAATGCCGATCGGCGGCTTTCTATGAGGAGTGTAACCCGCCCCGCCTGCCGCCCGGATGGGATCGCGGGAGTGAGGTGAATGGGGGGTGCAGAGGCCGGGAGGGGAGGCGGGCGGAGCGGGCCGGGGGCGCGGTAGGGGCGCGCTGGACTCACCCCGGCGGGGTGTGCGGGCAGAGGGTCAGTTCTGTGGGTTCTCTGGGAGAAGGATCCTTCCCCGCTGCTGGGTTTCTCTTTCCCGATGCGCCGTCGGGGACGGCTTACCCAGGAGGAGAGAGGAGGTATGCAGACCCGGGCACGGGGATCGTGATGCTGTGGTCACGGGGGAGGCGCGTGCCCTGCGTGCGGGAGCCCTGCTGGTGATAGTCCCAGAATGGGATCTATAGGTTGCCCTGGTGGACTGGCCGAATGGTCAGAATCCCCGTTCCGTGCCGAATGGTCTGGATCCCCGCAGTCCCCGGAGTGACATTGGTCCGGCTTCGTGTTTCCGCTCCCTGGCCGCTGGAGGGGGAAGTGACCTGAGCTGACGCCCCCTCGCTGGGCCACTGAGGCTTAGGTGCGCTTGCAGTTCTATTCGCCTGTATAGTTGGGTTTCCTAGAAATGTTCAGAAATGAATCCTGATGTCTATAGCTGAGGACAATGAAAGCTAACCTGTGCTTCAGTAGAAAACTTCGTAGGCTACCTGCCATCTAGATCACACCCCTTGCATTATCTGATTCTAAGAAAGCTGTTTTACAACTGTGTAAACTGTAGATAACTAATCTCAAATTTAATAAAAGTTGTTGTTAGAGCTGCTGTGACTGAGCACTAAGGTTGTGCCTCTTATAAAGTTCCCTATACATACACCATACAAGAGTATAACCCTAACTTATTTAAATTTAAAATTGCTCAAAGTATTAATACTTACAATTGAAAATAGTAAAGTTCTTTTAATGTTGTACTACTAACTCACCATACCAGCATGTGCTTTGGATGTTTTTGAATGATGGTGTTGAATTTGATCTGTGCCATGGACACGTTTTAGAAATATTTTTGTATTGCTCTATTTATTGTTGACATATTGACTGCTTGTTTGTTTTCCATGTAAGTAAGTTTTTTTTGGGGGAAAAAGTCATTCTTTCCATTTGCATAGAAGGACTTAAATACAATGGATTTGATGTTGGGATGCAGGTATCGTGCACAAATATCTAGTGTACCCTGACTAAATATTGCAATACAAAGACTTAAAGAATGGTAAGCCTGTAATTTATGCAAAGACAGTGAAAATGAACTGGTCAAAATGGGAGGCTAAGCGCAGCTGGTGTGGCTCAGTTGGTTGTGCATGGCCCCCATGTGTTTGGTGCACATGCCATGCAGGGATGGTTCCATGCAGGGTTGGGGGCTCCATCCCAGTAGAGGGCGTGCAGGAGGCAGCTGATTGATGTTCCCTCTTATCGGTGTTTCTATCTCTCCCTCTCCCTCACTCTGAAATCAAGAAAAACATTTTTTTAAAGGGAGATCAAAGGCAAGGACCAGCTCTCTTTGTAATTTCATCTAGGCCTATCTAATCAGTGGAAGCATTTTGAAGAATAAGTACACAGATATAAGTGGAAAATGATACTGTTTTCTTCTTATCCAGACCACAATTAGGTTGTTTTGAGACAGTGATCAAGGTGTTCTGCTTAATTCTCTTGTCTTTTTTAAAAAATTGATGTTTTTAATAGAGAGGAAGTAGGAGAAAGAAAGACATCAATTTTGTTGTTCCATTTACTTATGCATTCATTGGTTGATTGTTGTATGTGCACTGACCGGGGATTGAACCTATCCTCTCTCCTTACCTGAGCCTTCTGTTTGCATTCTTTTTTATTTTATTTTATTGATTTTTTACAGAGAGGAAGGGAGAGAGATAGAGAGCTAGAAACATCGATGAAAGAGAAACATCAACCAGCTGCCTCCTGCACACCCCCACCGGAGATATGTCCGCAACCAATGTACATGCCTTTGGCCGGAATCGAACCTGGAACCTTTCAATCCGCAGACCGACACTCTATCCACTGAGCCAAACCGGTTTTGGCATCACTAGGATTCTTAATCTGAGTCTGGGAACTCTGTGACATTTATTTGGAAATCTGTGCTTGTATGAGCTTATGTGCTCACGTCTCGGGTGATGAAAGGATCTTTATCACTCATGTGATTTTCAAAAATGTTAAAAATTGCCGAAACCGGTTTGGCTCAGTGGATAGAGGTCCCAGGTTCGATTCTGGCCAAAGGCATGTACATTGGTTGCGGGCACATCCCCGGTAGGGGGGTGCAGGAGGCAGCTGGGCGATGTTTCTCTCTCATCAATGTTTCTAGCTCTCTATCTCCCTTCCTTTCTGTAAAAAAATCAATAAAATATATTTTAAAGATGTTAAAAATTATTGTTCTTAAGGATAAGGAATCAGATTTTCCTGCCTAGCTTGGCTTTGGGGCTCCATTTGCATCATTGGGGAGGAGGAGATTTAAATTTCTTTTTAGTTAGAAAGTCAATTTCTGTTTAGAGATGGAGCTGAAAAAAGAATTTACTCTTTGTTAAAATGCCATGGCACTGCCCTTAAATGCCATTAAACTCTGCCCTACAGTAAGCACTCTGACTGTTACTTACTGCTCATTTAACATTCAGTATCTTGTGGGTCACAATGACTTAAGATCTGGGAAGGTGGGCTAACAAGATGAGATTGGAAATAAAGGAGAAACCCAAGTCTGTACTGTCAAAGAAGATAGTAGTGTCAGGAAGGAAAGAATCAATAGTAAATGCAGCTAAAAGTTGATTAGCTCTTGGAATCCACATTTGGGGAGTTATTGTTGACTTTGAAAGGGCAGTTTCAGCATTGTTGGAGAGATGGAAGCAAAACTGCAGTACGTGGCATAAATGGAAGAATAGGAAGTAGAGCTGCAAAACAGATTCCTTTTAAAAAGTTAAGCAGTGAAAAGAGTTTCCATTTCCGAAGGAGCAATGAGTTAGGGACCTTTTTTGGGAATAGGCAGACTGAAGGCAAGGAGATCAAGATGTTGTGAAAGAGAATTGAGGATACTGCATTCTCTTAAAGAACGAGTCTAGTGGAAAGGGAATGTAGTCTCCATTTGTCCTCTCTTCAGCTTGTGCAGTTCAAGTCTGAATACTTGTGAACAGATTGATAGAACTTGTGGTGCCTCCAGTTTCAAAGGCCAATTCTCTGGACTAAGTATAAACTTGTAGATAAAATTAGTTTGTTTCAAAATGATTTCAAGGAGTGTTTAGTAGCAAATAAAAATAATCTTCTCAAGCAATTTTATCCTGGTATTGAGAGGAGACAGTTAAGCATGAGCAGAGCAGAATGTAGGCCTTTACACTTCATGCTTTCTCCATCTCCTTCTCTACTTAGTTTAAACCTTTGTTATCTCCTACTGTTTGATGGACGCAAACTCCCTGCTTCTCAATCTGTATTTCCGCCACATTATCCTTAACTGAACTCTTTAAATTGTACATATTATTTATCTTTGTGTCTCTTGCAGCACCTAGCACTCACTCTCCCTGTCCCCTCAACCGGCCCCTCATTAGCAGACACTTGGTGAATATTGAATGACTATTCCTATATTTCTGGAAAGAATTGGTGGTCCCTGTGATTATTTTAGTGGCTGTAATTCTCTGAAAAGAATTTGTGCTTAAATAATTCCTCTTCCTATTTTAGAAAAGCTGGGGGGGGGGGGGAATTAGAGGGGGAAAAAACTTAGCAATCCTTCATTGTACATTGATTTTTAATAGACTGTTTAAGTAACTGTAATTGTATTCAGTAGGGTTTTGTTATTTGTTCTAATAGAAGTAAAGTAGTGTCTGTGCTTCTCTATTAAAACATTGGTTTCTTGCAGAAACCGGTTTGGCTCAGTGGTAGAGCGTCAGTCTGCGGACTGAAAGGTCCCAGGTTCGATTCCGGTCAAGGGCATGTACATTGGTTGCAGGCACATCCCCAGTAGGGGGTGTGCAAGAGGCAGCTGGTTGATGTTTCTCTCTCATCGACGTTTCTAGCTCTCTATCTCTCTCCCTTCCTCTCTGTAAAAAATCAATAAAATATATATTTTTAAAACATTGGTTTCTTTTTCTCTTAGGCTGACGTCTCCAGTGGATATTGAGTAGCTGAGGATTCTGGGAAAAGACCAGCTGAAGCTCCCATTCCATGGATCCTTTGGGGGCACCTTCCCAGTTTGTGGATGTGGATACGCTGCCAAGCTGGGGTGACTCTTATGAAGATGAATTAAATGCTTCTGATACTGCAGCCGAAACAGACACCATTAGATCACCTTTTCCCTTTAACAAGACCGTCAATGGAAAAGTGATTCTTTGGTAATTCTTCGGTTAAATCGTATCACGATATGACAATACATTATCGAAACTTCATCTTAATTTCTTTTTTACTCAGAGTTTCTTCTAAACTTTTTTTTGTAAGCCCCAGCATTGTTGAAATGTTGCTTTGCATAGACATATGTGCTCTATTAAGGTATAACTGACATACGATAAACTGCACACATTTAAAGTGTACAGTTCGGTAAGTTTTGGCATATGTATACCCCCATGAACCCATCACCACAATCAAGATAGTGAATATATGTATCACCCCCATCAAATATTTTTTGTTTCCCTTTGAAATCCCTTTCTCCTGTCCTTCTCTGCCTCCACATCCCCAAGCAACCGTTGACCATTCTGTCACTGTAGATTGGTTTGCATTTTCTAGAGTTTTACTACTTTTTAGTCTGGCCTCTTTCATTCAGCATAATTATTTGAAAGTTCATCTATCTTATTGAATGTATTAGTAGTCATATAATATTTTTTTATAAAAAGCTTTATCCAGATACAATTCGCCAATTTAGATGATATGAGCCAGTGGTTTTTAGTATATCACAAAGTTGTCTAGTCATCACCACTGTCAATTTTAGAACATTTTCATTGACCCAAGGTTCTATACTCGTCAGCAATAACTACCCATTTCTCTTTTCTCTGCCCTCATCCTCCAAATACACACATACACAATCTCTCAATTCTAGGTAACCACTAACCTGCTTTCTCTCTCTATAGCTTTACCTATTCTGGACATTTAATATACATTGAATCAATTGTGGCTTAGTGTGATGTTTTTTAAGCTTCATCCATGTTGTAGTGTGAATCAGTACTTCATTATTTTTTATGGCCAAATAATACCTCATTGTATGGATACACCACATTTAGTTTATCAATTTATTAGTGGATGGGCAGTTCAATTGTTTTCACATTTGGGGTATTATAAATAACACTGCTGTGTCTAAATTCTTTAAACCAACCACTTCTGCATTATGAGCATTTTGTTACAATGAAACAAATGTGAAGGAAGCAAAGGAGTAACATGGTTTTATTTGTTTTAGACTTGTAGGGATTGCTATAAATATCTATCTAATGAAGTGTAAAGATCTTAATTTACTTTCTCGTGTTGATATTTTTATGATGTAAAAATATTTCTCTCTTTTCCTCATCCCGCCAGATTAGTCTTTCAGAGAGTAGTATGTTTTGCAAGAATTAGAAACTAGCTTTCTCATCTCCCTCCTCAGCCCCACACTTGCTCTTTATGTTTGCTCAGGAAAGGAGATGTGGCATTGCTGAACTGTACAGCCATTGTGAATACCAGCAATGAAAACCTCACAGATAAGAATCCTGTGTCCGAGAGTATCTTCATGCTGGCGGGGCCTGATCTGAAGGAGGAGCTCCAGAAACTGAAAGGTGAGTGGATTTTCTTAAGGACTTACTGCGTAGGAAGAGTCTTCGGCAGGAGCATGGTGGACTCGAATTGAATGAAAGCAATCTGTCTGGTATCCAGCACTGCCTTTCAGTTCCACCCCCTTTCTTCACCCCGGTTGCCCCATTTCCGCACACAGTTGGGTTTCTCTGGGTTGCTAAACCAGTTACTTCTAGGTCATTGACTGTCTCCCTTCCAAAATGTTGATGCTCATTTGCTTCATGTTCTCTCCCATTCTTTTCATCTCTGTTTTCATACCTATCATATTGCTCACTGTCATTTTGGGAACAGGGAAATGTATTTAATCCATATTTCTAGCTGAAATTTCTCAATGTCCTTCGATTGTCTCTGTGTCATGCATTGTTTAGTTGTTTTCTTTCTAACCCCACCATGACATTTGTGCTCCTTTGCTCCCAGGGTGCCGGACGGGTGAAGCCAAATTGACAAAAGGATTTCACCTAGCGGCCCGGTTCATCATTCACACTGTGGGACCCAAGTACAAGAGCCGCTACCGCACAGCAGCCGAGAGCTCCCTGTACAGCTGCTACCGGAACGTGCTGCAGCTGGCCAAGTACGGCCTTCTCGCTCCCTGGCCAGAGCAGGCCACACTTTGCTAAAGGCCCTGGTTTTACAAGGAAGCCTAGCTCTGGAAGTCAGAATTTGAGGGATTTACAATAGATAATCTCAGAGGACCCTGAAGATAGAGCCCATTGTATTATCAAACTTAGCAGTAAAAGGAATGGCTTTGGTGACTTGAGAATGTAACTTGTTCTCATTTTACCCAATCTTTATGTGGAATATGTTTCCCCCAAATGGTGCAATTAAGTTATAAGTTAATATAATTCTTAAATACTGCAATTGTGTTAACTGATATGGTAGATTTGTTGAAGGGACAGGGAAGGAGAAGTTAAGCTGTGTTTCAAAATTAGTTAAGGATTGTGAACGTTTGTAGTGTAATTTTTGTGTTTTCTGTTGGGTTGCAGAGAGCAGTCAATGTCTTCTGTTGGATTCTGTGTCATCAATTCTGCAAAACGAGGTTATCCTTTGGAGGACGCCACACACATAGCCCTTCGTAAGTTATATTGGAGATGCTGTGCATACATTGGCTTAGCACTTCATACATGGGATTGGGGTTGCTGGACATAAATTGAGTCTTAAAAATTTTATATCACTAGCGAAATAGTTCTAGCCAAAGAAGAGTCGTTAACTGACCATGGCACCCGGAGAGACGCTTGTATTGATGAAGTGTAAAGATCTTAATTTACTTTCTCGTATTGATATTTTTATGATGTAAAAATATTTCTCTCTTTTCCTCATCCTGCGCGGCTAGAGAGCAGGTCCAATTCCTGAGTAGAGGAGCTGCTGATTGAGAAATAAAAGAAAGAAAGAAAAAAGACCCAAAATGGAAGGAAAAAGCTGGGAACTGGGCAGGACTGCTGCCCTCTTATGCTGGAGAGACAGTGACCCAGAGCCCATACAGCATGTTTGTTTTATACCCCCAAATACCAGGAAGTTTCACCAGAAGTCAAGACAAAGGAGATTATTTGCATTCTTTAGTAGGCCCGAGCATTCCTGGTGCTTGACTGGGTTTATATATCAAAACACACCTGGGCTGAAATGAAGGTCAAGCTGACAACACTCTTGCCTTTTTGGCAAAGTGTGTTCCCAGGGCATGGCTTTGCCAAGGCCACTGGGTTCAGCTGACAATAATTAAAGAATGCCCATGTGCCTTCGCAGGCGCTCTCTACATTTTTTTCCATTTGAATGGAAGATATGCCCATTAAAATGAGACCAAGCTAAGAAGTATGGCCAATATGTTGGGTATTCGAATCCTAATTCAGAATAATCTTAATGGGCTGCAGCAGTAAAGCCAAAACGGATTTTATAATAGCAGATTCACATAGCACTTCGGAGTTTAAACCACAGCATCTTATGTGCCATTTGAATACATACAACCCTGATGTTCGGTTTAAAAAAAGACTGAGCTCAATCATTAGAAGCCAGAACGTCATGTATGTAATATTCTGGTAAAAATAGGGCGTTCGGCTCGAGAGGGCCCGTGATCTTACTGTGTTATATGCAGATTCATTCCACATCTAGAGTTTGTATGTAGTTCTGCATCTCACATGTCATGAGACACAGACAAGCTGGAGGGCAGATGGTTTGAAACTATATTTTAGCTCCTCATATTTATTTTTTGTTTAAATATGAGGAGCTAAAAGTCTTATATCCACCAAAAAATTACAAATATATTAGCAAGTACAGAATTAGCAAATACAAATAAGGAATTGGCCTCAGTCTTAAGTAGTCTTATTTAATAATTAGCTATTTTAAAAACTAAGCTTCTTACTGCTCAAGAATTTCATAGTAAATTTATATATTTGTAGATAGAGTATTATTTATATATATTATATATTGGACTGAACTTCTTGAGGAGCAGAGATCTTATCTTTTCATTGGGCAGAGACCTGAATGAAATGATAAGTGATCCATTACAAAAATAAAACTTTGAAGAGTTTGATTTTTCTTTATATGTAAATAACTTCTTCTTCTTTTTTTTTTTTTTAATAATCTTTTGTTTTTTCCTCAGGCACTGTAAGGAGATTTCTAGAGATTCATGGAGAGACCATTGAAAAAGTAGTATTTGCTGTCTCTGAACTTGAAGAGGTATTTTGCTAATTATGTTGCATTGTTCAAATCTTACAGACCAATATATCTTATGAATAGAGATGCACAAATCTTTAACAAATTACTAGCAAACTGAATCCAGCAACATATAAAAGGGTTACCAAATGGGATTTATCTCAGGACTGTAAGGTTGGTTCAATATACAAAAATCAATCAATGTAATGAACCATAGTAATAGAATAATAATAGAATCAAAGATGAAACCACATGATCATCTCAGTAGATACAGAAATTGGACAAAAATCTGACAGCCTTTCATGATAAAAGCACTAAGAAACTGGGAATAGAAGGTAACTTTCTTAACCTGGTAAAGGGCATCAGTGAAAGACCTGTTGGCAATTAGATGTGACATTGTAGGTTTATCAGTTATAAAAATATACCACTCTGGTGGCTGTACATGTGTTGGGACATGGGGGCATATGAGAAATCTTTGTACCTTCTCAGTTTTGTTTGGAAGCTTAAATTGCTTTTTAAAAAGGTCTTTTTTTTTATTTTTTTTTTTTTTTAATGAGCAGGAGTGTTAAATAGGCATTACTTTAGAAAAGTAATGACCAATAAGCACAGGAAAAGATGCTCCACATTTGTCATTAGGAAAATGCAAATAGAAAACACTTTTCATTCACTGGTATGGCTGTCTTTACATAGATAATAACAAGTGTTGGTGAGGATGTAGAGCAATCCAAACTTCCATACATACCTATCTAGTGAGAATGTAAAATTGCGCAGCTCATTTCCACAAAAAGTTTAACAGAAATTTCAGTCTTAGGTAAAGACAAAAGAAAATTGAAAACATTTGTCCACACAAACACTGTACATGAAATATTTATGTCAGCATTATTCATAACAGTCCAAAAGTGGGAACAACCAAATGTAATCAACTGATGAGTTGACAAATGTGTATGAACATACAATGGAATATTAAGCTATAAGAAGGAATGAAGTACTGATACAGGCTACCATGGGGGTGTACCTTGAGATTGTTACACTAAGTGAAAGAAGCCAGACACAAAAGCCCACAGACTGTATTCCATTTTTATGAAATGTCCAGAATAGGCAAATCCAGACAGACAGACAGAGAGTGAATTAGTGGTTGCCAGTGTTAGGGAGGAAGGAGAATGACATAGCTATTGAGTTTAGGTTTTCTTTTGAGGATGATGAAAATGTTCTGGAATTAGATAATAGTGATGGTTCTACAACTTTGTGAATATACTAAAACCCATGGAAGTATAATATTTTAAAAGGGTGAATTTTATAGTATGTGAATTCTTTCTCAGTTTTTTTTTAAAAAGGCTATAAAAATGGTGTCGCTTATGTGTCTACTTTATACATGAAAGATGATGCAATATTACAGGTGAACAAAAAGAAAACTGATATGATTTCTTGAATGATTTCATTGTTCAATTCTGTCATTCTTAGTTTTTTTTAATACTTAGTTTTTTAGTATAGTTGGGAATAATTAATGGTAAATGATAAAATAATTTCTAGGATGATGAAAAAGATACAGGAAAAATAAGAGCAATAAATGCCTATAATGAATCAATGATTTATAAATGAGTCAAATGAACCATCTCATATGGAAATTATAAAATAGAATGAGTTTCATTCTAATTTTTTTAAAAAAAATTTCCTTTGGGAAACTTCTAAAAAAGAATAAAAGTCTTGAAATAGCAATTCTCCATAATGAGTATTAAGAAAAATACTCAAAATTAAACCGGGTCAGTGGACCGTGATGGCTCACTGAGGATTGGGAAGGAGCATCTGAGATGAATCTTGAAAGACATGTCATTAGTAAGGTGAAGGGTGGGGAGGGAATAGGGGTGTCAGGACCTGCGCTTCCAGGCTCGGTCATGAGGAATTGCCAGAATGGGAGTCATGTTTAACTAGCTAATGATGTCCTGATCTTTAATACAAAACTGAAGGAGGTCCAGACAGCATCCATCAGGAGGCTCTCTTCACAGTGTCTGAGCACTGAGCACTAAGCACTGAGGGGCCTGCTTCATCACTTCGTGATTTATCACAGAACATCTTGCTTTTCCGACACAGGCTACTTACCAAAAGCTGCTCCCTCTGTACTTCCCAAGGTCATTGAAGGAGGAGAGTCGGTCATTGCCGTACCTGCCTGCAGATATTGGAAATGCAGAAGGGGAGCCTGTGGTACCTGAACGGCAGATTCGAATAAGTGAGAAACCTGGTGCCCCCGAAGGTGAGTTCTGCCTTTCCAATCTCCCTCTCAAGGAAGTGAAGGGGTTGATCACAGAAGTGGGGGGTAGTATGTGTCTGTTAGTGTGATACTGAGATCAAGATCAACTTAGAGGTTTTTTAAGAGTCTTATTTAAAAAAAAAAATATATATATATATATTTTATGACTTTTTACAGAGAGGGAAGGAGAGGGATAGAGAATTAGAAACATCGATGAGAGAGAAACATCAATCAGCTGCCTCCTGCACATCTCTTACTGGTGATGTGCCCACAACCAAGGTACATGCCCTTGACCAGAATCGGACCTTTCAGTCCGCAGGCTGACGCTCTATCCACTGAGCCAAACAGGCAAGAGTCTTATTCTTGTTTAGATTTACTCTTTAAATAAAATAAACATTTTAAATACGCCCACGTGCATATGTCAGGTCTGTGTTAGGCAATAGAAATTCAGAGGTGAGTATAACAACATTCTTACCCTCATGAATTGATACAGGACACTGTTGAGACAGTAGTCATGTACATTATCATCTAAAACGTTCAACAGCTTCAACAAGGTCTTCTAAAACCATACTTCCTTAGTAACCTGACCAAAGGACTGAAGTTTATGTGCCGGGCAATCAGGTGTTCTGGATACATGACCCCAAACATTTGTTGCTTTTCTTTACTATTTCAAATCTTCAGATGCCTAAATCGGATTTCATTTTCATTCTCAAAACATACCGTGAATTCTAGTCTTCTGAGTTAGCTCATAGTCATCCCTGTTGGGCATTCACAGACTACTGGGCATTTACAGTCAAGTTTTGTCCTCAGCTCTGGTATTTTTGTTACAGATGACCAGGAAGAGGAGGAAGAAGGCTTGGGAGCCGACCTCTCTTTCATTGGCTCTCATGCTTTTGCCCGAATGGAAGGAGATATTGATAAGCAGAGAAGATTGATCCTTCAGGGACAGTTATCAGAGGCAGCCCTACAGAAGCAGCATCAGAGAAAGTAAGGCAAACCCCTCTGGCCTGAAAGACACATGGGATCTGAGAAAGAAGGAAGGGCTTTCCACCTGCTAACTGATCTGTGTGTAATACATTCCAGTTTATTCCTCATGACAGTCCCGTGAGGATAATATTGTCCCTGTTTCGTGGTACAGAAATCCAAAGTTAATTTATCAGCGGTCACAGTTAGCATGTATTGAAACGAGTGTTGAGATGCATGTCTGACTTCATAGTTCCTGCTCTTTCTACGATAATTGTGGTGCTGCTGGGTGAGGTTCTTTTGTAAAAATGGAAATGGGAGAACGGGAATGGCAGACCTACAAAGTTTTTACCCGGCTTGACTATGTTTATAATTAAAACATAATCTACAGTTTTATTACATGTAAAAGGCTTTATTTCTCCTCGATTTATCCTCAGGACTCTATAAAGGCATTTTATTCCAGTTTTGTTTTGTTTTTTAAAGCAATTCTGAATAAATCCTCTTTGAAACAAAGAAAAGTAGTTTTTGTACTTCTGGGTAAGCTTTTCCAAGGACTGATAGTTCTTGGAAAGCTAGCTGTTTTTTTTTTTGTTTGTTTGTTTTTTAAAGTTAAAGAAAAAAGTCATAAACTATACATGGTTAATATCATCCATTACCTTATGGATGACAGCTCATATGGTTGTGAACATTAAATAAGAAATGTCATGGGCTTAACACAGCACCTGATACTTAGCAGGCTCTTAAAACTGGTCACTGCTATTGTCTTCAATACTGAGCAAATCGTCCTTTGCTACTTGGCATCCCTTTGGGCTGGAATACTCTCATCCTTCAATCCCTGCCCATTCTCCAGGTGTCAGCCCAGAAGGGACGGATTCTGGAAACATACCTCGCTGGAGATAAGTTGGAATAGATGGAATAGAGTCTGGAGTAGATACTGCCTCCTTAAACTTTTTCAGACTCCAATTAACCAAAGCCTAACATAGCGTTTATCCACTATAGTTAATGATGCGTGGTGGTTGTCATTCTCCATCTGTAAAGTGGGAGTTGTACTAGGTCAGTGGCTGGCAAACTCATTAGTCAACAGAGCCAAATATCAACAGTACAATGATTGAAATTTCTTTGGAGAGCCACATTTTTTATTTTTTTTTTTAATTTTTATTTATTTATTTATTTTTTTAAAATATATTTTATTGATTTTGTACAGAGAGGAAGGGAGAGAGATAGAGAGTTAGAAACATCGATGAGAGAGAGTCATCGATCAGTTGCCTCTTGCACACCCCCTACTGGGGATATGCGCGCAACCAAATCCCTTACCCTTGACCGGAATCGAACCCGGGTCCCTTCAGTCCCCAAGCCGACGCTCTATCCATTGAGCTAAACCAGTCCCGGCGAAGAGAGAGAGCCACATTTTTTAAACTTAAACTTCTTCTAACGCCACTTCTTCAAAATAGACTCGCCCAGACCGTGGTATTTTGTGGAAGAGCCACACTCAAGGGGCCAAAGAGCCGCATGTGGCTGGCGAGCCGCAGTTTGCTGACCACGGGACTAGGTGATCTCTAGAGCCCCTTAGAGTTAGAATTTTGTGTCTCCTGAGTTCCTGGTCTTCCCTTTATTCAGGTTTAATTTATATAAACAAAAGCACAGTAGCCACTAGGGGTCACCAATAAACAGCCTTTTCCAATCAGATGATTTCTAGGCCATGTGTAAGAATCATCTGGCAAACAGTTTTCTTTGGATATCCTCTTAGCCAGTGCCAAACTGTGGTCCCTGGGATCTGGTATAGGGGGTATAGTACCACTACTGTGCTTAACCAATCATTAAAGAAGCCAGGACTTCCCAGGTAAAGGTACCTAGTTCCTTTGTGGTCCCACATAACATAACATGTACAACACACCCATTTTCCTTCTGCAAAGTAAACTGGAGGGCACTGACAGTGTCTTTTCACTATAGTATTCTCAGTCCCTATCATAGAGCGAATCTTTGTGGAATGAATAAACATCTATTTTGTAGAACTGCTATTGCTTTAGGCTTTCTCTTTGCTTTTATTAATATTTTTTGCAAAGGAGAGTAATAGTATTTAAAAACAGTGTTAGTTTGAGACTTGGTATCTGAGCTAATAATATGAATAGTTTTCATTTGATCATAAAGGATTTCTTAAATATATATGAACACCTTTTCTCAGTAACTCGTTTATGCTTATTTTATCAATAATACATAGTACAGATTCTGCATAGTATAAAGGCAACTCTTAACTCCTTCCTCATTATAATAAAACAGGGCAAGATAAAAACAGGTCCCAACTGTTGAATTTAATTTACAAGGGTTTATTATTAATGATTATATCTTTTATTTCTCTAGTTATAATCGCTGGTTATGTCAAGCAAGATCTGAGGACCTATCGGATATTGCTTCTTTAAAAGCCTTATACCAAACAGGTGAGCTTCAGGATATGGCAACTTATTCTGTTACTAATTAAGGACTCTACCTGGCATGCAGTTCCAGACTTCATTTTTCTCTGCTGTGGTTCATTGTCTATGAATAAAGTATTTTTGTACTAATGAAGATGGAACCTATGAAAATTTCAACTGGTAGTTGTATATCGGCCAACTTCATTTCTTCTTAATGTTCTGATTACATTTTTCCTGCTTTTAAAAGTACCATATACTAGCTACACAAAATTCAAACCTTATATATTATAAATATATGAGTGGCTCTGTGCACGGGAGTAGCTCTCTGAGCACTGTAGCTCACTGCCCCTCCCTCCTGCTGATCGTCCATTACCATCACAGCTTAACGACCTATTATATAGGATTAATTATATAGGATTATATAGGATTAATATATAGGATTAATATAATTGGATATTACCTCTTTATTATATAGGATAATGGAGACAGTGAAAGTTCTCAGTCTCCCATTCTTTCTCCATTGTATTTTTTTCAGACGATACTTGAGTTCCATTTCGTTTTCCCATTACTAATGTTTTTAAAAGTTATGTTTAAACAAAAAGCTATATATGAAAAGATCTCTGCCTGCCACCTTACCTTTGACTGTCCTTGATTTAAAACCCCCAAGAGGCCTTATCTTAAAATTAATAAGGGCAGTCATTGAAACCTCCCAAAGGTAAACTAAAAAATGTTCTCTAAGAAACCTGAAGATGGAATTTGAAAAACTCCTGTTCCTGGCTTTCAGTCTTTTACATATGAGTGGAGTATTTCTATAAGGTAGGTGCCCAGGACAGATCCCTCTGGAATAAAGTTTCTGGATATGTTTCCATTTCCTGTTTCTAGGTGTTGACAACTGCGGTCGCACGGTGATGGTGGTGGTTGGAAGAAACATTCCAGTCACACTAATAGATATGGACAAGGTAAGCCACGGAAAGGCTGTTGTACAAATAATGTTGATTTAAAAAGAAGAAGGGGGATTTGGAATCAGGGCTTAGAATGTGAGATGATTGTGTTTCCAGCAGAGCGGCAGCCCTGCTTTCTGCAAATCTGCATGTGTCATTGCAGTAAATTAGGGGTTTGGTTTTGCTCTGGGAGAAACAGAAATACTGGGGTGTCATAATGTGATCTCCAGAAACCCATCTGCTTTGTTTGGGTGTCATGAACCGGCACATTTTTTATTGGAATCTTTCTGTATTATCATTGTACTAATAAAGTCTGTCTGTCTTTTTTTTCTTCTTAAATTTATATTTTTATTGATTTTAGAGAAAGAGGATAGAGCGGAGGGGGGAAGAGAGAAACCTCAATTTGTGTAACACTCATTCTTTTCATTAATAGTATAATTGATGCCAATAAAAACATAGATCCTGCATTGATGTCCATGTACACTTCCCTGAGGGTCTACATATTCATGTATCATTTCATATAAAATACTGGGTTGTGTTGTAAGGTCAAACCAGGTAACAACTGGTAGCAACTGGATCCTAATCCGTGTTAAGCCAGTCATGGGAATGCCAAGGACCACCTGAGGAGGAACTGGGAAACAGCCTATTTCATAATAATCTTTCAGTTGTTACCTCTTAGCTTCCTCCTTGCCACAGTTTATAGCTCCACCACTGGGTCATACTGGCCCTGCCCATATTGTATGTCCGCTTTGTGTTTGTTTCTCTTACATTTTATCTTTCTTGTAATGGAATATTTCTCTAACCGATCTGGGTTACATTAAATTTGAGTCTTTCAGAGCTCTAGAAAAGCTGCCCAGCCCACGGCCATCTACTGGCTCAACCTGTTCTCATTTTCATCATTCAAGTCAACAGTAAAGGTGCTAAGAAAATTAGCCCTCAAAGTGAACCATGTGAGGCGTCACTTACAATATCCTTGTCAGTGATGATCAGTTATAAGAGAGCCATGTGCCTCTCTCTCGGTAGAGACTGCAAAGACTTTCATTGAGTTCAAGCAAAAACTTCAAGGATGATTGAAAGTCTAGAAATTTTACTGCTAATGATTTTGATGTCATTATCCTAGAGAGGGAAAATTGGTAGCTGACCTAAGAACTCTTTCGAGTAATAGGAAGAGTTATTAGAATAGAAGACTGGAAATTCTCCATCCCTTAGGACAAGAGAGAAAGGGATTGTATGGTAGCATTCATGAGGATGATTGAGCAGTGGCATGATTCACTCTCCGGGAGATCCTTCTAGAGAGAACTGATGCTCGTCAGAAATGTCCCTCTGCAATGCCTGGGCATAGACTAGCTTAATCTGGATTTTTCCTCTCTCTGTGCAAACGACTGCTGTGCAAAACGATCTTTACCTTTGCTCCTCGTTATCTTCTAGGCTCTTTTATACTTTATCCATGTAATGGACCACATCGCTGTGAAGGAATACGTATTAGTGTATTTTCACACCCTGACAAGCGAATACAATCACCTGGACTCTGACTTCCTGAAGAAACTCTACGATATCGTGGATGTCAAGTTAGTTATTTTTTGCTTATGAAGAGGGAAAGAGCCTCTTTCTTTCCTAATTGAGGCAAACATTACTGTGTATTCTTGAAAGTGTATTTCATGAGCAAAGATTTTTGTCATTCAGAGTTCAGATATTTTAATAGTTGGAGGTGCTTCTTAACTCCAATTTACCGCATTTAAGGAAATTTATATGTAAACTTGAGCCCGCTTTTCAAACACCTTGGAAAATGTTTGGGGTCATGATCAACCTTTGTATATGAAATAACAAAAATGCTACCTTCTATTTATAAAACATTGTTTTATATATATATATTTACAAACATCGTTTTATTTGATCTAGTGACCCGTGAGTTTGTTAATTCATAATCTAATCCCAGAGATTCTAGTGTCATATTAAAAAAAAAAAAAGCTTATCATAAATTTGTTAAGTATTAATTTACTTCATCTTTCCTCTAGCTAGATAAATATAGATATATTTCAAATCTATATTTGAAAGACTGGAAAACATGGACATTCTGAAAGATGAAGGACATTGCCCAAGGTCTAATAACATTAAATACAGAATTTGGACTTGAACCTTGGAGCCAGAAATTTTTTTTCATTAAACTATATTTTCCTTAAAGTGATAATAGACATTTTAGACAGAATATATGCATTCCCCACTACAGCAAGGATAAAAATGTTCTGCTTTAAATTTTTTTCTCACTAATAGATTTCCTAAATAAAAATGCAATCCACTTCCTGGTAGTTGTTTTATTACTGGCAGCGTCACAAAGTCTTTGTGGATTGCATTGAAAAATCTATATCGCAATTAGTGTACAAAGAAGGCAGATTACCATAAGTTTCCAACTGTCTCACCGCACCCCTTAAATCTCATTTTAATTTACAATATTAAAGTTTTCATTACCTCACAGACACCTCGTTAGCTTGCGCTGAATGTGTTTTATAAAGAAGTATCGCTCCGCAATACTAGTTAATTCTGCTTGTATCTCTAACCAACTCTAACTTTGAACAGGCCTCAACTGTAAAATGAAGAGTTTGTACTATTTCTCTGAAGTCCTCTGCAATTAACCTGATACAATTAACAAGCTGTTGAAATAATTTTAATTTAATAAATAACTGGGGAGGCTAGATAGAGTAGTGGATAACAGCATGATTCTAGAGCCATACTGCCTGCATTCAACTTCTGGCTTTACCAGTTGATGGCTCGTAACTTTTGGAAAATGAAAATAGAGACACTGTTAGTACTCAGTTCATAGAATTGCTATGAGAATTAAGTATAAAGCCTTCGTACAATTTCTGGGACACAGTCAGCTTCCTAGAACTATTGTTGTAACATGATCATTGAAACTAGTTTCTATTTTTATTATAATTTTAAGTGGTTTTACTGTTGTTTGTAATAACCCAATCCCAGAGATTTCAGGCTCATATGAAAAATAACATTGAATAAATGCTTGTTAAATATGAATTTCCTTTGTCCTAACTATAGATGGCTGTTACAGCCTAGAAAAACATATTATCTCCTATAAAACAGACACTTTAAATAATAAAATGTTCTCTGAGTTGTTTTGACATTTCACCTAAAATTTAATACATAAACCAGAGCTGTATGAAAACTTTTTTCCCTCTGTGAATGAATATATATACTCAGGCAAAGAGTTAATTGTCCATAATGGTGACTGGTTTGGGGCATGACTTATACTGACCCTTTTTTTTATTTTCAATCAGGTATAAGAGGAATTTGAAAGCTGTGTATTTTGTTCATCCAACATTTCGTTCAAAGGTACAGTATTTTTCCTGTTAGCTAAGTCATGAATTTAAATGCACTGAATGCTAGCATATTAAGACATACATATGTCAACATCCTAATTCTTGCTGTCGCACTATGGCTGCTAATTTCTTTGTTTACCCTTCCTTGTTAAATGATCTTGAGCTGTGGTCCTGATGTTGGTCTCATTTAAGTCTAGTGTCTTTGTAGACAATCCTCACAATTTTTCTTCTTGCTCTTTGTTCATCCTGATGTTGCTCACGTTGTTGATACAGAATTCACTTTCCTTCCTCTGCTCATGATAACTTACTTGTCCTCCAGATCTCAGCTCAACTTTGCATAGAAAACCTTCCCTGACCAGTCCTGTACCTAGTAGGTACTCTTGCATTGTACCCCCTTGAGCCAGAAGTTGAGCACAGGCAGTATGGCTCCAGAATCATGCTCTTATCCACTACTCTAGCCTCCCCAGGCGTGTCTGGGATTATTTCAACAGCTTGTTAATCACCATTGGGTCGAATAAGGTTAACTGGAGAGGACTTCAGAGAAATAGTACAAACTCTTCATTTCACAGTTGAGGCCTGTTCAAAATTAGAGTTGGTTAAAGGTAGAGGCAGAATTATAGTGGCGTGATGCTTCCTTATAAAACCCACATTCAGAGCAAGCTAAGGGGGTACATTTCATAGTCTTCTATCATGATTATGTTTTTAATTCAAATCATGTTTTATTTTCTGCCTTGTACGTTAGCCTCCAAGATGATGAGAATCTAGCCATCTGGCTCACAGCTCTATCCCTAATACTATGTGATCCTACATCTTGACTTCATCAAGACATCTAGTCCTTTGGTCCTTTTACTGAAACTGACATCTCCTTTTTGTCCTGACTCCCCCCCCCCCCCCCCTCAGCTAACACTCATGTTCCATCACTTCAGCCACTCTTGTCAGTGCCTACATAACCTATAACCTCTCACCCTTTCATCACACTTGCCCATTAATCTTGAGATAGTACATGATTCTGCTTTCATCACTCCCGTATCTGGGTTCCTGAGCACTGAGGGAGAAATCGGCAGAGCCACGGGATTTGGACTGCTGAGCACACTTGGGGCTTGATCTGCTCCAAGAGAAGAATAGAGAGTTAGAAAGATCGATAGAGAGAAACATCGATCAGCTGCCTCCTGCTGGGGATTGATCCTGCACCCAAGGTGCATGCCCTCGACAGGAATCGAACCTAGGACCCTTTAGTCTGCAGGCCGACGCTCTATTCACTGAGCCAAACCGGTTAGGGCTGGGAAATATTTTTGAGAGTCAATATCAAGTAAACTGAGCTTTAGCCCTAAATGTTCATGAATAAAATCAGAGAGGCTTAGAGCAAAGAAGACAACTGCAGACAGAGCCCTGGCATCAGGGAAAGAGACTGGGAAGTAAATCTAAAAATCAGCAAGGAAACCAAGGTTTGCCTAATGCCGTGGGAGCCAGTGGATGGGAAAAGCATCAAAGACCGTGGAAATGGTCTTAATTTTAGAGGATTGTGGAGAAATTAAGTAAGAGCAGTAGTGAAAAGTCCTCGTATTTCATAATTAAGAGATGAGTGAAGACTTCAGTGAGAGATGTTTCCCACTCTGGGATTTCTCATGGTTTACAGAATTCTTGTCGAGTTTCTCATCCAGATATAATTAAAATTTGCATGAAGTATTTTAAGTAATTATTTCAAAATTGCACATTTCCTTTTGGTCCGTCTGTGTTAGAACAGCACAATAAGTTCTAATTAATTGCTCATGGGAGCACTGCCTGTGAAGGACTTTTCCTTCTCTTCATTCAGTTAAGTTTTAATTACATGCTTGACTATATTTTCTGAAGTCTCATCAGCCATTTATTTTTTGTTCATCTAGTAGCTACTAAAAGTTTTTCTTTAATATAGACAAACAGAAGGATTAGCTTGATCTTCAATATGTCTTTGCCAATAATGTCTGCTCTCCCCACTTCCATTCAGTATTGTATTCAGTGTAATATGGCAAGGAATACAAAATCTATCTAGATTTAGAAAGGAATAAATAAAATGGTCTCGTTATTCATAGATGACATGATCATCTATTTAGAAAACCCTATGGTACCCCAGAAATGCTATTAGAACTAATAAGTAAGTCTTATTAAGGTTTCAGGGTTTACTATCATGATTCAAAAATTAATTATGATAGATACATGTCAAAACTTAACAAATTGTATGCTTTCAATTTGTGCAGTTTATCGTATGTCTACTTTATCTTAATTGTTTTAAAAACTACTGTGTTGAGATACCACTAGATTGGCTAAAATTTAAAAGAATAATAATATCAAATGGTCAATGATGTAGAGCAAGTGGAATTTGTGTACATTTTATGTGGGAAAGTGAAATTGTGCAACTGTTTTCAAAAAAGTTACATTTTTTCATCAACTAAATATATACCTAGTATGTGATCCAGCAATATCACTGCTGGATATTCAAGTGAAATGAAAACATACACACACAAAAAAGACTTCTACAAGAATATTTACAGCAGCTCTTGTTTCCAACAGCCCAGGTGTCCGTCAGTAGGATTAAAAATAATTAAGTCCGGTATATTCTTGTAATGGAATATTTCTTGGCAGTAAAAGAGAACATATCCCTGATACACACAGCAGCATGAAAGAATCTTAAACATTACACTGAGTGGAAGGAGCCTCACACAAAAGAGGCATACTGAGTGATTCTATTTATGTGGGATCTAGAGCTGACCAAGCTAATCCATGATAGAAAAAATTAAAAGTGTTTGCCTCTGGGGAGAGGAGCCTTGTCTAGGGGCAGTGGTCGGCAAACCTATTAGTCAGCAGAGCCAAATATCAACAGTACAACGATTGAAATTTCTTTTGAGAGCCAAATTTTTAAAACTTAAACTTCTAATGCCACTTCTTCAAAGTAGACTCGCCCAGGTCATGGTGTTTTGTGGAAGAGCCACACTCCAGGGGCCGAAGAGCCACATGTGGCTCGAGAGCTGCAGATGGTCGACCACGGGTCTAGGGTGACGGTGTGCCTTTGTCTAGTGAAAGTATGCTTAACGTCTGTGCATTCCATTGAATGTAAATTTGAAGGGAAAGAAACTAAAAACTAGGAATGCCGTATTTCATACTTAGGAAAATATGTAGCCACTGTTTGCTAAGATTTTTTTTTTTAATCTTCACCCAAGGATATTTTTGCCATTTTTTTTTTTTTTTTTTTTTTTTTTAGAGAGAGAGAGTGGAGGGGAGGAAGGGGGGGAGAGAAAGAGAGAGAGAAACATCTATGTGAGAGAGAGACATACTATATATTGGTTGCCTCCTGCACACACCCCAACCAGGAATGGAGTCCAAGCCTGCAACCGAGGCATGTGCCCTTGACCAGAAATCGAATCCGAGACCCTTCGGTCCATAAGCCAATGCTCCGACCACTGAGCCAGACTGGCCAGGGCTGTTTGCTAAGATTTTACTTTAATCCTTCCACCCCAATACTAGAGAGTCGATAAATGTCAGTCCTTCATGTAACATCGATGGAGAGACGTTACCAGAAATTTCAGTGGTAGAGCCTTGGCTGTCTCGCCATTGGAATGGCTTCAGCTAGGAGGCAGGGTGAACGCAGGGTGGGCAGAGGCTGAGGACCAGGTCTGTAAAGTGACAGCCATCCTGATGCCTCTCAGTAATATTTTGGGGAGATGAAGGAGTGAGAATAAAACCCATGTATAATGAAATCCACTCTTGTTTTATGCTAAGTCAAAAACTATAATTGGAGTGTTTCTCATTATAATATAATGAGATGGAATCAAGAGGGTAATAAAGCAATCGAGTCACGCTGTTCTGATTTCCATACTCCTCAGATTTTTTTCCAGGCCACTCCACCCAGAGTGATAAATTGGCTGCACATATAAATCACTACTCTTCTTCTCCTTTGAAACTTACTAATAGAATGCAAGCTAACAGAATTTAATCCCACCCTTGATTCTGGCTCCAGTGGATTACTGTGTACACCATGACTTGTGTGAACCATCTTTTCCTGGTTTATCTTGTGTGTGATCCTGTGTTCTTGGTTTTACGTCTGTAAAGAACTGGATGAAATGATCTCTAGCATTCACAAACCATCTCAGCAGTCCTTTTCAAAATTTTAATTTTCAGTTTCTTAAAATAGCAGATACTAAGGAGTTCAATTTATCCAACTAAATGTGTACTTATAACTTATAAATAAGCCAAGCTTTATAAAACTAAATTCTTGAGTCTCCCTGAACAGAAAACTTTTAACTTCTACCTACTTTGAGTAATTTTCCCTTGCTAATACCTGAAGGATGTGAAGGAGGAAATGGGAGAAAATCTTCTTTCAAAGATTGTACGATTCTTCCCCGACCCAATCTTCTCTCTGCATTTTCCACCCACCCCCATGTCTCCATGGTGCAGCACATTCAAGAATCCTTTCATAGACTTGTGTATTTAAGAATCATTTAAAATGATTGAGAGCTAACCTGCTCATGTTATGGATTAGGAAACTGAGTTTCAGACTGAAGAACAGTTTATTTTTATAATTGTAGACAGACTTGTGTCACAATATACTACTCGCATAGGAGCATAGCGAGGCAATGGAAACCAAGCTTCCAGGGACACAGCTCCTTACTACAATGCCTAGTAGTCGGCATGCTAGTGTGTCTCTTTCTTTAAATGCTGGTCACTATCATCTAAACCAGCGGTTCTCAAACTGTGGGTCATGGCCCCTTTGGCGGGTCAAACGACCCTTTCACAGGGGTCGCCTAAGACCATCGGAAAACACAGAGATTTGCATTACGATTCATTAACAGCAGCAAAATTACAGTTATGAAGTAGCAATGAAAATAATTTTATGGTTGGGGGTCACCACAACATGAGGAACTGTATGTATTAAAGGGTTGTGGCATTAAGAAGGTTGAGAACCACTGATCTAAAGGAATCACACCGTCACTGACAGACAACACTCTGCGTTTTGAAAAGCACTGCTTATTACAAGATGCTTCTGAGCTCAGTTTCCATTTTGAAATGCAGTTTTTATCTATTATAAATTCTCAAACTCATGTTTGTATCTCTAAGCTCTGGCCACTGGCTTAAATGATTTTCTCTTCTGTTAATCAGGTATCAACATGGTTTTTTACCACCTTTTCTGTCTCAGGACTGAAGGACAAAGTCCACCACGTGGACAGCCTCCACCAGCTGTTTTCTGCCATCTCGCCAGAACAGATCGACTTTCCTCCTTTTGTCCTTGAATATGACGCCAGGGTGAGTACCAGGAGTTCTCCATGCCCTGCTGCGGGCTCCTCACTGCTACGCAGGGCAGGGCTTACAGGGACATCCGTCCATTGTAAGATGATATTAATGCAGTGAGTGTGCTTTTATAAACTTGATTGTATGAGTTAACATTCTTAGGAAAGCACTTTATCCTAAAATAGGCCTTCTCCCCCAATAAACTTTTCAATGACAGATTTTTCTGCAATAATTTTAAAGTCAGTCCTGGGTTGTGTTGTGAATTTTTCTACCATCTTATCTTAAGATTTTCTGTACTTATCTTAAGATTGAAAGGCTATTCATCTCCATAAATAGAACCAGAAGAATCGATTGTTGTCCATTTTCAGTATTCATTGTAAATCAGGTAGCCTGTTTTACTAAAAGTTTCATTTTGCTTGGCCAGAAGATCCTAAGTCTCCTTATTGAATTGTTGCTGGTTACATATCTTTATGCATGAACCAGGGAAGATATTGGAAGGCTATATTAAGTTTGAAGTGAATTGTTCTTCCTTAATTATTGACCAACATGGATACAGTAAGATAAATATCCTGCAACACATTTTCTCTAACTTCTTTAACTTCAGCTACGATTTCTGTTCTTTATTTTAAGAGTAAAGTATTTCATATTTTCTGATGGCTGATAAAATCTTATGGTTGGCCAACATGGCTCAGTGGTTGAGCATCAAACTATGAACTAGGAGTCAAATTTTGATCGCCGATCAGGGCATGTGCTGGGGTTGTGGGCTCGATCCCCAGTGCGGGGTGTGCAGGAGGCAGCTGATCAATGATTCTCTCTCACCATTGATATTTTCTCTCTCTCCTTCTCCCTTCCTCTCTGGAATCAACATATATATATTTATATTTTAAAAAAAGAAAGACTGGGTAGATTTAATGCTCCTCACCCACTGTCATGTAAATATACCGTAGAGCAGTGCCGTTTCTTTTTCTTTTTTAAATATATTTTATTGATTTTTTTTACAGCAAAGAAGGAAGAGAAATAGTTACAAATGTCGATGAGAGAGAGAAAAACATCCATCAGCTGCCTCCTTTGGTGACACCCCCCACTGGGGATGTGCCCACAACCAAGGTACATGCCCTTGACCAGAATCGAACATGGGACCCTCAGTTTGCAGGCTGATGCTCTATCCTCTGAGCCAAACCAGCTTTGGCGAGCACTGCCGTTTTCATCCTGCCCCTCACTTTCCATTTCCAACTGCTATCTTACATTAATGCTACACATTTTGTTTAAGGTTTCCTGAAAAATACGTTGTTTGTCAAAAGAAATGCTTTCTTTAAAAATGAGAAGTGAATCTTCAATCTTATAAGTGGAATCTGGAGTCCATCTCCTATAAAGTTAACTGCTTTGTTTTTTATTAAGATAAACTTAGCCAGAATGAGGTCAAGAAACTTCCTTGACATGGATGCGGTGCTTTCTATATTTGCCATTAAAGCTCTGGCATTTAATTCTCTATTTTGATCTTGAACTAAGCACCCTGAGACCTGCCATTGGTACAAGCCTGGATGTTCAGGCATGGAATGGAGAAGACTCATTTCTGCCAAGAAAGTTATGGTTATTAAATGCTTCAGCGACCGTTCCTTTTGTTCTCTGACTCTATATTAAGATTCAGCGCACAGTAAGATAACGCAGTCTAACAACAAAGAATCTGTGCGCTGTGTTCTATTGGCCGTGGATTCAAACACGGGCTCTG
Organism: Pipistrellus kuhlii; assembly: GCF_014108245.1. Lineage (NCBI taxonomy): Eukaryota > Metazoa > Chordata > Mammalia > Chiroptera > Vespertilionidae > Pipistrellus > Pipistrellus kuhlii. The sequence goes on from NW_023425523.1 coordinate 9,918,077, forward strand.
CTGGTGACTAGCTAGGTGGTCTCTGTGAGCCTCACGTTCCTTTTCTGTAAAATGAGGTTGTCACCTACTTCAGAGCATTCTGGGAGGATGTAAAGGGATAAGGAAAGAAAAATGCTGATAAAGTTTCTAGCATTTAGAATATTCAGTAAGTGGTCATGTTATTAAAACAATCATATCATCCTGCTCACCTCTACCTATTGTGCACCAACCCTTGTTACCAGGGAACTGCTCTGATGGCTTGCGCTAGACGTTTTATATGTATGAAGTCGTTGACTCTAAATCCTTTTCTTTTAAGTTCCCAGTAAAAGGGATCTTATGACGTAGGGTTCTTGTCTTTCTTTCTTTCCACAGGAAAATGGGCCTTTCTATACATCGTATCCTTCATCACCAGACTTGTGACCTGCCATCTCCCAGCTCTGGTTTCAAGGACACCACCCTCTCCACAGATCACTTCCTGCTGAAGTGATAACTCATTTTTGCGTACAGATCCAGAGAGCCTTTTGTGCCCGCCTCTCTGGTATTTTTTTATTGACTGTATATTTTCTGGCACTATACGCAATCTGAAAATGGTAGGCCATTCTGAATTGCACACTTATTTTAACTTTGTATATTTGTATTATATCAAATGGAAATGTTCACTTGTGGAGGGTTGTTCATAAGAAATCGAGGAGCAACTTTTGAGTATCTTCAGTTTCCTGAAAGGACCCTGGATTCTCCATTCGACAAGCCACCCATGTCACTCACATCCTCTCCTTAACATTGCACGCTTCCTTTGTGTACTTGAGCCTGTCTCAAAATACATAGAACCAGTATATGCTGACCGGATGCATTATTTGCTTCAGATCCTGGCATCACGTTTTATACAGATGAGGTGATTATGATAAAAGAGAATTGTCTGGGACCAAGGATTTGGAAATGATCTGATGAGAAACGTCAACATCATTAGCGAAATATAGGTCTTGGAATTTTACTGCACCAGTTGAGACGAAGATTTAAGAACTGAAGTTCCTTGGAGCATATGGTTTGTTAAGATTGTTGTGGTCTCAGCAGTGGGGGAAACAGGAAGGTGGTAGGTAGCCTTTTTCCTATAATCATGGTGATTCGGTCTCCTCAAGAGGGCCATGCATATTGGCACCTGACCTGGAGGGCATCTCCTGGACTCAGTCAGGGCGCCTTAGGAGATGTACTGTCTTCCCAGAGTCATGTTTGGCTCTTAGAATTGTCCCCTGTAAGGACCCTTCCTAGTTGCCCACATCAGTATGGAGGGAGTGTGCGCATGGAATAAAATTCGAACTCACGTTTGTCTCTCAGGCTCTCCCTGTGCCTTAGCTTGCTTATGGGTAAAAGTAGAATTATGCTCCCTACCTCCCAGAGCTACCATGAGGGCGGCATGTAGAAAGGGCTTTGATGACTCTGGATGAAGAACGCTAGGGGAGTTTGGGGGCAGGGGGTCTTCAGTTAGCTTTCTCAGTGATAATACATATGCTCGAGGGAGTGCTACAAGCCATTCCTCTTGTCCTTGGAATCTTTAGAGTGACTTTCTTTTTTGGGGGGACAAGAGCTGTTGGAGCAAAAATCCCAACCCTGTGGACCTCCTTCCTCTTCGTTCAGATTTCTTCTGGCCTCCTCCTCCCCCAGAGCTGCACTTTAATGAGACATCTGCTAGACATGTTAAGCATTTCTTCTTCAATTAAGGTCACACCACTATCATTTCCATCTGGGTATCTCCGTCCCCTCCACCTCCTTCGCCCTGGCATGCCCATTGGCATTTTGGAGAAGCAAGTGTAGACATCTTCTGGTCTGGAGTGCTCAGGATCGGTGCTTCCCAGGGTCTGTTCCCTTTGCCCAAATTAATTCTTCAGTGGAAGCAAAAGAAACAACTTCTCGTTGTTTGTGATAGAGAAGTCCCCTTTGGTTGTTGTGTTAACTGCATCCCTGATGTTCCCATATAAATGAAACGGGGCTTTGCATTTCTAAGATACGTGCACCTGTCTTCTGCGTGTAGTGGACACATTTGCTTTCCTTGGGAAATCAAAACCGCTGGTTCCTATGTATTGCTTGCTTGTTAAGGACTTCCTGATGACTTAGGTCAGGGGGTCCAGCGAGCCAGTCAGATATCTGGTGTTAAGCTCCCTCTTGAATAGTAATCCCTTAACCCCATGAGCCTTGAGCCTTGAGACTCTGAAAAATTAACTTCATCTGTTCCAGGCAATTGTTAGGTCATGTGTGAGGCATCTTTTCCCTGGAGGCGGTTATAAAAATATGCCAATTTTTCTTGGTTAAAGCGGGGCTTGGCTCCTTCACATTGGCCCCTGGCCCAAAACATTTCCTCTGTAGATAACAGAGGCCACAACTTACTTCGCCATTTGAATGGTAATACATTTACATGTACAATTTCTTCTAGGCAATCATTTTGAAAGGATGTCCCTTTGTAGTGTGTATACCAGTGACGTAAGCAGGAGTCTCCATAGACTGAGATTCTAGTTCAATTGATGTCCTAGAATAGAAAGATTGTATAGGACTATGTACATGTCAACCAAATTTCATAATTAAATGGAGACTAGAGCTAAAGGCTGCTCTTCTCAATGAAACAGAGTTTGGTGTGGGACCAAGTTCGTGCTGTTATGCTGCCTGAAGTGTTACGTAATGAATGAAGTTGTTTCTCCATGTACTGAGATCCCAGGAGTGGAACACAGTGACCTCAATATTGAAACAATTAAGTAATGCTCAGAGTCTATCTGCCTCTGTGGAGCGGTGGATGCCTGGACAACACATGCCATGTTCAAGGACAGGCCTGAGGATGAAAGGGTGACTGGGTGGGGATGACCGCTAGCATCTGATGTTAATTCAAAGCACCACCCAGTCCTTAATTCAGTTAAACTGTGGTCATGCCAAATGTTTAGTTGAATTGAAGAAACAACTTACAAGACACTAAATTAATCCATTAATTAATTCATGCAAGGCATAATATGATTTTTAAAACAGGTATCTTTCTTGCATCAGCATATATTTGGATTCTTCTGAACTCATCTATATCTAAGTTTCATGACAGCAAAATAACCTCTTATTTTAAAATATATATATATATTTTATTGATTTTTTTACAGAGAGGAAAGGAGAGAGATAGTTAGAAACATCAATGAGAGAGAGATATCAATCAGCTGCCTCCTGCACACCTCCCATTGGGAATGTGCCCGCAACCAAGGTATATGCTCTTGACCGAAATCGAACCTGGGACCCTTGAGTCTGCAGGCCGACGCTCTATCCACTGAGCCAAACTTGTTATGGCCAAAAATAACCTCTTGAAAAAAGCTCAGTTTTTATTAGATTGTAATGTTCAGAGGCCAAAGTGGTTCATATGTTAAAGATTTTGCTTTAATATATATCTTAGTTCATTGGCTGGTGCTCTATTTATTTATTTTTTATTTTTTTAAGCAATCCATCTCCAGTAGTTTGAGAGTGGTCAACAGAGAATTTTCAGAATATTTTTGATAAGAAAAATGGATATAGATTTTTTTATCAAATATCTGAAATCTAGAAGGATTAAAATATCTCCTATTTGTAGAGATGGATGAGTATAATCACTTTAGTAGACAAAAATGGTTAGCTATTTCTATTTGTTTTCTATTTGTTCAGATATTGTTTAATGAATTCAAACTGTAAGTAATGGTTTAAACTTTTCTTTGCAACAGTTAATAGGAAAGCGATAAAGTGTAGCTTCAATATAAGCTAAAACCCATTTTTTTTGTTTTTGTTTCCCTTGGTACAGTGTGTATGTATGTATATAGAATTTACATTGCCTACTATATGAACAAAAACTGTTAGATTTTGAAGTATTAGAAAGGAGACTTGGATGGTTCTAGTTGCAGTGGACGGATTGTATTAAGGGCCAAAAAGACTAAGATTGGGATTAGCTAAAAAGTTTCTGATTGTGGTTCCCTTAAGCTATGGTCATTATCATTAACATGCAGGAGACTTTTTTAGTTGTTCTGACAATTTGGTATAACCTCATGGTAGATGATTGATTCTTGGTTTGTGATTGCCTGAGCCCATGAAGAATCAAGGAAGGTTCTATCTGTAATCTAGGTCATATAAAAAAATAAAAAACTCAGAAATTATAAGGATTGCCTAGTAGACCTAACTAACCATACACACACTTCCTTCCTTTTCTCTCTCCCTCCTTCTATCTCCCCACAAGAACTTTTTAATTACATTTATTGGGATGATATTGGCTAATAAAATTATATAGGTTTCAAGTGTACGATATGTATACCTTTCTGTATATTGCATTGTGTGCTTATCACCCAAGGTCAGTTCTCCTGCCCTCACCACATATTTGACCCCCTTGACCCTTTACTCTTTCTGGTGACCACCATACTGTCTGAGTTTTTATTTGTTTTCCTCATTTGTTCATTTGTTGCTTTCCTCGTATGAGTGAAATCATGTGGTTTTATATCCCACCTATCAATGAAATCATGTGGTTCTTGACATTTTTTTGTCTGACTTATATCACTTCATATGATATTCTCAAAATCTATCCATGCTGTCCCAAAAGGCAGTATTTCATCTTTTCTATGGAGAGTAGTATTCTATTGTGTATATGTACCGCATCTTCTTTACCCAGTCATCTCTCAGAGGACATGCCAGTTGTTTCCATGTCTTGGCCACTGTGAATAATGCTGCAATAAACATAGGGGTACATGTATCTTTATGAATAAATGTTTTCAAATTTTAATGTAGGTACCCAGAATATCCCCACAGAATTTTTAATGGTGGTTAGTAGTATCGGTGCTGTGGTTTCTCACATATCTGGGTTCAGACCTTAGGCATGCTTCTCAACCTTTTCTGAGCCTCGGTTTTCATATTAAGTAGGGATAATAATTCTCCTTGAATAATTAACAGAGATGAATGCAATAATGTTCATGAAGCATGCATAGTGCTTATTTTTATTTTTTTATGCATAGTGTTTATAAGTGGTAGTTATCATCGCCTTTATTAGAAAAAATAACTAACATTTGGTAAGGTCTTTATATCATTTTATATATTGAGTAGTGAAATCAAAATTCAAGTCTGACTCCAAAGCTCATGCTCTTATGAAAAATAATTATTAATAAAGACCATCAATATCAGTTGCGTATAAGTTTTTAGTCTTAAATCATATTTTCTCAATATTTATTATAAAATTAATGTTTCTGTGGAGGGGAAATGGCTAAGGTTCTTTTTAATAATTGTGTGAATGTGCTAATCACCAAATTGACACAAAATAAATACAAACTTTATTTACAAGTTATGCTAGGTGTGGTCAGTAAAGGGACAGTGGGGCCATGAGGCCAGTGTATCTATCATCTTGCACATTTATGATCTGTAACTAATGATAGCATGGAGTTCGCCCTGAATGGTGAGACAGTTTTTGCAGAAAATGAATTTCCCCCCAACCAGTATTATCCTGATGTTCCCTGGTAGTTTTGAGAAATAGTACGGAAGCATCTTAACTTGGTGAAGCATATTTGAAAAACTTGCTATAACAATTCTTTAAAATAAATTTTAGTAAGTCTTCTATCTTTTCCTAGTTTTCTAAATAAATTATAGAGTTCTGAAAAATGAACAAACATACATGCGGGCTTGGTTTATTATTATTATTATTATTATTATTATTATTATTATTTTGCTGTTTTCTCTCATTGGGTGATGGGAGAAATAAGTAGGCATGCAGCTGCAAAGCCATGCATTAGAACTGGGGGTGGGGAGTGGGAAGACGAGAAGGCAGGAAAATCAATGCCTTGCCCTAAGTCTCTAAATGACTTTTGGTGTTAAGAGAGATATTGATATAAAAATATAAAGGATGAATATATCTATTTTTTTTTATCAAAAATGCATTTTTTGGCAAGTGAGGGAGAGCCTGGCCTGGTTTAGAAAGAAAGGCTTAGCAGTGCACTGTGTGTTAAGGATTAAAGATTCTTTTTATTTTTCTTGTCTTTGTCGAAAGCACATAACTTGGTAGAGTTACTGAAAGAACACAAGCTCTCCAGTTAGAAGACGTGGGTTTGAGCCCCAGCTTCTCGGTTTCCTATCTGGCCTTTGTCTCTAGGCTTCACTCTCTTCTTATAATTATACTTTATTAGCTCACCATGCAGCTGAGGGTGAATTGTAAACCACAACGCACCATATCCAATTCATCAAGTATCATCATCATCCTGTCCTTTATAAATCAAGATGGCCAACCCCCGGACGGCAGCTATTGTCAGGATTTACCAGAATTACATCTTTTAAGATTGGCCTCTGCAGCTCACATCTAACATCATAATTGCAAGGGCTTAGCCAAGACAAATTCCTGAAGAGGACACAATGCAACAGAAGCGGTTCATGAAGTCCTGTGAGTTTTGCTCGGGGATTGCATCCTGTTGCATTGTTAGCAACAGTTGGCAACCAATCTGAAGACAGAAAAAAAGAAGCGATGAAAATGTCAAGCTTCCTCCAACAGATATGTCATTGAATGAGTTGGAGTAGACCAGGACATCGTGTTCAGCAATGAAGGCCAGAAGATTTGGCCACCTCTTGAACCAAATTATTATTTCACTTGAAGGATCTCAATTTGCTGTGAAGTATTAAAAACAAACACATTCCAGCAGAGAATTCTTAGTCCTGACCTTTCTACTAGGTGACCTACAGACAGCAATACTGTACTTTCTTGTCTTAAAACTTTAACACTTCCTTCCCTCCCAGATCATCACGTGGGACTGGTCCTGTGACAGTTGCAGTTGAGCCTTTAAGAGACTAAAGCTTTCATTGAATTGGAGGCTCTTCCAAGGAGACTACTCGGCCATCCTTCTACACAGGAAGTCCTTATTTGGTCATGGTTCTAGTGAGGTGTGAACAAACCAGAACTGCAACGAAGTTATAGATCATCCTGAATAGCCAATGGAAGGCTAGCTGATGTCACGCATATGTAGAATCTAATGAACAAAATAGATTACCAAACAAAATAGAAATAGACTCATAGATGAGAAGAGACTGGCAGCTGTCAGAGGGGAGAAGGGTAGTGGGGTTTGGTGAAAAAGGTGAAAGAAGGGGGGGGGGGGGGAAACTACCCCAAAACTCAGTAGACACAGATAATAGCATGGTGATTGCCAGCGGGAAGGAGGGGTGGGGGGAAGTAGGAGAGCAAATGGTAGGGGTGATACATAGTGATGGAAGGAGACTTGACTTGGGTTGTGGAACACACAATACAATATACAGATGATGTGTTATAGAAATGTACCCTGGAAACTATGTAATTTTAAATTATATATATATATATATATTTTTTTTTTAATAATATATTATTATTATTTTTTTTTATATTGATGTCAGGAGAGAGAGGGAGAGGGAGAAAGAGAGAGAAACATCAATGATGAGAGAATCCTTGATTGGCTGCCTCCTGCATGCCCCACACTGGGGATGAGCCTGCAACTTGGGCATGTGCCCTGACCGGGAAATGAACTGTAACCACCTGGTTCATAGGTCGATGCTCAACCACTGAGCCAAACTGGCTGAAAACTATATAATTTTGTTAGCCAATGTCACCCCAATAAATTCAATAAAGAGAAAGAAAGGGAAAGAATCAGTAGGCAGTGATAAGCCCATGGGAGGCTGAGTGAGCTGGTGAGGTAAAGAGCCACAGCCAGTATTTACAATCCCTGACTACATGTCAGGAATTCTTATAAACACAAACACTTGATTCTCCCAACTACATGTCAGGAATTCTTATAAACACAAACACTTGACCTTTTATTCTCTCCACTCTACAGACAGGAAATTGAGGCACAAAGCGATAAGGCCCAGCGTCTCAGTGACAGGGCCAGCATTTGAACATGCCATTGAAATCTGCAGGCCTCCAATATCCGGATTAATCGTGAGAGGCAGTTGTTCCCTAAGGATACCCCATGAGTCCATGGTGGGGGTGTGCAGGAGGCAGCTGATTGATGTTTCAGTCATCAATGTTTCTGACTCTCCTCCCTTCCTCTCTGTAAAAAAATCAATTTTATATATATATATATATATATATATATATATATATATATATATATATATACACACACACACACACACACACACATATATATATATTTAAAAATAAAAGATGCTACTGTTGCTTTGTATGGCAATTCAGTATACCATAGCTTAGTTAAATAACAACTTACAGATGGACAGTGAGGTTGTGTTAAAGCCATGGACCTTACAGAAATGCTGCATGGATGCTTTTACACAGGTGATTTCTCATGAATGAGTTTCTGTAGGGTAGGGTATGTGGGGTTTTCATTTTAATAGACATCCCCAGATTGTCCTCCCGAGAGGATCCCCTCCATGTGAGAGTGCTGGCTTCCTCCTGCTCCTAGCTACACCGCGAGTTAGGCAACGCTGATTATTTTCGATCTGCCTGTGAGAAACATGACATGTGGTTTCACCTCGCATTGCCCTTTCTCTTTACAAGTTTCTCATTATTTTTCTTTTCGGTGAATTGTCTGATTGTACCCTTCACCCTCTCTGTTGGGTTATGGGCTTTTTTTTTTTTTTTTTAGTTGATGTGTAGGAGGTGGTTTGTATGTTAAAATTAGCCTCTTGTCTGTGATACGACACGTATGAGCTGGAAATCATCATCTCACAACAACCTAGCTGAGCACCATCACGTGTAAAAGCTGATTTAAGGAAGTGAAATGCCTTGCAGAGCTGCAGCCCAGAAATGTTGACGACTGGGTACACCGCACCCTGCCACCCCTAACACAGAGAGCAAACCTACTCCCGCCCTCTCAGAATGGCTAAGCATTGGGGTTTCAGGCTCCGGCCAGTCCCTGCAGCCCCAGTATTCCTCACTAATCCACTGAGGGACATGGCTCCTTCCGGACCTAATTTGCACTTTTTGGACTTACGAGACTTTCCCAGCAAATTTTGAGTCAGTCCCCCGCCCTGGACTTGCTGAGCTCTTATTCAATGAAGCTCTTCATTGGGATAGAAGGAATAGGGAAGGCAGCCCCTGCCTCGTGCACAATCCACCTGAGGACACGAAGCCAATGCCCAGTTTCTCTGAAAAGCCATTGCTCATGCTCAAGGCATTCACAGGAAGCAGGTGATTCAGTGGGGTCGTGTCCATCAGAAAAGGATTCCCACCCGTTTTAAGCTTCTACTTCCGATCTAGGGAGAAGGGCTCTTTCTAGCTCTCGGGGCATTACAGATGTCATCTCTCCTCATCTGAATGGCGATCCTTCATCTTCATGTTATACACGAGACAACCGCAGAATGACTTGGGAAGGGACCAGGGTCCTCTCTCGGGACCTGTGGCCTCCGCACTGCTTCGTTCTGGCAGAGGACGGGAAAGGAGCAGGAAGTGCGTCCCGGCGAAGTGAGTCACCGATTTGACCTCTTTTAAGAGGCACTGTGGTCTAGCGAGAAGAGGAGTGTGGTTTGCAGTCAGACTGGAGTTGAGTCTGTCTTGCTATTTACAAGTTGTGACCTTGGCAAGTGGTTTAGCCTCCCAAGTCTCCACTTTCTCAAGTGCAAAATGGGATGAAGCGTATCTCCTCTTTAAGACTGCCGGGCACACAGTAGGCATCTTGTGATGACAGCTCCTTTAGCCGGGAGTGGGCTTGAGTGAGGATGGGGCTTGGTTTTCCTCTTGCATGTGCTGCTCATGGACTTGAGTGGGACAGAAGACACAGAGAGCAAAAGGGCGTTGGGTCCCAGGGAAGGCACTCCACTTGCTCGCAGACTCCTCTCCTTGCCCGCCGCCCTACAGCAGGCTCTGCCAACGGAGGGCAGACCTTCCAGGGAGAAGGGCTGCGAGATTCCTGATTCTCTGGACGCAATCCTCCTCAGAGGAGCCCGTGAACCATGTGTCTGCAGAGCAAGTTCTAGACTCAGCGGAAGTGCTGAAGAGAGAGGGTGGCGGGAAGGGTGGCCTGCAGGTCGGGGGGCCAGGCCTGTGAGGAGGGGTCCCCAGGGCTTCCCCACAGACACAGCTGCACGTGCGGGAAAATGGAATGGACTCGGCAGCACTTTGCCGACTGTGAAATGCCATCCTCACTCCTGGGGGGAGGCGCCGGAGAGGGGGAAGAGAAGGAGCTGAACTGCATGGCCCCGGAAGGCCCCTCGGGGTCCTGAGCTGCTCTGCTGCTCTAAGGATGGGTCCAGCTGCCCTGAGGGATAGGGAAGGTTTCTTTGCAGATTTTCCCGGTCCCACACAGCGCCCGAGTGCTTCCAGAGGACAGATAGTCCCGGGCATGGTCCAGCCCAGCACAGGGAGAGCGGCCGGGCCAGCAGGCAGCGTCACAGCCCGGAGGCGTGCGTGGGAACTGGCAGGCCGCTCAGCATCCCAGACACTCGGCTCTGGGGAAGGGAGCGCCCTGACGCCGGGCCCGCAGACCTCCACGATGGCCAGTCAGACGGCCAGTCGAAACAGCCTGGGTGGCGAGGCCCGGGGCCAGAGCGGGCCGGTGCTGCCAGCGGGGCAGCCCCCAGTGCGGTGACCTGGTGGCGCCTCACAAGGTTGCAGCACTTTCCCCACACCCCCAGGGGGCTGAGGCTCAGCGCCTGGCCCTGTCACAGCATCCCAGACCCTCTTCAGGTAGCCGAGTCTTCGAGAAAGACCCTCTCCAAAGGCTTCTTCCCTCCCCCTCCTGCCTGGAAGAGCTTGCTGTAAACCCAACCTGTTTGGTTTCTGATCTTTGCAGTCGCCTCTGGGTAAAAGTGAGCTCTTTTCTTTCTTTAAAAAAAAAAAAATTTATATATATATATATATATATATATATATATATATATATATATATATATATATATGTATATATTTTATTGATTTTTACAGAGAGGAAGGGAGAGGAATAGAGAGCAAGAAACATAGATGAGAGAGAAACATCCATCAGCTGCCTCCTGAACACTCCTACTGGGATGTGCCCGCAACCAAGGTACATGCTCTTGACAGGAATCGAACCTGGGACCCTTGAGTCCGCACGCCGATGCTCTATCCAGTGAGCCAAGCAGGCCAGGGCAAAAGTGAGCTCTTTTCACATAAAATTTAGCTTTGGATAGTTCGACCTCAGCTGGGAATGCTCTTCCCTCTCAGGGAGCTTCTCATTAAGCAAGTAAAGAGGAGGAATTAGCCCGGCTGGTGTGGCTCAGTGGTTGAGCATCGATCTATGAACCAGGAGGTCATGGTTTGATTCCTGGTCAGGGAACATGCCCGAGTTGCAGGCTCCATCCCCAGTAGGGGGCGTGCAGGAGGCAGCTGATCAATGATTCTCATCATTGATGTTTCTCTCCCTTCCTCTCTGAAATAAAATATATATATTTTTATGTGTGTGTGTTTTAAAAGGAAGCTGAATTAATTCTTTAAAGTGACCCGAGTGACAATACCACAGTGTGGTGAGCTGTGAACTGGTACTGCTTCCATCTGAGGGGCAAACAGCCTCTCCAGGCCCCCAGCCTTGGTGCTCACATCACCAGGCGAGGGAGGACCCGTTAGAAATGCACTCAGCCCCAGCCTGCCCTACCGAGTGAGAAACAGGGGTGGGGCCCCGCATCTGGGCTTCCGCCATCTTTCCAGAGAGGTTCGGCTGCACGCTCAGCTTGGAGAACCACTCACTGCCTTGGAGAACAATCTAGAAGGTGGAAACTCTGTCCTATGAAGGAAGGGAGGCTCAGAAAGAGAGGGGACTTTTTGTCCTGGAAGAGGTAGATAACCTTGTGGTCTCTCTGGGTTCCCCCTCCTTTCTCACAGTGAAGCTCCGAGTTTTTTCCTTTTGAATTATTACCCTTCCCCAGAAGTTCTAGCTGCTCACCAGTCCTCGCACTATCAGGTGAACTGTGACAATGTGCTCTGTGCTTATGTAAATCTGGTCCTTATATGCGGGGACAGGTATATGGTACTAAGTGCTAAAGAGACCCCAGAGAGAGAGAGAGTGCGGCTTAGATTGGGCTCCCTGGAAGCAGAGCATTGCATGTTTCCGTGGGTTGCTTCTGAGACCCCTATAGGACTGGTCAGAGGGAGAAGCTGACCCCAGTATGGCTGTAACGGAGGCCTTAGACGGCCCTACAGGGAGCTCTGGAGCTGGGACGAGCTTTCAGTTATTTGCAACTGAAGCAAGGGAACCTGACCTTTACGTCCTGGGTTAGTCAGCCACTGGCCGTGAGCCACCCCCTGGAGGGGCCTTATTCTTGGGCCAGGCAGTTCTCTGCCAAGGGCATTGCCTAGTCAAGGACACAGCTGCGAGCCATTGGGAGCTGGGGGCCTCAGCTTGAAGATGGGATTTGGAGAGGATAGAAAAGTATTCTCTAGAGAAGGCATTCCAGATTAGGGGTGGGGGGAGGGGTGGCAGAGTCAGGAAAATAAAACAAACCCCCCAAGACTCAGCATTGCAAGAGTCAGATCCTAACATGGATGTTGCTGATGAGACTGGAGTACGTACCGTTTCCACGAAATACTCCCCAATCTTGAGGCGAAGATTGTGGCAGGTGCCAGAGCTTTCCCACGGCCATGCCAAAGCCCCCTGAGGGGCAGCAATGAGCCACGGGTGGGGGGTGGAAAGGGGACTTTTACTCCCTTGAAAACTTAGGGTGGCAGGGCAGGACTTGGGGTGCTGGAGGAGTCCTTCTGTCAGGCCACCCCAGGATGCCCTGCAGACATTGCTGCTGTGATCGGGTACCCCATGCAGAAAATGCTGGGAAGCACCAGCTTGTAAAGAACATTGCTGTCAACTCCATGGTGCCCTGTGAAGTCCGAGGCAAAGCTGGTAGCACAGGTGGAGGAGGACCATGGGAGTCGGAGAAGGAGCCCCTGGGTTCGAGAACAGCGCTTGTGTATGCAGAAGCTACTCCCCGAGAACACGAACACACCCGGAACTTTGCTCAGCTCCTGTCCACATGGAGAATAGCTACCTTAGGTGCTAGCATCCTCCTCACGGACACCCGAGAACAGGCTGGGCGGCAGTGGTCCTCCCTGATAAGACGCCCCTCATTGCCACTCAGGATCTCTCTGAGAGACTCTGTTCTCCACGGCCTGCTCCTCTATGAGGAACTTAGGGAATGAAGTTCCCACCCCAGCAAAGCTGAGGGCCGGCCTCTGGACTACGGCGACCCTGTGAGGAGACAATGGGTGATCCTCTCTCCCAGCCCCATCGGTGAAGGAGCACGCCAGGAAAGCATCTCACACAGAAGGGACTGGCCATCGGAGAAGCAATGTTTTGTCACAGGACACACAGGATTCTAGGGCCATGCTCTCTGTCCAGGACTAAGAAGGGGGACGAAGAGTTTGAGAAGCCTTGTTCACAGACATCTGACCTCTGACCTTAGGCTGACTCCCCCTGGGGTATCAGCAACACTCAGCTGCACGCTCTGTGACCTTTGGTCATAGGGTAAGGTTAAGGGAGACACTAGAACCTACTCATCTTCCCATTCCATCTCTCACCTTTTTGTAGGAAAACGTTAGGTGTTTTCCTTGTGTGGCTGTGAGCTTTTGTTGTTGTTACTCCTCTCCCAAGGATTTTCCCCCCATTGATTTTTAGAGAAGAGAAGAAAGGGAGAGAGAAAGAGAGACATTGATGTTACAGCTGGTTGCCTCCTGCATGAGGGATGGAACCTGCAATCCAGGTATGTGCCCTTGCCCTGGAATCCAACCCATGATGCTTTGGTGAATAGGCCACACTGGCCAGGGCTGGTTGTGTGAGCTTTGATCCAGAATCTTGGGTAATCTGGTCCCACAGCTTCCCAGAGACAGATCACAGGTGGATCTCAAACTGGATCTGCCTGCCCACAGGGCTGTGGGAAACACAGTCCACTGGGTTTTCTTTCCCAGGAGAGAGGGGAGAAGTAGTGTGGCCCAGAAACCTGTGCCCCGGGGTTCCTGTCATCGGCAGGGGGCTCCCCAGGCCCGGCATACACAGCAGCCTATCCTCTAGCACCAGGGAAAGGTGCACCAGCTTCCTGTTGGGTGACACCATGGAGGTTGTTCAGACAGAGCAGTTCTGGGCAGGTCTGAGCCATGTTCACCTCCCCTGTTAATTTAGGGTGAGGGAAGCAGAAAGGGGAGAGAGTCAGGCCTGACCATGAAATTCAGCCTGAACCCGTCTCCCAGGAGGCTTTTCTGCTGTTCCCTGGGACCGTGCCAGCCGACTTTGGGAGAGGTGTCATCAGCTTCTCCAAGGCCCAGTCCCTGGAGCCTCGGAGCAGCCAACTGACTCTGGCGTCTCCTTCTCATCATGCTTTAAGGCGATGCCAGGGGGCTCCACCCTCATCCTGCTGGGAGATGGAGCAGCCACTGTCACAGGCTTCCTCCTTCTCAACACAGGTCCAGAGCATGGGGCCTCTGACACACCGCCAGAGGGTTGCTGCATCACAACCCTCTGGGGGTCGTGTGTGGATTCACACCACACTGCTTGGGCGTCTCAAGCCCGGGGCGAGACTCCAGACTGCGATACTGACGCGTCACAAGCTGTTGCCATCATCTTTCAGCCTCCATGTTCACCTTTGTAAGGACAGGAGTGGCCCAGGGCACCTCACACAGGACTGCCTCCCCCCACCACCCCCCCAGGACCACTTGGCCATCCCGGGGACCCAGTGCCTGTAAAGATTAGCTCTACAACCGTGGAGAGCGGGAGCAGAGCTAGGAAAGCGGCCCTGCCCTCTGGCACCTCTGATACTCCTTCTGTTTGATTGACTTCAGATGAGAGTAAATCTGTGTGCGTGTGAGTCTGCAGGGTCCAGGAGGGAGTGCAGGAATGGACATGGCAGGAGGAATGGACCAGGTCTTTACCCCCCAAGACCATTGACCAGCTGAGGGTTGGTCCTGCTTTGTGGAGGCTTTGGTCAGGAGAAGCTGGGAGAAGTCATCTGGGAGAAGTCCCAGAAAAATGTTCACTTCACCCCACTACCCTCAGCCCAGGCCCAGGCAAATGCCCTCCATGGTTGCAGAGCTAAGCTTGGCTAGAGCAGAAGTCCCAGCCACCAACCTGTCTTATCCCACACGCCCACGAACTTCTTCCCAATCTCTGTAGTGTCCCATCTCAGATCTCGGGTAGCAGGGTCCCTTTATCATCATGCATTTTGATTTTTCCTCTCCCTCTCCCTCATGCCCTTGACCAGTCCCTCTTCCTTTTGCTCCCTTCAGCAAGATGGCCTTGGGAGCTGTTGACCTGCCTTTGACCTACAGCCCTCTGGGTCAACCATCCTCAGCCTCACTCCCCAGAGGAAGCCAGAACACTCCAGTAACCTGCCCCAAGGCGGAAGTACAGTTACAGTAATGACAGCCTTTTGTGGTTCTAACTCAGGGGTCAGCAGCCGGAATGGCCCACGGGTCAAATCCAGCCCGCCCTTCTCTAAGTGAAATTTTGTTGAAACACAGTCACACCCATTCATTTGCACGGTGCCTGGGCTACTGTGTGCTTCAATGGCAGAGTTGAGTAGTGGTGACAGAGCCTACGAGGTCGGCAAAAAGCCTACGATGTTCACTCTCCAGCTATTTACAGAAAACAATTTCAGCTTCTGACCTAGACTATCCCGGCCTGGTCTGAAGTCTTGTTGGAATGAGGTCCTGTGATTGTGTCCGAGGAAGTGGCTTTCTTTCTTCCTTCCTTCCTTCCTTCCTTCCTTCCTTCCTTCCTTCCTTCCTTCCTTCCTTTCTTTTTCTTTCTCTCTCTCTCTCTCTCTCTCTCTCTCTCTCTCTCTCTCTCTCTCTTTAATATATTTTATTGATTTTTTTTACAGAGAGGAAGAGAGAGGGATAGAGAGTTAGAAACATTGATCAGCTGCCTCTTGCACACCCCCCACTGGGGATGTGCCCGCAACAAAGGTACATGCCCCTGACCGGAATGGAACCTGGGATCCTTCTGTCCACTGAGCCACTGCGTGTTTTCTTGAGCCTTTGGAAGACATCAGTGAGTGCCTTACCACACAGTTAGTAGTAAAAGAAGACACAATTGCCATCTTGCACCCACAAAACAGCACAGTCACCCCAATAGTGAAGAGGATATTCTTGCTCCAGGAGAGTGAGCTGGGGGTGGGATGGGGCAACAATTCCCCAATTTTCTCACCACTACTCTCAGTGAGAGCCTCTTGGTGCCACTGGGACAGAAACAAAAGTGTCCTCAGTAGCACAAATCTGTGACTTTTGTCTAAAGTAAGGCACCTTGACTGGTGTAATACTAGATCTCTCTACCCTTTGGCGACCAGGTCTCATCAAGGATTCAGGACTTCTACTTGCTCCCTGTTCCTCTCATCTCACAATGCAACTATGAGAGTCCTGAATGGTCAACCCTTCCACACACACAGGACTGGCCATTTAGTGGTAGGGCCGTTTTCATTGCAGGCTTGATGATAATATTGTTGACGAATAAAAAATAAAAAATAAAAAGCTGCAGAGAAGTTTTATAAGTTTACTTGAGCCAAACTGACAATTGCTGGGAAGCAAAATCTCAACAGACTGAGAAAATGCTCTGGAGAACGGCAGTTTTATAGCTTATTTTGATCCAGTAGAATCCAAGGGGGAAATGTAAGGGGAAGTTACAGGAAATCCACTGGTGGTAGATTAGGGAGGTGGGAGGAAGCAAAACAGGGAAATCTCTGAGACTGGACAGAGAGAAAAGCAGAGAGACGCATATGTCTTTCACATTGGTGGGTACAGGATAGCTAACAACCAAGATTTACAGCACATGGGAATCATATTTGGGGAACAAGGTAACAATGAGAGGTTCTGATGCGGTGAGTCCAGAAAGAAGGGATTTCTCTGACATTCAAGGGTATATTATCTTAAATGCAAAAAGCTCCGTTAGGATTGACCTTTGTCAAAGAAGTTGCAGGCCGAGGGCCTGACAACCTGCCATGACCCACTCTTAGTTGGGGATTTTTATGTTCAGATCATTATCCTCTGTGGTTACTTTTGGTCTTTGAGTTTGTAGGACCTGCCATGCTGGCCTCCCTTGAACTTGTCAGGGTTAGTATGTGGCTCCTTTTTCATCCACAATATTAATAACTAGAGGCCCAATGCATGAAATTCGTGCAAGGGGCTCGGCCCTCGCAGCCACAGCAGCTGCCTTGGCTTCAGCCCCTGCAGCCGTGGCTTTATCCGGAAAGTTTCCCTGTCTAATTAGAAGACACAATTGCTTTTATTATTATTATAGATGATATAATTACTACTACTACTATTCTCTCACACATGGAACTTACTGTGCCAGAAATCACGTACTTTACCTCATGACTCGAGCACTGCCAGATTCCGCCCATCACTCTGTCACATCAAGCCACGCCCCCTCCTCAGTGACTACCCCCATGGTTGCTCCCACTCTGCCCTGTATCTGACAACAGAATCCCGATCAACTGGGCCTCCTACTAGTCCTGCTCGGGAAGCATCTCTGAGGCACTGCCATATTTAGATGTCTTGGGGGCCTCACCCATACTATTTTGAAACCACACCATAACTTACCATGGACCCTCATTATCACTGCTCTGGAATTTGCTTCTGAGCTGCTACACCCCCTGCACATTCAGTGCTAAGAGCATTATGGTCGACGAGCCTTCCCTGGGGCTGCACTCTCTTTAGCATCCTTGACCTTGATGGGAACTGTTAGTCTCTGGGTCCTTGGGAGAAGCCTCGCTGCTCCTTTCTGATAAGTAGTGTCTTTAGGATGACGACTCTGCTGCTGTGGCTGCTGCTCCGCAGACTCCTGGGAGGCATTGCTTTATTTGTTTATTCAAAGAACAGTGCCCAGCACCTTCTGTGTGGACAGAGTGGACAGGACAAAGTCCAGACCTCAGAGAGGCTGTGGGCTAGGTAAGGGAGAGACCTAAACACACGGGAGGCATGGAGCACTGGGTGCAGTGGGAACTTGGACTTGGGAAATGATGGCTCAGGAGGACTTCCCACCGGGCTAACATTGAGAGGCATTTTAAAGGATGAGCAGGAACCAGGCAAAGAGATGGAGGCTAGGGGTAGAGTTACAGGCAGGAGGAGCAGCAATTTATACATTGACTGAAGGCATAGGAGACAGCAGGAAAAAAAAAGTTTCTCTCTGTTTTCCTTGACTTATGGCACCCACAGATGCACCCACAGTGCCCAAGACTCTGAAGCTGAGCATTACAGGTGACAGTGTCCCCCAGGGGAACACAGACCCCTGGGTTGTACCGTGTGGAGCTGTTCCTTCCTCCTCCTACTGCCCCTGACACAGACTGTGGGTCCACCTGATCCTAGCACGGGTTGGCCCTTCCGTTAACCAAGGGGCATTTCCCTAAACCACTCTGATGAGTTTCACTAGCTTAACGTAAGGAAACGAGTCTTAAAATGCCCCTTGTCACGTCTTCCGAGGCTCCATAGCATCCAAACCCCCCTTCCCCCAACTGTATTGAACTAGAATAATCCCAATTCCCCGTCACCCCACCACCAGCACCAACTATGGCACCCTCGGTCATGTTCACTAGACTCTGCTGGTCTTTCAGTATTCTAGCACATCATTGGAACACAACTAACGCAACTGGTTGAAAATGATAACTTGTCCTGTCATCGCATAGTTTTCACTTGAGAAAGCTTTAAAGAAGACCGAGACCCCTGTCCCAGTTCTCAGAGAGAAAGAGAGAAACATCGAAAACATTAATCTGGAGTATGCTGCTTGGCTTTATGGTTTCGTGAATTTTTTTTTTTTTTTCAATGGATGCCAGCAACATCTGGAACTGGGAGTGTGTCTTGTCACATTGCAATAAAAGGAGGTTCCCTTGGCTGGGTTTCCCTGCAGGAGGTGGAGCAACAGAGGGTGCAAGGGTGTCCGAGGGCAGGGCCTGTGGTTTTGTCTAAGGACGGAGCAGCCATTCCTTCGGCTTAGCACAGGACCCAGCAAGTAGAGAATTGCCACCAAGAGCAGGTCCTTTGCTCTGTTCTGTCCTTTCACCAGCCAGTTCCCTTCTTCCTTCACCTCCCACTCCTTTACTGCTAGGCTCTTAGAGCTCTTCTGCTCTGAGCCAGGATGTTAACTCTTAACTCTAAATCTATGCCCCAACCTTCTCCCATAAAAAGATTTCTTGACTACCACTATTTACAAAACACACACACACACACACACACACACACACACACACAAAAAAAAAATCTTCACGAAAACACGCACCAGACAACCCTAATGTGCCGAGGGACAAATGCAGGAAATGTCGGAGTGAAATCAGTTTTAAGACAATAGGGCAAGGGTGACTTCTTTTCCTGCCATAAAAATTCCTTTACAGTGATTATGATCATATTTTGTTAATAAAACTGATATATTTTTATTTCTTTCTCTTTCCCTCCAGATTGTTGAGTCGACTATATTGCCAATCTTTGATACATTAGGTTAGGGTTACATGCTCTTTGCTTAAAGCTTACTACTCCCAAAGCAACTATTCTCGGAAGATGGAATCCTGGAGTTGACTGATCACCAAATGCTGTTTCTCCGCTGTCATCGCAGTAGCACAGCTGAGAGTGTAGGGCAGGGGTAGGTGTAGATTCCCGGAACCTTAACAGTGGGAAAGATCTTACTTCTTCCAAATGGTGGAATTCTCCCCCAAAACACCCACAGCTGCTTGATTGCTTCCAGGGATGGGAACTCACTCCTGTGAGAAGGCAGGTCAGCCTTCTGATGGTATTGTTAGCAAGGTCTCTTTGGTTTTGCGGAAAGAAAATCTGCCTTCCTGAAAATTCCTTTTACCAAAGCAGGTTAGATTCTCTGTAGCTGAAATAAGTGTAATCCCTTTCCATGTGATCGTAGGTTAAATATTTAAGAGTAGTCACCACTACTCCAAGGTTTTTCCTCTCTAAGCAAAATAAAATCCTAAAATCCCTTCATCTCTTTCTGGTCTGACTCATACTCAGTCGATCTGCCTCTAGGAGTTTTCTCTAGTTGGTCAACATCCTCTTCAAATCTGGTGTCCAAATTTAGGCTTGAACTCCAGGTACATTCTAGACATGCGCAAAATAGAGTGTGAGTCTTACAGCTCTTTTAGCTGCCCTAGGAGGCCATTTCCTCATGTTGAACTTGGAGTAAATATTCATTTCTTCCTCCTGTCTCTGCCTCTCCCCAGCCCTTATCCCAAAGGTCCCATTTCCTAATACCATCACATTGGGCGTTAGGGTTCCAACATGGGAATTTTGGAGGGACACAAACATTCAGTTCATAACACTGCATTTCCCTCTCCCCCAACCCCTGGCAACCCCCATTCATTCTACTTTGTGTTTGTGACTCTGACTGGAGACCTCAGGCTTGTGCACTCATCCAGTGCTTGTCTCCTTGTGACTGGCTGGCTTCACTTAGCATAATGTGCCATGGGTTCATCTGTGTTGTCTCATGCATCAGGATTTCCTTCCCTTTGAAAGCTGAATAACATTCCATTCGATGTATATACCACTTCTGCTTATCTAATCATCTGTCGATGAACACTTGTGTTGTTTCCACCTTCTGGAGAAGTTTTGAATTAGCATATATTCGCCCTAGTCCTTAGTCTACTTGACCTTTGTTAACAACACATAGCACATATCCAACAGACCCTTGGTAAGAATTCACTAAAATCCCATGGTAATCTTTCACTTACTGTGCTCATTTGCTGAATCTGGGTGTGTCAATCTTCAGTATTGAAGATTGAATTCTCTTGTCCAGATGAGTCTCTCTTTCATCAGCATGCCAGTGCTGACGTGAGGAAACCTCTGGGAGTGTTCTCACCTTAACCCTTGCTCTTCCACACCAATTTCTTTGAAGAACTGGTAGACACTTTTCTGATTAGGTCTTTCTGGATCAAATTATTCCCCCTTTCCACTGAGAGTTGGCAGGCTCTGTTATAGTTCAGAGTTGAAATGCGAGGATTTCTTCCTCGCCAACGTGAAATATGTCTTAGTATATTTCCTTTTAATTAACTGACTTGGGGTATTTTTATTTCTCTGGATGAGTCCTTCTCATCAAGAGGCGTTGATGATTCACTTGGGAGAGCAAACTGAAAATTTATGTTGCTCACAAATGTTTGACAAGAAGCCATTTCATACTCCGGGATAGGAAGTCATAGGCTTGCCATATGGATGGTCTATTTGAGGCCTTTGGTTCTGAAATAAAGATGCATCCAGTTGGGTGTTGGTGTGAGCAGCATTTATCTCCATGCCACAAGGTGAGACCATGGGCGAGCTTATCCCTGTAGACCCCTGCAAGCCACTCCTGGCTGGATTGGTGGCCTGTGTGAGAGTCATACGTTCACCGCAAACAGGCCAAGTTGGCTTGGATTTTCAGTTCTCAGCTTCTTTGGGGCTTTATGCCATCCTACAAGAATGTAAATTCTAAATTCTATGATAATAGAAGCTTATATAATTCCAAACACGAGCGCACATGTCATATTTCACTGGCCTAAGTTTAATTGGAGTACCTAGCAATTTTGAATTGCATGACTAAACCAGTTGTCCTGCTATGACCCTACCCCTCACAGTCCTCTGTGTGGATAGAGGGCAAGAGTTTCCTCCTCTGAGTAGGGAGGAAATGCAGATATTCTGGAAGAAGCAAGGGCTTTTTACAAATAGAAAGAGACAAAAGGAAGAATTGTACAAGGGTCCCCTAGAGCAGTGGTCACCAACCAGTGGTCTGTGGGCCATTGGTGGTCCGTGAGGTCTGAGAGGTTGGCAACCACTGGCTTAAGGAGACCTTTGGAGCAGCGGTCGCCCATCGGAGGTCCATTGTCTGCTACTCTAGAGGACTCAGCTGCCCAGGAAGGTCTGGGAATGCCTGAGGCTACCATCGCTGCCAGGCAAGAGTACAAAGAATGAACTATGACTGCAAGTGTCTGAAGGACTTGATTTAGAAACCATTGGAGGGGAGAATCCAAGATGGCTGCTCGGGTAGGCAACTAGCCACAGCCACACACAACAATTTCAACAAAATACAACTAAAATATAAAATGGACATTACCTAGAAACCATTGGAAAGGTCAGAATTGATTTACTGGGGCCGAGACTGCCACGCCCAAGAGGGGTGAGGGGTCTGGCATACAGAGAACGTGGGGAGGATGCTCAGCCCACGGCTTGTTTGTCTTGGCACAGCAGCATCTTTCCTAAAGACTTCAGAGTCTCCATCTTTGTATATGTAGGGGCTATGCTAATGGCTCCTCCCAGATTATGGGTCAGCTGCAGGGTCACCCAATGCCTATCCTAAAAGGATTAGAGAAGTGGGCCTGATTCAGGGTATACTCCAGATAGGATGCAGGCTGTACCAGTAAGCAAGAGCCTGGTCTGTGTCCAGACCTCAGACCCATATCACATGCCCAGTTCAGTTGGTTTTCGAGCAGGGTTTGTCTTTTCTGGGCCTTCTTCTCTAAGACTAACCCCTCACCCGTGGGCTTTCTCTCTCACTGGTTATTTTCTTATAGAGCAACACTTTTAATCTATGAATGAGCAGAAGGGGGGCCTGACTCCCTCATGACTCGAATCCATCTTGCACAAGGTTGACTTAACATTTGAAAACCAATCACTGCAATTCACCATGCTAACAAAAACAAATCCATGTGGGTTTTTTTAAATCTCAATACATGCAGAAGATGCACTTGGGGGGAAAATTAGCATCCATCAAGAATTAAAACCCTCAGCAAATTATAAATAGGAAGAAACATTCCCAACCTGGTAAGGGGCATCTCCAAGAACTTACAGCAAAATATCACACTTAATGGTGAAAGATTGAATGTTCCTCTCTTGAAACTGAGGAAAATGTAAGAGTGTCTACACTGTATGTAGATCCTGGTCAGTGCAATAATAGAGGAAAATGAATTAAAAGGTATAGAGTTGGAAAGGCAGTATAATACTGCCTTTACTCACTAATTACAGAATCATTCATGTACCAAATCCTAAGGAATCTACAAAAACAAATAACTGAGTTTAGCAAGTGTGCAGGACACAAGGTTAATTTTCAAAAATCAGTTGTATTTCCTAATCCTATAAACAAAACACAAACAGAAATTAAAGGACCATTTGTAATAACATCAAAATTTGAAATAGGAATCAATCTGACAAAAGATGTGTAGATCTGTATACTGAAAACTATAAACCATTGCTGAGCAAGATTAAAGACCTAAAGAAATGAAGAGATATGCTATCCTCATGGATGGGAAGAATCAATATTATGAAAATGCCCATTTTCACCACATTGGTCTGTAAGAATCAACACCATCACAAACAAAATCCCAGCAGGGTTTGCTGTAGAAACTTCCTGATTCCAAAGCTGAGATATGTGTATCAAATCAACATGTTGTGCACCGTAAACTTACTGCAAGGTCAAATGTCAATTACATTGCAGTAGAAATAATTTAAATATGGACATGTCACATGTTCCCTCCACAGCCTCATCCCTAACCTGGACCACACGTTTTATTTGTTTTTATTTCCCCCCCCCCCTTTCCTTGTTATTTGCACTTCTGTGGGAGTCCTACTGCATCATCTTCTTCTTCTTCCCAAGCTAGTTATCTGGCTCCCTCCTTTCCCTAGAATTGTAACAGTGGTTGCCAAGAGACATGCTTGTGTGTGATTTGAAATAAAAAAGTACATCAACTTTATCAGTTTCAAAATATCTTCCCCCAGGAAAAAGAATGTTCAAAAACAGGATGGGCTGCCTTGGGAAGAAACTGAATTCGGTCCCTGGAAACATTCAAGAGAAACTGCACTGTCTTCATTCCACCCTCACTCACAAACACCTACCATGAACCAGGCGCTGGGGATACAAGCAGGAAAGAAGGCAGACATGGCCTCCTGTCCTCACGGGGCTTCACATGTAGAAGCATACCCAGGCTTACAGAGAGCAGAGGTTTATTTATTTATTTTTAATTTATCTTTTTTTTAAAAAAAAAATACATTTTATTGACTTTTTACAGAGAGGAAGAGAGAGGGATAGAGAGTTAGAAATATTGATGAGAGAGAATCATCGATCAGCTGCCTCTTGCACACCCCCTACTAAGGATGTGCCCGCAACCAAGATACATGCCCTTGACAGGAATCGAACCCGGGACCTTTAAGTCTGCAGGCTGACGCTCTATCCACTGAGCCAAACTGGTTTTGGTGAGAGCAGAGGTTTAGAGGGAGCGGCTCCACAAAAACCAAAACAGACCTTTGTCTAGGAAGGCAAATAGTTTCCTCGTGCCCTGCTCCATTTGGGGTTTGATGGTGGAAACCTACTGTAAAGGAAGGAAGGACCCCAACACCTCGGAAAGCACCCCTCCAGCCCAAAACAACAGAATGCACCTGGCTCCCTCACTAATCAAATCCATCTTGCATACGAGTGCTCTCGTGAGCCTCCGCCAGAGGGGAATGTCTACCACATGGGCTCAGGCCATCCGTACCCCCCGGGAAAGCATGGAAGGGACTTTGTCAGAAAACAGCAAACCCACTTCCAGGAAAGCCCACCTTCTGGCCTCGTCCCCTTTCCCTGGCTCTGGATGCTGCCTCGGGGCCCTCTGCTCTGGCAGAGTGAGGCAGCCACAAGCCAACCCACGCTGTCGTGTGCAGATGGCTGGCATTCCGGGGACATTCTAGGCATATCCCTCCAAGAATTCCACACAACAAGGGCAGTTCCAGGAAAACGGGGAGCGGTAAGGAGGCTCATGGCTTCGGCACACAGACCAGCACAGAGTCCCCCCGCCCCGAGCAGACTGGCGGGAGTCAGGCTGGAGGAGATCATTGGCTTCGCCTACAAACAAATCACTTGGATTCTCCCGCCTTGTTGGACATGCTCACGGCTCCCTCCCAAAGACACCCCGGGGTCTGCAGCCCAGGCCAGTGGCAGCTCTGATACCTGAGAGCAGGCTGGACACGCTTCAGAGAGTGAATGGATACCACCACGTGAGCAGTGGTGCCCAAAGCACTCTCTTGCATCCGCCTTCTTCCCTGGACATTCTCTGCCTTCTGTCCTGAGGAAGACAAGCTCTTTTCTCAGCGTTACTGTAAGGACCACCCTTTCATGGCGCCTTCCTGGATTCCCTCAGCTCCAGGTACTCTCTCTTCTCACAGCATCCCTTACATTGTCAACAGTATACCTTACATTGCAGAAAGTCATAAGAAGTACATTTTTAATTAAAAATTAAATTCCAAGTAACTTAGAGATCGTGGTTAATTCTCCTTTTACACCTCACCCTGCCCTTAAAGTAGGGGCGTCAAACTTAATCAGAGAAGGGGCCAAAATCTAAAATCCAGCCTAAATCGCGGGCCGAATGGTTTACTGAACAGTCATAAACTGTCATTGTGATGGAAACGCAGCGGAGTGCAGTGATGACAGCGTGGTGCGGGCCACATTGCAAGGCCTGGTGGGACGGATTTGGCCTGCGGGCCTTGTGTTTGACACATGTGCCTTAAAGCAAGATGCATTCCCGCTGAGCCGCCTGCATCTGCCCGTGGAAGGGCTAAGAGAAGGCTGGGGGGATGGAGTTGAGAAAACGGGCTTTAGAGCAGTCTGTGGGAACACTCAGAACCCTCCCACTCCTGCAACGGCCATGACCAGATCTCTCCTCTGGTCTCTAGGAGGTCAACCATGGCCCTTTCTGCCCCAATAATCTAAAAAATGAGGAAACTCAATTCACACTCAGTGATGCCTAATTCACCTGAGTTCCCTCAAAGGGAATTCTCCAGATCACCGGAGCTTACTTATTAGAATCCAAAACAAACTTTTCTAAAAGCGTTTCGAATATTTCTGGAGAGGTCCCAAAGAGTTTGGTTACAGAGGTCGCATCCATGGAGGACAATTTGCAAATTAAGGAATAGAAGAGCGAGGAAATCTACTTTTCACCATGTACCCTTTTGTGCCTTTTGAATTTTGAGTGATGTACACCGATTACCTACTAATTTAAAACAAGTGGCACTTCCTTACAGTAAATATAGTTGCTGAACCTAATTTAACTTTCTGTCTGAATCAAAATCATCATTATTATTTGATTGGTTTGTCCCTAAATAGCATCATTCTGACAGAGGATGGTGGGTGATAGGGTTAGAGAGCCACTGGCCCTTTCCTAAATGGCTCCCAAACTTCTGAGTCTCCAGAGGTTTGGGGTTTGGTGTGCCCTTTAGATTTCCTCTCTCTTCCCCAGCAGCCACCAGTGTCTGTTGTTCTCATAGCGACTCCTTACAGCAACCACTGCCCTTCCTTCTGATTCGCTCATTTGTTCTCATGAGACTTGGAAGTCCCATGATTGCAGATGATAAATGGGATTCAGTGAGCAGAGATGGGGACATGAGAATTCCAGTCTAAAAAAATGCTATCAGCTGTGAGGGCTACGGTTGTAATAAAGTGGATTATGTTGAATGGTGTTGTAAACTAACACCAAGTTTACCTTTTTTTCACTCAGAAATCCTAGGGTGCTGAGCCTTCAGATGGCGGGTCCTTGGATGGGGCAGGCCTAATGAGCATAAGTAGTGACCTGCTAGAGGCAATGCCTAGAAAACTAGAGAAAACTGGTATCTCTCTGTCCCTGGAAGATAGGAAAATTGCTAAGATAAAACCTAGGAGCTCAGAAAGTGATGAAGATCAGTGTCATCAACATGTGGACTTCATGATACATTTTTTGGCCTCTATGTGATTTTTCTGCTTATTTTTAGTTTTTGGTCTAGATTTTTACATGTTTTTTTTTTGTGCCTATTTTGGACTAGATTCATGCACTGGTGGGGTCCCTCAGCATGGCCTGCAGGGATCAGGCTGAAACCAGCAATCCAATGCCGCCTGCTGCGGCTCACACCCAGTCAGTCCGATAGGGAGAGGCTCCCACCGCCACAGTGAGCCAGCCATGAGCCCTGCATCTGGCACCCGCAGATCAGCTGAGTGGTGCTCCCATTGTGGGAGCACACTGACCACCAAGGGGCAGCTCCTCATTGAACATCTGTCTCCTGGTGGTCAGTGTGCATCATAGTGACTGGTCTACACATTGTTCAGTCACTTAGGCTTTTATATATATAGATAGATACCTGAGTGACTAGATCAGTGGCTTCTAGGGAAGTAGAACTACAATTAATATCATTAAAGTTTTTTTTTTTTTTCTCTCTTTATCTGAATGAGGTTAAAAAAAAAAATCCTGGACAATGAATGGGCAACATACATTTAAGCAACATTCACTCCACATGCAGAATAAGCCACACCCCTGTGGATGCTCAGATGGGTCACCGCAGTGGTGCCCTGAGCCTCGCCCTCCTGGGTTAAAGTATAAAAAGTGTGGAAAATCATCGGGGATCCAAAAAGAGAGTTGAAAGTCAAAGGCAGAGCCTGAGGAGAGGCCATAAATCTAGTGTTGATGTTTAAAAGAGAAAGCTAATTATGGAGATCACTGGCCAGTCAATTGGATAGTCATAGTAATAAAACAGATGTTAACAGTGAACATCCATCAACATCTGGAAAGGATAAAGTCACCAAGGATTTATGGGAAGGAGCGAATTCAAGAGACTCGGCAGAAGACAAAGGAGCGCGAAGCCAGGGCTTCGCAGTGAAGGATCTGGAACTGGGTAAAAGGTTTTGCTCCGCCTGCCACGCCATGTCTACTCCCTGCCCAGCTCAGATAGCTTTGGAGGAGAATGTGGTCACATGGACTCAACAACTGGCTGGGCCATCAGAATTGGAGAATAATGACATAAATAACCAGAAACAGCTCCAGTGAGGAGAGTGGGGGGCTGAGGGCGCTTCCCCGGGGAGCTGGGTGACCGGGTCTGGTTTTAGTTAGCATCTTTGCTAATGACTTAAAAGTAGGAACAAACAAATGCCCAGCCAACGTGAAAAGCACAGGCACTGTAGGTAAGATGCACACACCCACCAGCAAGGAGTTTACAGGGAGCTGGAAACCACCTGGGTCAGGGCGGCCTGGAGAGTGATCTGCAAGAGGAGACCAGCCACCCTTCCAGGTTGGATGGGAAAGGGGTGGGGGTGGAGGTGAAGGGATCGGAAGTAAGGGTGGCCAAAAGCAGCCGCAGGGGACCCATAACGTTTAACTACGTCCCGTGGAAATTAGGAAGTCCACAGAACAGAGGTTCTGTTTTGAGGTTTGCAAATGTATGGCTGTGGTTCAACAAATGGGATGTAGCTGACCCATTCATTGGGGTCCAGGGGGAAGAAAGACGGCAGGAGTGTGCAGATCGGGCTTCAGACATTTACCCAGAATATTCACGTCCTAAGGTCACTCCTAGGCCAGACCCCTAGAATGTGTGAAGTCCCATAACCCAGGCCCGAACCTACACAGGTTGGATGCTCAGTGACTATGGGACCAAGGAAGGAAGCTCTGGAGAATTCTCAGTATATCTGAGATCACTGAGTGAAATGGGGTGAGGGTTGCTGCTAAAGACACTCCCATCTTTGAGATTTGGAGAGACTGTGGTTGAAGAAAAAGAGCCAGTAACAGACAGTTTTAAGCAAACAGTGATGGCTGTCCCACCGTCTGCTCTGCACCTCTACCGCCCCTTTCCTGCCTATGAAAATGGAACTGTGGTGCATCTACTACTCCTGCTGGTTCTTGACTTTGGCTAAGGGACCGGTCACCTATGAGCAAACCTTACTTTCTTCCGTAGCTGCCCCAACAGGGTTTCTATCAATAGCTCTGTTTGGAAGCACCCAGCTGAGAGTCATTGCTTTCCTTAACTGTTTAACTCCAAGTCAGCAGCTCAGAGGAAAGACCCATTTTTTAAAAAATTAAAAATAATTATTTATATATATATATTTCAGAGAGGATGGGAGAGGAAGAAAGAGATAGAAACATCAATGATGAGGGAAAATGATTGATCGGCTGCCTCCTGCACACCCCCTACTGGGGATTGAGCCTGAAACCTGGGCATGTAACTCCCGGTTTATAGGCTGATGTTTGTGGAGAGGCACCTTCTCTGTGGCTCCAGATGTGACTAAAGAAGCACATGGCCTGCCCAGTTCCTTCTTGTGGACACCCTGCAGTCAGGGCAGATGCGTGGAAAGGGCAAAGCTGAGACTTAGAGAGCCACGGAGCTGGGCTGGAGCAAACTGATCCTGAAGTCGGAATGGCTTTGGGAGTTTTCAGCTGTGGGAACCAAAAAAATGTCCCCTTTATTGTTTAAGCCAGTTGGGGCTCATTTAATGTGACTAATGATGTTGTTTTGCAAATAATGCAATTGGCACTGGCAACATAAATAGGTTCATTTCTGCTGTGGCGCTGGATTTTTGCGTTGAACATGACTGGCGCTATCATGTCCCTTCTGCTATGCTCCTCTGGTCAGACGCCCCGGAACCCCAGGCTCATAGTGGGCCCTTGGCTTCCAGGGGTGACCAGCTCCATTCACGCACCGAGGCTGCTCCTCCGTTCCTATGAAGCAACAGGGCGGGCTCCACGGTGTCTCTGATCGGGGTGCAGACACAGACACAGAGGTGGCACCAACCCCTCTGCGCACTTGGCCATGAGGAGTCCTCGTGGTGACGCAGAAGATGCCCAGTTTTGTCTGTGAAACTGTCAACAAAATCAGCACAGCTCTTGAAGACCTGTGCTGAAGCTCTTGAAGACCCGCTCTCGCCCCTGCCTCCTCCCCTCCCTCTGGGAAGGCAGTTTGATGGGGACACAGAGGGCTTCCGGGACCCTGACGCCTGGGACCCTGACGCCTGGCCGTGTCACCAGCCTCCGGGGCGGGACATGCAAGACAGCTCCAGGAGCTTTTCCCCTGGGAGTGGCTGCGGGAGTTCCTCTGGGCGCCCACCCTGGCCAGGGCTCCCCCACGAGCTTCAGCAAGCCCAGCTTTGCCCGCTCCCAGCGCCCTTGTGCTGGGGATGCTTGGGGGAGAAGAGGAAGAGGGAGGAGAAACAGCCCGGGAGTTTCAGAGGTAAACAGATGAGGGTGCTGGTGAAATACTTCAGGGCCCTCCCACTTCACCGTGACTCTGCATGACTCCCCAGTAACCCCTGGGAGCTGTGGTGTTTACTCCTCTGCAAAGAGAACTCAAGACACCCACCTGACAGCACGGTGTGTAATGATGTGTGAAATGCCTGGCGCTAGGCAGAGGCCACGCCTTCCTCTCCCAGGCTGAGGGGTCCCAGCTGAGGCTCAACCTTGAAGTCCTCGGCCCCAAGTTGTTGTTGGTTAATGTAGGGGTTTTCTCCTCCCGCCTCCTTTGCTATCTCTATCTAGTTCCTAGTTTCTTTTGACGCAGTTAGTCTTACTGTTCCTATTGCAAAGACGTAAAAATCCATTCAGCATTAGGGCTGGTTATAAAACAATGATGTGTATGTATTATACATTTATTGGCATATATGCAAAATATTTGCAAGGGCAGCTCAGTAAGCTCGTCTCTGCCCGTGCACACACGGCTCTGTCACAGTCCAGGTGGAAACCACAGAATGTTCTGTCACCCCAGGTGGGCTTCTGAAACAAGTGGCATGTAAATGGGCAGCTTCAACAGAGAATCCTATTTGAATGCACTTTATTGGACATTGAGCAGCTGGCATGTGTTTCCAGAGGTCTCTAGCCCTGTCCTCCGGCTATTGTCCTTTGCTGGTGGCCCTGGGGCTCCCCACCCCATCCATCTCTCAGAGAGGATGCGGCTGGAGAGCCCTCTCCCCTTCTCTTGCTGAAGGGCCCAGTCCCTGTGCGTCCCCACAGCCTCCCAGCCACATGCTCTCATTGCTCAGGGATGCGGTTGAAGGCTGGATGCTCTTCTCTCTCTGGCGACCCCTTATTCCCACATAAACTGTCCCCAACGGCCAACGCCTGGGACTGGGGCTTTGGGCACACTCCAAGGCGTCTTACTCGCCCTTCAGCAGAGGCCTGCCAGAGGGCAGAACAATATATATTCTTTTTATTGATTTTGGGGAGACAGAGAGAGAGAGAGATAGAAATATCAACGATGAGAGAGAGTCATTGATCAGCTGCCTCTTGCCTTACCCCTACTGGGGATTGAGCCCACAACCCAGGCATATGCCCTTGACCAGAATCAAACCCAGGACCCTTCGGTTGGCAGGTTGATACTCAGTCCACGAACCAAAGGGGCTCGGGCACCACAGCGAAGTTCTATCTGAGCCCCGGCTCTCACGGAGTCTGTGCTCCCGGGAAAGTCGCCTGTCACTGGCGTATGCCCACTGCCTCCTCAACTCTGCCGTCCGTCCATGTGAAGAGACTAAGATGACTGCTAGTCTGCATCCAGAGACGACTCCCCAGGGAAACGTGCGCGCTGTGCATGGCCACTAGGTGGCAGTACTGGGAAGGACACGGAGGGCTGGATGCCCAGGTGCAGCCCGAGGCAAGAGCTGCGGAGATCACACACTCAGCTGTCCCCAGGCAGTCACAGAGACTTGGCCTTCTTCTCCCCACTTCTCCGCCCTGCACCCCCTGCTCAGCCACAGGAATAGGCACACACCCCCCTTCCTCCCTCGCCTGGCAAACCCCTCCTCATCCTCAGGGCTCAGCTCCCACAGGTCCCTGCGAAGCTTTCCCTGCCAAACCCTTCCCCCTCTGAGCCCTCAGGGTTCTTGTCACCTCTATCTCCGCCACCTCTCATCCGCACCCTGATCCTGTGACACCCGCCTGTCCGCATTACTGGATTAGGAGTCCCTGACGAAAAGAGACGGGGTTCTTTTTACCTGTTTCCCCAAAGCCTAACCCAGGGCTGGGACAAGGCCTGCAGCTGCATATTTGCTTTTCGGATGAGTTAACTGGTGAATAGAGGGTGGGAAGACCGAGTCCATCTCTTTATTGCATGCTTTTGACTTGCCTTAATTCTTTTTAAAAAAAAATATATATATATATCTTCATTGATTTCAGAGAGGAAGGGAGAGGGAAAGAGAGATTGGCTGCTTCCTGCACGTCCCCCAATGGGGATCCAGCCCAAAACCCAGGCATGTGCCCTTGACCAGAATCGAACCCAGGACCCTTCAGCCCGCAGGCTGATGTTCCATCCACTGAGACAAACCAGCTAGGGCTGCCTTAACCCTTAGTATTACGGGTGATGCCTTTTTAAAGTTTGATCCAGGAGGATTACTCTGGTGGGGTTTCCAGCTTTCTTCGCAGTGGAACTAGATTCAAACGAACACCTCTGACCATCGACTATGGAATGACACAAGGAAGTAGAGCTGCTGGAGTTGAAGCTGGAACCTAATGGAAGCCTCCACCCATTCCCGGGTCAGGGAATACTTCCTTACATTCCGAGGGCTCCATAAACATCGTTTGATAAACACGCCCCTGACTGTTGTAATAATTCATCCTCTATTTCTCTTCGGTTCAGAGGAAAGATGAATGGCTTGGGCAGGATTGCAGTTCTTGGAGCAGGAAGCCCGTTCCTGTCATCGCACAACCTTGGCAAACAGCACGCACTCAGTGGGTTTTTGATGGATCGACTCGAGTTGTATTGAATGGAAATGACAGACTTGGAAGCCGAGCCTTGCTGGAGAGAAATGGCTCTGCCTGGCTTCTCCCCAAGGTAGACGCAGGAAGGTGGGTAAGGAGATGGCTGCCCTCAGAATGACCTCTGTCCTGAATTCATTCATTGTGACCCTGAATCTGGGGCAGAGGGGTGGCCCCCGATTTGGCCGGGTAGCCCCCCTTTGGAACTGGGCCATCAAATCCACGATGTGGTCTCAGTCTTTCCGAATACCCCACCCTGGGTCAGCGCACAGCAGGACACATGCAAACATGGCAACAGATCATTGTCGCGTTGAAGAATCTGAGTTAGTAGGTGTCAGTGGGCTCAGCGATGTGGACAGTGAGGGGGGGGCTCCAAGAGTGACAGGGCACTCATGACCTTGAGGGACAGCACAGCCGTTGCATCCAGCCTCTGTCTTCAGCTTCTCCCTCCTGGACAGCTTCTCCCCTTTTCTATAAATGTGCTCAGTCCTCTCGATGTCTCTTGGTTCCACATAAACATTTTTAAAATTCTTTAAAAAGTATTCTCCCGTTACCCAGTATCTCTTTACATCTGTCCTTTCCTTCACAGCCAAGCCTCTTGAGAGCAGCCTAGATTCTGTCTCTACTTCCTGTCCCCCCTTCCCTCTCCCACCCCTCAGCCCACTGCAATCTGGCTTGTCCCTCTCACTCCATTGGCTCTCCTCTTGCCTAGATCAGAAGCTGCCTTTTTGGACCTTGGGCAGCTGGCAGGTGTTTTCAGAGGCTCTAGCCCTGTCCCCGGGCCCCTCTCCATTCCCCGGGGCTCCCCACCTCATGCATTTCTCAGAAAGGGTGTGGCTGGAGAGCCATCTCCCCTTCTCGCATTGAAGTAGCCAGTCTCTGGCCCATGAACATCCTCAGAGCATCACTGAGTCCAGCCCTTGGACACTGTTGGCCTCCTCCTTGGAACCCTGCCTTTCTCGCTTGCTCGTGACCACGGTCCTGTTTGCTCCCTCCCTTCCCTGGACACTTCTCCCCTCCCCCCCCCCCCCCCTCTCTCTTTTAACATATTTTATTAATTTTTTACAGAAAGAAAAGGAGAGGGATAGAAAGCTAGAAACATCGATGAGAGAGAAACATCAACCATCTGACTCCTGTACACCCCCTACCGGGGATGTGCCCGCAACCAATGTACATGCCCTTGATCAGAATCGAACCTGGGACCCCTCAGTCTGCAGACCGACGCTCTATCCACTGAGCCAAACCAGTTTCGGCCCCTCTCTTCTTGGTTTGCTCTTGGCGGGCCCTCCACCTTCCATTCAGTTCCCCCCACCTACTCACCCTGGGCTGTCTCATCTGCTCTTTGCCAGTGACCAGCGTAGAGGTTGACAATTATATACTTTTCAATGCCCAGCTGGCACCATACATACTTATTATGATATTATTGATGATATTTCCTATGCTGTACTTTACATCCCCATATTTTATTGTTCTTTCCGATGGCTCTTACGTGGCAATAGCTGAATATGCCGGCCAAACAGTTAAAGGGCTTAATGGCTCATACACTCTCCAGCGTACATCAGCCCCCTATGTTAAACATTACGATGTTTTACGTCATTCAAGTTATTGGTGCCGGGAGCCCGGGCTTTCACGCACTGACTGTCTTAGAAGCACACACACCTGGAAACAAGCCGCCCAAACGATAGGAAGCAATGTTTGTCATGAAGTGGAAAATTCCCATGAAGTAGAAAGAGTACTATTAGTTCTTTTAGGGAAAACTCTTTGTTTGCCCAAGCCAGAGAGTTGCCATTTCTGAACAGAAGTCAAACACCTGTTGCTTCAGAAAGGAAAATTTCAGACCTGGCTTTTCGAGCTATTGCCGATAAGTCAGCTGGCCGTGAAAAGCTTCCAAAAATGGACATCTGGGCCCAAACGTTTATCTTCCCCTCTGCTTGTTTTCTTTATCTGTATGTGTACCTTAGCTGGAAACATAGGTGGGACTCTGGTCCGGGGCTAACAACCCTCTTACTTTCTGGAGGGAGCATTGGCTTGGGTGTGGCTGCTCCAGATAAACTGTGAGCTCCACACCACCCCGGCCCCTCCCCCGAACCCCCAACCCTGCCTTGGCTTGGGGGTCGGGGGGCAGGTTGGGGTGGCTCCTCTGGTCCAATCTAGTGGCCCATCACGTGGCTTCTGGGGACCCACCTCTCTCCCTAGAGGCGATGCCTACTTAGCGAAGAGCCATTTGTAGAAACCAATGACTATCCGGCCTCGGACCAGGATGCAGCTGGGCTAATGTGTCCTCTTAAAGGGCCAGTGGACCTTGCTCTCATGCCATGTGGGCAGGGGACAAGGGGGCGCTTGGGTCTGAGGTATCCCTGCCTTGAGAGCAAACCGTCTCACTTACTGATCTGATCACTGGCTTGCCTACAGATGGTGCCCCGTCAGCTGTAGCTCCCCCAACCCCAGTAGATTTTTGACCCACACCTGAAATCTATATTTTTACAGAGAGGAAGGGAGAGGGATAGAGAGTTGGAAACATCGAAGAGAGAGAAACATCAATAGGCTGCCTCCTGCACATTCTCTACTGGGGATGTGCCCAAAACCAAGGTACATGCCCTTGACAGGAATCGAACCGGGGACCCTTGAGTCCGAAGGCTGACACTCTATCCACTGAGCCAAATCGGCCAGGGCTGGAGCCTGCATTTTTAAACAACCTTCTAGGTAGGGTGATCAGCCAACTGTCCTGGTTCACCTGGAGCTGAGGGGTTTCCCACACAGTGGGGTTTTCAGTGCTAACGTCGGGGGCGTTCTGGGCACATCAGGGCGAGATGGTGAGCCTATGTGGGGGTGATTCTGGTTTACAGCACACGGGAGTCCGCCAGCGAGTCCAGCCTCCCGCCTGTTTTTGTAAATAAAGTTCTCTTGGGACCGCCTCACGCTCACTTGTTTACATGTTGTTTCTGGCTGCCCGTGTGCCGCAGTAGCAGAGCTGAGGCGTTGTGGCCGAGATTAGGTGTCACAAATGTGAACTCTGTATGCTTTGTCCCCTCACAGAGAGCTTCACTGACTCCTGATTTAGAAGATAAAATCCAACCACCCAAACCCTTCATCCCGAGCCATCTACCTCCTCTCCAGCTCATTTGACTCCTTCCTCCCTTACTCTATGACTCACCTCCAACTATCTATGATGGCTCCAGCAAAGGACCAAATGCTTTCTCTTTTACTTTTTTTTTTTCCCCTTCACATTCTGCTTCCTCTCCCCACGAGTGCCCTTCTCCTCACTCTGCTGAGCCAATTGCCTTCGGTCCGACAGAAAACAGCTCCTAGTCCAGGAATTCATCCCTGACTGTCCCCCTGCCCCCCAGGGTCTCAGGCAGGTGCCTCCTGCCCCCCAGCATTGCTGGTTTCCTTGTTGGTTTCTCCCAAGAGTTACATCAAGATCCTCCAGGGAGAACACTGTGGCATGTTCACCTTTATACCGCCCTCCCTTCCTTTGACTCCTACCATGGAGGAAACCTGGAATATCTTTATTGACAAATGAATCTAAAAAATGGCAATAAGAATTTCCTAGGAAATATATCTTATGAGTGTCTTAGCAAGACTCTTCGACTGTGACTCCAGCCCAGAATTCAACCCTCTTCGTTTCTGGAAGACACCTTGGCTTGGGTGTAGTTACTCCTCCTTCCCCCACCAAATTGACCATCACTCCACTACACAAGATGGATGGCATGGGAGGGCAGTTGTGGGTGACCAGGCCTGCAGGGGAGGTCAGTTGGGAGTGACCAAGCTGGCAGGGGAGGGCAATTAGGGCAATCGGGCTGGCAGGGGAGTGGTTAGGGGGTGATCAGGCTGGCAGGCAGAAGCAGTTAGGGGCAATCAGGCAGGCAATCAGTTGGGAGCCAGCAGTCCTGGATTGTGAGAGGGCAGTCGGACATCCCTTGAGGAGTCTCAGATTGGAGAGGGTGTAGGTTGGGCTAAGGGACACTTCCTCTCCCCCACCCCGTGGCACAAATCTCATGCACCGGGCTTCTAGTCAGTGAATAATATGATATTCCTTCCCGTGTGAAAACACATGGTACGTACTGACCACTAGAGAGTGCTTTTGTGGATATAGTTTTCTGGATCACCATAAAAGGGGGTCACAACATCCGAGGGGATTTTTTATTTTCCGAGAAGAACTTTTGTTTTCTTGGAAAACTCCAGGAGAAATATGGGAATCCCCTGTTCTCTCCTGTATTTTTTCTCTTTTCCTCCAGGCCTGCTCATCTCCAACTATACCAGATGTGATTGATTTTTCTATTAAACTCAGTTTTAATATGTTTTATGGCTCTAAGTTAATAAAATGACTTTAGGTCAGCAATGACATCTAAAAAGTACTTGAAGGTATGGCTATTTTTTTTTTTCCCCAAAATTTTTTTTTTGCTTTTTCTTTTAAGAGGATTTTCTTTGGTCTGTTGCTTTTTCTGTTTCCAGAAACTTTGCTTCTCCAGGTAAATGACTCTACTCCAGAAAGAGCCAAAGAGCAGCTCTGCTCCGAGTGCTGGTGTCCATGGCCAGGAGTTCCCAGGGGAAACAAAGGAGGCGTCTTGAGGTGCTGCTGGGCCCCCGGGCAGAGAGAAGCCTGTGGCAGAGAGAAGCCTGCAGGGCTACGGAGAAGGCAGGCTGAGGGAGCTGCCCTGGAGCCAGGGCCACTGGGAGTTACCATCCAGACCCACTGGCAGCACCAAAGGGAGCGAAGCCAGCGCGAGATGGATCTGCAGGCCATGACATCACTCCTCTGAAAAGTTCTGCGTCTCCCCCCCCCCCCCCCCACACACACTTTCTATCCTCTTCTCTGTCTCTCTGATCGGCCTCGTTCTCTCCCACTCGAGACCAGCTGTCTCCACACACCAGAGAACAAGATCTATGGCCAAGTAGCTCTCTGACCCAAGGACAAGAGAATCTTCCCTAGCACTTCCAGGTAGGAAACCTAGGAGAGGACTTGACTGACCAGAGAAACGAGATACTGTCAAGTTGGCCCAGCCAGACTGCAGTGCTGCCGTCTAAAGAAGAAAAAGTATGGCGAGGGGGATCACCAAAAGATTTTTTTTGAAGAGGTAATATTTAAAGTGATAGGAGACCTAAAAGGTAAATAAGATTTAAGCAGGTAATAAGCTAGGAAGGAACATGCTAAATAAAGGAAACATCACTCATTCATTCAGGTAGCAAATATTTACACATCCCTGGATGGATTACAACGGTAAATGTCATAATGAATATCACCATATAACTGATGAAAGGAAAAAAACACAGAGTTCTTGGCGTTTATAAGGGAACAGACCTTAGGCCTGGAGAGCGACCTCTCAGGGGGACTACACGTGCCAGGCGCCTGCGGAATCCTGAAGGAAGAGCTGAGCAGCGCGAGGCAGAGCTGGAGAGGGAAGAAGGCACAGCGTGCAGGTCCTCGCAGGCCACGCCAAGGTTTGAATTGTCCTCCTGGTGCCAACGAGAGGTCACAGAAGGGACACTAAAAAGGAACCCGATCTTGTTTATGTTTCTAAATATCACTTTGTCAAAGGGATTGCAAAGGAACAAAAGGTTAAGGACATCTGTGAGAAGACGGTGGTGGGAGGTCAGGCAAGAAAGGATGGCAGCTCAGCCTAAAGAGAGAAGGAGAAATATGAGAGGCAGTGGCTCTCCCTTATCCATCCGAGATTATGTTCCAAGACCCCCCAGGGGGTGCCCGAAAAGGCAGGAGGCCTTGAATCCTACATGTGCTATGTATTTTCCCCACACATACATACACACCTGTGATAAAGTTCAATTTACAAACTAGGCGCAGGAGGAGACTGACAACAACAATAATAAAAGAGAACACTTTTAATGGCATACTAGAATCAAAGTCACATGAATGTGGCCTCTCTCCTTCTCAAGATCTTACAGTGCTGTGCTCACCTTCTCTCTTAAAGCAGTGGTCGGCAAACCAGCTCGAGAGCCACCTGCGGCTCTTTAGCCCCTTGAGTGTTTAGCAAAGGCCAGTTTAGGAGTACCCTAAGTTACTAACAATGTACCTCCCTATATATTAATAGTTTAAGTTTAAAAAAAACTTGGCTCTCAAAAGAAATGTCAATCGTCGTCCTGTTGATATTTGGCTCTGTGAACTAATGAGTTTGCCGACCACTGACTTAAGGACAGCATCTTACGGCCTTTCTGAGACACCTAAGGGTTTGTTGGCATCACTGCTCACACGTTGGGGCCATTATTAAGTAAAATAAGGGCGACTTAAACACAGACCCCGATAACGGAGATGGCTACACGTGAGGGCGGTACACACAGCGCAGACCTGCCGGGCAGAGCTCAGACTCAGAGGGCTGGGGTGCTGGGCCGCCGGGCCCAAAGGCACTGCCAGGGAGGAGGCCGCGGGGTGCCCTGCTCCGAGCCAGGTGCTTCACCAAACAGATGGCGTGTGCACTGCCCTCCTGTCCTCACAAAGGATTCCTTTCTTAGAGGAGTGACCAGGCCATTGTTCACGGAGGGTGAACCACGCAAAGCAAAGGAGAGGCTGGGGCGGGCAGGGCACCAAGAGCCAGAATTCCAGGAGCTGTCGTCAGCTCGGTGTAAGACAGGCAGGCAGGAAAGAGATCTCCGGGTGAGCAGCGGGAAGCAGCGAGAGGACAAGACTTAGTTGACAAAACAGGTCTCATTTCCAGCTAAGCTTACAGCAGACCCATGCAGTTGATTGAGGCAGAGGCACCTGGGCACCCTCTGAGGTTTCTCCAGGATAAAGTCTGTGTTGGTGCCCTCCCCTGCCACACCGGAGGGCAGTGTAAACTCTCCTTGGGGACGGGGAGATTCACAAAATCATCATCGACGCAGAGCGGTGCACAGAGTAGGACACACTGAGGGGTGAGTGAGGGAAGAGATAAGGTCGAACACCGACTATTTAGACTAGGGGTGTCGAACTCAATCAGAGAAGGGGCCAAAATCTAAAATCCAGCCTAAATCGCGGGCCGAATGGTTTACTGAACAGTCATAAACTGTCATTGTGATGGAAACACAGCGGAGTGCAGTGATGACAGCGCTGTGCGGGCCACATTGCAAGGCCTGGCGGGACGGATTTGGCCCGCGGGCCTTGTGTTTGACACATGTGATTTAGATAAAGGGAGAGGTTCCCCCCAGGCATGGCCAATAGCATTTCTGGTATCACTTTAAGGGTAACGTGGAAATAAACATGTACACTGGGCAGGTTGCTTTTAAAGGATCCTATGGAGGCTCGCTCTCTCGCTGAGCCCGTTTCCAAGGTGGGGATCACAGGGAATGAGGAGAGGCTGAGCACAGCGGTCCTCCGGGGGGAGAATGGGATCCGTGTTTGGAAAGCAAATATTCCTGAGCACGCACACGCGCCAGGTCCTGTTCAAGGTGTTGGAAGCGAGCCCTGGAGGTGTCCTCAGGGAACCTGCCGCCTGATTGTGGAAACAAACACGCGCCAAGATAAACCCACACGGAGAGCGGGCTCCCGACACCAGGTCTCAGCTTTCTGAGACGGCCCTCCGCTTGGGAATGTCGAGGAAGCTCACCAGAGGGACCAGATGGAGAGGCACGATTTTGGGTTACTTCATTGGTATATTTTGCTATTTAAAAAAAATACATTTTTTTATTGATTTCAGAGAGGAAGGGAGAGGGAGAGAGAGAAACATCAATGATGAGAGGGAATCATTGAGCGGCTGCCTCCTGCATGCCCCCTAATGGGGATGGAGCTCCAGGCATGTGCCCCTGAAGGGGATTCTAACCCTCCGGACCTCATCTCATCCTAATTACATCCCAAAGGGTCCACCTCCAACTACCATCACCTGCGGGACTGGGTGATGGAGGGGAGGGAGGGCTCACTAGATTTAAAAATTCCTGTTACATCTATATTTATTTGTCTCTATTGTGTTTGTAATATTATTTTTCTTGATCTGTCTGAGCAGAGATCTTACTAATTTTTTGAAAGAACCAGGTTTTAGTTTACTAATATCTTTTGCTGTTGTAACTGTCACTCCATTTCACCGATCTCTGCTCTGGTTTTTATTATCTCCTACTATCTTCTTTGAAATCGGCTCTGTTGCTGCTTTTCTGTTTTCTGCGTTGGTGGCTTAGCTCACTCTTTTTTTTCTTCATTCCGATAAACGTTTTTAACAACATATGTTCCTTTAAGTTCCACAGGGTTTCGTTGTCCATTCTAATTCTTTTGTTATTTCTTTAGGAGTTAGTGTTTAACCCAAGGGACGCTCTTCAGTTTCCAACATACACATGTCTTTAAAAACAAAATCTTTTTGTCCTTCATTTCTAATTTTCCTGCATCCATTAGAGAACATAGCCTGAATGAGGCTGATTGTGGTGGCTTCTTTAAGGACTTAATATGCGGGCAGATTTGTAAATGTTTCAGGTGTGCTCAAGAGAACAGCGTGCTTTTGCTGCTTCACACCATGGGTGGCGGAGGCTGGACACAGGTGGATTGACCTCTCCTCCTCACCAGCAGGGAAAGCAGGTCTTTGGTGTTTTTTAAAGATATATTTTTATTGATTTCAGAGAGGAAAAGAGATAAAAACATCAATGATGAGAGAGAATCACTGATTGGCTGCCTCCCGCACACCCCGCACACTGGGGATGGAGCCTGCAACCCGGGCACGTGTCCTGACCAGGATCGCACCTGGTTCACAGGCTGATGCTCAACCGCTGAGCCACACCGGCCAACAAAAGCAGGTTTAGGGGTAGATGTGGAGCTGGGTTCGGTTGGCACCTGGTACCCCTTTTGCCATCAGAGGTCTCCATCCTTCTAGCGCACATGTGTCAAACACAAGGCCCGCGGGCCAAATCCGTCCCGCCAGGCCTTGCAATGTGGCCCGCACCGCGCTGTCATCACTGCACTCTGCTGCGTTTCCATCACAATGACAGTTTATGACTGTTCAGTAAACCATTCGGCCCGCGATTTAGGCTGGATTTTAGATTTTGGCCCCTTCTCTGATTGAGTTCGACACCCCTATCCTTCTAGCGGGAGGGGATTCACATGGAAGCTCATCCCCAGAGCTCTGGATTTTTCTGGGTCCGAGGCCATCTGCTCCCTTTCCGCTTGCTGGGGGTTTGGGCCTGCTCGGCTCTGCTCGGCTCTGAATAATTACCACCTTTGAAGGATGTTTTATTTAATGACCTGTAAGCTGGCCTGGGATTTAGCTGTTAATGCCTCCAATGTTTTTTACAGTTGCTGTTAAGAATTTTATAACCAGTTTTATGCTTTTAGTAATATTCTCTCTCTTCATCTAGAAGAGCAGCCCAATATCTGATGTTGGGCCTTCTGCGAATCTCAGTCTTGGGCAGTAGGAGGAGGAGGAGGAGAAGAGGAAGAAAGAGAATATGAATATGGTTGAGTCTTTACAGAACTCCTGTGAGTGAAATTTCATTCATACCAGTTGAGTCCAAGCACATTCTTAGGTTCTGAAGGAAAGAGAGAGACACTAGCTTTCATGCTGCTTTTCTGAGTTCATTTGCTTTGCCATTTGCGAGTATGTTCAGGCTAATATCCATACAGGCCCCTGAAGCATATACACCGAATTCATCAACAGCTCTTCCCCAAGAGTGACCACCACAACATCCAGCTGCCCTCCCGCTGCCCCAGACACTCCTGAACTGTTCCAGGTCCCCGGGCCGGTCGTGTATTCATTCAACACACACAGCAAGAGCGCCCAGTCCAGCCCCAGAGGCAGTGTGGGCCGCGCCTGAGATGGTGGGTTCTGGGCCTATAGTTGGGGTCGACATTCTGGCTGAGCAGCTGTGAGACCTTGAATAAGTGGCTCTTCGAAGACCGACTGGAAATACCCCCTCTTTTTTTTATCTTAGTTCTGCAAATAGCTGTACTTCTCCCTTGAACTTGATACTATGCAGACACTAGGCATCTTGAAAACAGGGAGACTTGCCCCTTGCTGTTGATTACCAAACAAAAGCTCTGAGCTAACGAGGCATGTGGCTTCTCTCTGGTAACCGGGACTCCCTGACAGCGACCTGTTGGCAATGTTGTACCAATGTTTCCCAAACTTTTGACATATGTGTACCCCTTCTGTAATTTTTGTAACGCTGAGTACCCCTCGTACTCATGAGAACGTAGAATTAGGCGCAGCTAAGCACGGGGCAGTGCATATCCCCACCAAACTCTGGTGCAACACGTACCCCCACCAAACTCTTCCCATACCCCTGGGGGTACGCGTACCACACTTTGGGAAACACTGGACTATGCGGTGGCATAGACATGCACGGATGGGGTCACCACTCGCGCTGTCCCCAGAGCTTAGCTTGGTC
The DNA here is from genome assembly GCF_014108245.1 of Pipistrellus kuhlii. Taxonomy (NCBI): domain Eukaryota; kingdom Metazoa; phylum Chordata; class Mammalia; order Chiroptera; family Vespertilionidae; genus Pipistrellus; species Pipistrellus kuhlii. The sequence goes on from NW_023425523.1 coordinate 9,960,671, forward strand.
TCTGCAGCGGCTGGTAGAGGTTATGTCTGTTTGTCCAGCCTCAGTGCCGTCGGGAATGGGAGGGCGGCCTGCGCCCTAAGTGTACACGCTTAGTAGCCCAGCTCCTTTAGCTCACACACGTAGCCTTGCCCCCCACCCTCCAAGACGTGCCGGTTGGGTGAGAGTCAAGATGGAGTCCCCTGACAGCGATACACTGTGTTTAGAATCAGCACTTTCCCTCATTAGCTCTGACTCTTCCCACCTCCTCCTCTGGTGGAGTGTTTTTTCGTGGGGCCCCCCCCCACCCCGCTGCTTCCCCCACCACCATCGCCTTCCCTGCTGCCTGGCCTCAGCCAAGCCTACCTCAGTTCATCAGACAAGCCTTCGTTATTTTGAAAGTTCAGGAAAAGAGGTTGCAATGCCAACACCTTTTCCCCCCAGGTCCTTGCAAAGTCATGGCTACTCGAGGCTCCATTTGACAGGGAGCTGAAACCCAATGCCAAAGACATGTTACCACCCAGTGACGCCTAACCCGCAATGCTGCCCAGCCAAAGGCCCTGCCACACTTCTTCCCCGGGAAGGCTCGCTCACGGAGCCCAATCACAGTCATTCTTGTGTGTCTTCCACACCTGGCACTGTGCTCAGGTCTGATGGCCTCCAAGCCCACATACAGCTCGCCTGTCTGCTCGTGAGGTATGGCCCTCAGAGCAGGTTACCCCCGGAGCCCCCTGGCAGTGCCAGGGGGAGTCTGCTGACCCAGGCAATACAAGACCAAGCCTGGGCCCAGAAAGCTCAGCGGGTGGGGGTGGGGGGCTAGGGAGGAAAGGCACAGAGTGCTCCCTGGAGGGAGAGCTCGGGGTCCTCCTCCCCCAAGGTTCGAAGGGTGCAGATTTTAGGGGAGATCCCAGGGCAAGATCTCAATAGAAGCTTCAGCAGCTTTGCAGGTGTGGCCACTCAGGGTGTGGTCTCCACTGACTGGCCGGCAGCAGGGCAGCGGGTCATTATTCTATGCAGCTGGGCCTGGTGGCTGGTTTTATTGCTTAACTGGGCCCGGGGCTGAAATACAACTGAGGCCTAGATGTTATCTTAGGGAGGAAAGGTCAGGGGGTGCAAACCCCATGACCAGCGATACACTAGGGGAGGAAAAGTCACCCTACCATTGACTGCCCCTTGTTAGGATGGCCTGTCCCACCAGGAAGTAAAGCACGGACTCAGAACAGGCTCCTGAGGCGGGCTATCAGATTTTACAAATAAAAAATGCAGGCTGCCCAGTTCGACTTGAATTTCAGATAAACACCACATGCATTTTAGGATAAGTGTGGCCGGTGTGTTGTTGGAGCTTGCCGTGAGATCTCAGGCCACCCTGTCCCCAGGCCTAGGAGCTGCTGGCACCCAAGGGGGCAGCAGACCTGTGGGTGCTCAGGGTCTGCTCCCCAGCCTGGCGCCCGAGAGGCAGGCCCAGTCACACACCACCTCCCTGTGGGCTGTACAGCACCCCTTAGGGAGGGGACCCCGAGTCAGCAGCCCCAGTCTTTCCAGGAAGAGAGGAGAGGAAAGGAGAGGATGCTGGCTCCTGCTTTTATGAGCGGGGCTTGCCCGCCCAAGTGCAAGATCTTGGCTCCAGGTCTCCCCCGTGTTTTTCTTGGAGAACCACACCGGGAAGCGCTGCTCTGGGGCATGTGTGCTCTCAGAAGAAATGGGAAGCTTTTCTCCCCCAGAGGAGCACTTTATAGCATGGTTTCATCGCCCTAAACTCTAAATGTGTTTGTGAAAGGAAAAGGAGGTGCAAGCTGGAGAGAAGCTGCCAGCCCAGGAGGCAGCCGTCCAAGGGCTTTGGCTGCGGCCGGGGGGAGGTCAATGACCCGAGCAGCCGCCCGGAGCCCGGGACAGGGACCGGCAGGGATTTCCGTCCTCCCAGGCCCAAGTGATCCAGAAAGGAACGAGAATAAAAATTCCTTCCGCTTCAAAGCGGGCAGGGCGTTTGTTTGTTTTTAATAGACATTCTCAGTAGCCCTTCTAGCAGGTGTGAGGCAGGGAGCCCGGGGAGAGGGAGCCGTGACTTCCCTGGAATTAGGAGTCTGGGAGGAATGGAGCCGGGACCCAAACCCAGGCGCCTGGGCCTCAGATCTTCCCAAGGTGGTCAGATGCCTCTGTTGGGTGGTAGGCAGCGAGAACAGGCCCGTGTCCCTGACCAAACCTGGCCTCAGCAACCTCAGTACTTCGGTTCTAGCTAGGAAAGGATTCAGAGCAAGACCCAAACTGTAAGAGAACACGGATTGGGTAAGTCCCAGAGGCAGAAGAAGCTATTCTGAGAAGAAATGAGCTTAGGAAACGGGTTACGGAGGCGCAGGAAGGGCCCTCGAGGCTTGGGAGTGAGAAGCTGATGGTAAGGAGCTTGAGAGGAGGGAGAAGGAAGCACTGGCGCGCTTGCTGCCGGGAGAGCACTGGGGCCTCGCCCCTTAGGGTTTTAAGGGCGGGGAGGTTAGGGGCGGTCCCAGCGAAAGCTCTGGATAGAATACTCAGCAGCCTTCCAGGTGTGTCCTTTTAGGCTTGTGGTCTCCACTGATTGATCAGCCTGCACCAGGGCAGGGGGGTCCTTATTCCGCGCACCTGGGCCGGAGGGCAGCCATGGCTGGTTTTACTGTTTATCTGGGCCTGGAGCTGAAATGCAGCCTAGAGATAGATGTTATCTCCAGGGAGGAAAGGTCAGGCAGGCCTCTTCAAACTGCGGCCCGCGGGCCACATGCGGCCCGCAGAGGAGTCTGATCCGGCCCGCCAGGTTTTTTGGGCAGTGAGCGCAGCCGAGGTGTTACAGTAGGAATTAGTAGTTCATATAGTCTGGCCCTCCAGCTCTCTGAGGGACCGTGATCTGGCCCCCACTTTAAAAAGTTTGAGGACCCCTCAAAACCAGGGAAATGCTGGGGGAGGAGAAGTCACCCTGGGGGCATGGTTCCATCCTACAATTGAGTGTCCGTGGCTAGGCACCTGGGCTTTCCACTCCGATGACCTTCTGTGCCCGGCCCATGGTCCTTGCTCTGCTCAGGTCTGTCTAACCGCCCACTGCAGAGGTTTCTCCCGGTGGCCGGGACAGCCGTCCACGCTCTGAGCATGGCGACCAGATGCCTGGTTTATTCAGGGACCAGGCCTTTCCCCGGATGTGGGACCTTTAGTGCTAAAATCAAGTCCGCTCTGAGCAAACAGATGGCTGGTTACCTACTTGTGAGGCTGAGGGGCTCCCCCCGCCTGATGGGGCCTTGGCCCAGGACAAGCAGGAAAGAAGGTGGTGGGACTTGAGTGCCATGGAGTCTGGCTAGGAAAGGTTTCAGAGCAAGAGCCAGACTGTAAGAGAACACGTACTGGGTAAACCACAGAGGTAGAAGTAAATCCTAGAAGAAACGGGCTTAGAAACCATGTTATAGAGGTAAAGGAAGGGCCCTTGGAGCTTGGGAGTGAGGAAGCTAAAGGCAACAGCCTGTGGAGGGTTGGGGGGGGGGGGGCGGTGCTTCAGGATCTGGGGTCCTCTGGATCCTCCATCCTAAGGGTTTTAAGGGTGGCGATTTTAGGAGAGATCTGAGTGGAAAGATCTTACTAGTCAGCATTTTTTTTTTTTTTTTTTCAAAAGGTACGCCCACTTGGTTTGTGGCAGCAACGTGCTGACGTGAAAATGTCCACCAGAATGAGAAACTGATTAGATTTCTCAGGAATGCAGAATATTTGGCTCTTGGGGCCAAACCCTCTCCATTTACTGGCTGGTGGGTGAACAGGACGGCTTCGGCATCTGCCTTGAGCTCTGATTTTGCTTTGCTGCCAGAGTTGACCCCTGCCCAACTACCTGTCCGTGTCCTGTGGTACCAGGTGGTCGGAGTCAGGAGAGAGAGGGCAGAGAGAGAGGCCGCTGGGCAGAAGGAAAAGGCCTGACTTCTCACCCCCCAACCCCCGGAAGCGTGCAGAGTGGGTGCTGCGGAGCCTGTCTATGCAGATAGCTAGCCCTCTCACTGATTACCAGGATTCCTAAGATTCCTCAAGGTATTTTCGAGCTTTGAATACATTTACAGAGTAAGAAGTTATCTGACAGATGAAAAAAAGAGTCCTAGAGAGAAGGGCTTCGGAAACCCTGCGCCTGGGCTCAGCCCTGACAGCTCCCAGGCCCCGCGGGAACCCTGCTCCTCAGAGGTTAATCCCCGCGTCCCACCACCACTTTCATCTTCAGAGAAGTGCAACGCGCCACGACTCTGCCCTTCTTACTTACCTACGTGTGAACGGTTTCCCAGAAAAGGGAGGTCCTTCCAGCTCAGCGCAGAATGCCTCATTTACCCTGTTAATTAAGAAAAAAGCTGGTCAGAGTCTCTTTAAGTCATTTTCTTCCCTTCGTTTCTAGATGAAAACAAACCTCCTAGTTGTCACAGGCCCCTCTCTCTTCCTTGCTTCCCACTCCCAGGGGGCTGCCCAGCACTATGGGTGCTGCCCTCCCCATGTCTCTTACATCTGTCCCACTTCTTCTCTCCCTCCCGCGGCTGCTTCCCTAGGTGGCCTCCTCGCTGGCCTCCTAGTTCCCTGTCCAGCCTCCTCCACAGTGTCGTTGCCATCCACATTACAGATGTGTTCATCTTTATTCAGTGCCTGGGGTCCAGGAGGGGCTTAGGATAGGGTCCCCAAATTTTGAATTTTCTTCCATCTTATTCAGAACTCCTCAGGCATCCCTGGACCCTGCCCATGAAGTCTGAGCTCTTTGGCTTGCCCCCTGGAAGCCCACCCTAATCTGACCCAGCCCATCTGCCATTGTCCCCCTCATGGATCTTCCATTCCAGCCACACTGAGGGGCAGCGATGCTCCGTCTCCCTGATGCTGCCTGTTGTGCAAGCCCACGCTTCGTGCCCCCTCCTTTTTTAAAAATATATTTTATTTATTTTTCACAGAGAGTCAGAAACATCGATCAGCCGCCTCCTGCACACCCCCCGCTGGGGATGTGCCTGCAACCAAGGTACATGCCCTTGACCGGAATCGAACCTGGGACCCTTCAGTTCACAAGCCGACGCTCTATCCACTGAGCCAAACCAGTTTTGGCTGTGCCCCCTCCTTCTTGAAGCTGTTCCTGATCCTGTGCAGCCAGACACACCGTTCCATGCTCTCCGCTCACTGAGCACCTACTTTGCTCTTTCTTGGGTAGAACTCACTGTCGTTCAAACACATGTCATCTGAGATGGTGCACATTTGGAGAGTGACATCTGGGTCTTCACACAACAGCGTGGGTAAGGTGCACATCAGGAAGGCTGGCACTAACAGGTATTCAGGGAATGCTGGTCTCTCTTTTGCAGCGAGCTTTTTCCAAGATGATCCACTAAAACCCTTGCAGGACAACTGCTTTTCTTGAGAAAGCCAGGGGTTTCACAGTCGAGGCTCTCTGCTTACATTAGGGCCAGTGGCGTGAAGTAGCAGAACACACCAGACCTGGGTCTGTCACGCAGCACCTCAGTGAGCTTAGAAAATCTGTTTAACTTCTTCATTTTTCCTTCCAAGTAGAATAGCTCTAACAAGATAGAAGTTTCATGTCCTTTTACGTAATGACCATTGGTGGGCAGGTAGTGGAGGACAGGTAGGAAGGAGACTGTTCTCTGAGGCCAGCCAGGACCCAGGTTCTTTTGCTTCATTACTCTAATGCTGTGCAGGTGGACTAAAGCTTACTCACCAGCCCTTTAGCCGCATCTATTTTGTTCCCAGGAAGGTGGAGGAGAGAGCATATAGCTCCCTTAGTAAGGGCTTCACCTCAAAATTGTATGTATCACTTAAGTTCCAATTCTGTAGACTAGAACTTACACATGACCACACCTAGCTGCAAGGGAGCTTTAGAAAATATTTACCAGACCTGAGTATCTGATTCTTCCATCATCCTATTAAGAAATATTTTGGAAGAATGAATATGGAGGAGACAAGCACCAGTTTTTGCCACGTCTACTTTACAAAGTGGTTGCAAAGTGTAAATGCAAAGATTGGGAAAGCACCCAAGGTTATGTGCAGCAAAATCAATATTTGTTCCCTCCTAATTTGTCTCAGTAATTTCCCACTTGCCTAGCAGCCTTCCGCGTAGCAAGCAAGTTCTCACTATATTTGTAATGACAGAATGCTTAAATGAATGAGCTCATTTTGCAGGCCCATCATTTCTAACTACATAAAGCCACTTGTAATTTGCTTATTTATTGCTGTTGGATGAAAGCTTGCTGCTCAAGTAGTGGACTGATTAATGGATTAAGAGCTTTCTGTCTATATCAACCATATGCCAAACTAATAGAGTTATCCTGAATACCTCTGAGCCTTAAAAATTCCCAAATGAGAAGGACTGCATTATTAAGGATTTGTGACTTAGTGTGAGATTGCTGAACTCCATTTTATGTGGGTGCCTGCTGTTTCTCTAGAGAGCAGATAGAAAGAAGTGATCCACATCAGCCCCTCACATTCTTCGGTTTGAGCACTCAGCCTTGGACTGTCTGTCTCCAGAGACGGACAGAAGGTCCTAGGACCATGGTCGGCAAATTGCAGCTCAGGAGCCACATGTGGCTCTTTGGCCCCTTGAGTGTGACTCTTCCACAAAATATCATGGCTTGCGCAAGTCTATTTTGAAGAAGTGGCATTAGAAGAAGTTTAAGTTTTAAAAAATTTGGCTCTCAAAAGAAATTGCAATAGTTGTACTGTTGATATTTGGCTCTGTTGACAAATGAGTCTGCTGACCACTGTGACCTAGGAGAAGCTTAGCGGGGCTGTGGAGTGCTCTAGCTGAAGGTCACGGCAGCCTGTGAATCCTGGGAAAAGCACCAGATGGGAAGTGGGAAGCTCACCTGGCAGGAATAACCCTGGAGATCAGCTGCGGTGAGTTTGAGCCTGTAGCTTTAGTTAGGGGAGTCCCAGATTCCTTTGCAGGAATGTGCTTAAGCAGTGACTCAGCAAATGACAGAATGCCCTCGAATTGTCATTAGAAGCAACCCCTAGGGCTTCAGAACACGGAGAGGCCTAAATAGAAAAGCAAGTTCTGGATGTCTAGAGGGAAGCAACGACTGTTTCACTAGACACGTGGTCCAGAGGAAGTGCTGGAAACCTGCACCCCACCCTGTGAGAATCAGGGCAGCCTCCCCGGGGGGCCCAAGTCAGGGGCCCGTGAGGGTTGGCCAGCCAATCAGCACCAACATGCTAACAGTCCAGATTCCTGAGATGCTTCTGAGTGCATGGGGACACCTACCGCAAACTCAGTCTCAGAAATCTTCCCTATAGGCCTACACCCATAGCCAAGGTCTTCATGTGATCCCACTCTCTAATGGTCTGAAATCACTAAAAAACCAAGTTCACAAACTGATTTTTCAGACAATTGCACTTATGAACTCACTAGGTTTCGTACATGATGAGGAAAAATGGGATCCTGGCAGAGGAAACTGTGACCTACAAGAGGAACTCTAGAGGAACTGGTGTACCTAAGCCTGCAAGCCTCTCTGGAACATCCCTCACTGCGCCCCACTCCCACCACTGGAGGAAACCCACTACCTACCCTGCTGGGCGCCAACGCTAGCAAGGCTCACTCTACGGCAAGCCTTTGAACTCCATGTGGTCTGGAGGGCGTTATATGGAATTACCGCAGAGAAGAGAGAAGTTGTACACATGAACTGGCTGAGGGCTACTGCTAAGATGAGAGGAACTGAGATGGTGTAGACTTTGAAGACGGGGTGTGTTGTTACTGGCGTTGCTTGTTATTCTGATGACTATCAGCTGGGATCTCAATCTAACTAGAGAAGGAATTGAGAATATGGCCCCGTGGCATCCCCGTGGATGCAGCAGCTAATGTAACTGTGCTCAGAGCCCTTTGCATTTGTGGTTGTCTGTGGTTGTGTCAGACATGTTGGGCAGGAGGACATATGGGTTGAAGTGAACTCTGTGTGTGTGTGTGTGTGTGTGTGTGTGTGTGTGTGTGTGTGTGTTCTATGCTCAGCAACTAAAGGGGAGATAATAGACACCACGTGGAGCAGTTGCCTAAGTAGGTGGTCGGCAAACTCATCAGTCCACAGAGCCAAATATCAACAGTACACGATTGAAATTTCTTTTGAGAGCCATTTTTTTTTTAAAAAAACTTAAACGTCTTCGAATGCCACTTCTTCAAAATAGACTTGCCCAGGCTGTGGTATTTTGTGGAAGAGCCACCTTCAAGGGGCCAAAGAGCCGCCACATGTGACTCGCGAGCTGCAGTTTGCAGGCCTACGTCATAACAGCGCCCCCTTCTCTGAGTACAGCCCCTAACACTCAGGGTGGGCCATACGTCTTTGTCTCTATCACCCACCAAAGTGCTCCACCAGCACCAGTAGCTGCATGCGGTGGTGTGCCAACAGCTGGGCAAGCAACGAGGTGCCAGCAATGAGGAAGTCGGTACGGAACTTAAAAGCAATAACATAACTAACCGAAGTCAATGTGCTTTTTATTACCGCCATGTGCCGGCAATGCTAAGCAACGTCCGTGATAAAGAGCCCCTTCCTGAAAAAAAGCCTTTGTTGGCCTAAGTTCTAAACAATTGCCACACTGCTGCTGTGTGTTAATCGTACGGATCTAGCTTCCCGTTAGCACGCTTTTATTACTTACCTTTTAGGACTTACATTCTACGTGAAGGTTAATTGCAGGACTCCCACCTGCTCCGGCACGCAGTACGCAGATTCAGCCACACAGCTTGTTGCAAGCATGTCCTCAACAGTTGGGCGTCATCAAGCCCACTTTGAGCGCCCAGCTCTGTAGTGCTACCAACTCCTTATCTAACTGCAGACTCAAAACAAGCAATAATAGCACATTGATTCCCAACAGGAAGAAACAGAACTTGAATTACTTTATTTTTAAAAAATATATTTTATTGATTTTTTACAGAGAGGAAGAGAGAGGAGAGGGAAAGAGTTAGAAACATCGATCAGCTGGCTCCTGCATGCCCTCTACTGGGTACGTGCCCGCAACCAAGGTACATGCCCTTGACCGGAATCGAAGCTGGGACCCTTCAGTCCGCAGGCCGACGCTTTATCCACTGAGCCAAACCAGTTTTGGCTGAACTTAAATGACTTTAATTTTGTCCTGTCGTGAATGCCAAGAGGAAAGATGTTGGTCTTATGAGACAGGAGAAGCCCAAAGGACCATGTGATCACCAAAAACGAGATGCCTGATAGAAAGCAATGAATGGGTCAAATAAGGTTAATGTTTGCTATTTTTCAGACATTTACTCTGATTTCTGTAAATCAAGAACTTTGGGAGGTTTAACGAAAAATGATTAAGATGCTTGATGAAATTTCTATTTTACTAGAAAAATTTTCAATGGTGTCAAATGTGAAAGCTCCTAGAATTAATACCTAAGACACAGACCTGAATAGTATTGCAATTCCTTGAATTTATTGTGAAATGGGATTTTTGGAAATCTTTGCTACATTTATCCTTATTTTATATATCACTTCATATGAAAGAAAAATTTTAAAATAAAATGAATAAAAACTGTTGTTTGGTCAACCCTGAGCAAAAATAGATGGACCTATCTTATAACTGCCTGTTGAACATGAATATGCAAATATTAATTTTTGACAAAATTACTTACAAGTTTATGAAAGTTACAACTGAAAGCAGATACTGAAATATTATTACACATCACTGGTGACAGACAAGCATGCAAGTACAAATTTATTTTCCTTTTTTTCCAAAAAGCACAGTCATGTAATAAAGAGTACTATTTCATTATCCTTTTTCTTTTCTTACACTGCAGTAGGTATTTTCATTTGCATCTTGCTTTTAAAATTACATTTTATTAGCATGAATACACATACCAAGTTCAATGATAAACCTTTTTCACTGTGCCTCTTTTATGCTATTACTATCACTAGCTGTATTTCATGATTATTACTGAAAATAACTTTGTTGAGGAGGATGTTAAAAACGATCCACTCCACCCTGGCCTGGTGTGGCTCAATGGGTAGAGTGTTGACCTTCAGTTTAATTTTCTGTCAAGAGCACATAACTGGGTTGCAGGGTCAGTTCCCCCCATCTCCCTCTCCCAATTTGGGTACCAATTCATGTCTCTCTCTCACATCGATGTTTCTCTCTCTCTCTCTCCCACCCCCCCTTGCTCCCTTCCAAACTCTCTAAAAATCAATGAAAAAAAATATCCACAGGTGAGGAGAAATAAAAATAAATAAAAAGATCTACTCCAAGTGTCTAATATGCCAAGTAAACCACTGGTTGGTCTGAGGCACATACCTGACCCAGCTGGGACAGATCAGTCCTGGCGATGTGACCTGTGGGTGAGGGACATGGGGTTAGAGACATGGATGCCGAGCTGGGTAAGAACCACACCAGAGTCCACGTGCATGAACTGCTCTGGAGTTCAAGAGCTGCCCTGCTCTGCCCTTCCCACCGCTTCCTGGGATGGCTCCAGAGAGACCCGCCATCATTCCTGTAAACCTCCCGGGCGCCTTCTCAGCGTCTACACCTGGACAATGTCTTCATTTCTGAGCCTTCCGGGCAGGGGACCCACACCGAGGTCCTTCTGCCCAGGGCCCTTAGCGCCAACAGAGTGAGACAACTCGCTGAAGCAGAGCAGAAAGGAGGTGCCGGCCCAGGAGTGGAGGCAGGGAGCTCACGCTCTAGGGCACTGTCCCGGCAGGGGCTGGAGTGACCACATTCTTTTGGGCCCTTCTGTCACACGAGGCCCCATGGCCAGGTCAGTCTGTGCCCATCGTACCTGGAGCTGTGCGCCCCGCCCTCTCAGTTCGCAGTGGGGAACCCTTTGCAGTTCCTGTAAGCCAGCGCAGCTCCTGACGTAGGTAGGCACTGAGAAACAATAGGATCTCCTGGATCACAGCCCAGAGACATTTTTACACAAGGCAGGGCCAGAGGCAGAGGAGGAAAGGAAAGATGGGAGAGCCACTGCCAGCCAGGATGTGAAATGTCCTCTCCCCCCACCCCCACCCCCTGCCACCCTTTCCCTGCTCACTCTGCTCTCAGTTATAGGTCTCATCCTCAGAGCGGGGTTCAGGGGACTGGACCCTCAGCTCCAGGCTGATGGCCTCTCTCTTTTTTACCTCTGCCTCCCTCCGCCCCCATCTGCCCCCCAGGACTTGCCTGTCCCAGAGAAGGGGTTCCTCTGCCGTGTGTGGGGTCCGAGGGGAGGGGAAGGGGGCAGCACCTTTCTGTGGGACATCGCCTGTGATCCCGACAGTCACCGCGCGAGGCAGGGATGTCAGCCTCCTTATGCCTCCTGCTTCTTGTGTCTGAAAAAGAAAGAGGGAAAAAAAAGTAGTAGCCTCGGCAGTCGCGGCTTCCTCCCCTCCCCCCTCCCCCACCCCTCCCGGGGCCTTGTTTTCCACACCAGAACGGCAGGGACAGGAAGCCAGCTACTGCTGATCCCCAAATACAAGACGCCAGGGGAAGACTCTATTTTCATACCAAACCCGGCTTCCTGGTGGGCACACAAATTGTTGCCTGTTAAAATAGCCACTCGGGCAGAAACGCCTCCATCTGCCGAGCTGTGCATCCATCCCATCAGGAGCTGGCCTTGCAGTCAAACCGCTGATGCCTCTAATGAGCTGGAAACAGAGCTCCCTTCACGGCTCCCGGCCTTTGGCCCAGGATCATCAGCTCACCCAGAAGCCCGGGGCCTTGGGCTGCGTCCGCCCTGCCCTCCCATCACTCGTCCTCGCTCTTGTCCAGCCCGCAGACCAGGACCCCTGCTCTCACACCCGCCCGCGGGCCCTCGTTAGTGGTGATCGATGGCATCCGTCAAGCCCAGGCCTGGGGGGCATGGACCCCGGCCCTCCCTCAGGAAGAGGAGACAGACACAACTCGAGGGCTATTTCTTTTGCGCCGTCCACGCTCCCATCCGCACCCCACCGCCCTTCCTTTCCTTTTTTTAAAAAAATTTTTCTTTGTAAATATATTTTATTGATTTTTTTTTACAGAGAGGAAGGTAGAGAGATAGAGAGTTAGAAACATCGATGAGAGAGAGTCATCGATCAGCTGCCTCTTGCACACCTCCTACTGGGGATGTGCTTGCAACCAAGGTACATGCCCTTGACCGGAATCGAACTTGGGACCCTTCAGTCCGCAGGCGGATGCTCTATCCACCGAGCCCCACCGCCCTTTCCCTTTCCAATCAAGATCAGAATCACTGGACCGGCTTCCACAGCCTCTGTCCGCAAAAGTGAACAGCAGTGTCACCAACTCAAAGGCCTCAGGGGACCAGACAGGAGCGATAAGAAGAGCTGCCCTGAGCTCCCCTTGGTTCACGCCTCACCTCTCTGGGGTCTTGTGGAGACCTTCTTCTCAGTGAGGCCTCAAATCGCACCCCCGTTCCCTGATTTATCTTCCTCCACAGCATTTGTATATAATCTATTAAAAAAAAAATAACCCTCACATGAGGATATGTTTCCACCGGTTTTGAGAAAGAGAGAGAGAGGGAGGGAGGGAGGGAGGGAGGGAGAGAGAGAGAGAGAGAGAGAGAGAGAGAGAGAGAGAGAGAGAAACATGGATCGGTTGCCTCCTCTCTGTGCTCCGAAGGGGGAATTGAACCTGCAACCTGGGTATGTGCCCGCAACCTTTTGGTGCACAGAACAATGCCTCAACCAATGGAGCCACTTGGCCAGGGCTATCATCTACTTTTCTATTTTCTGTCCCCCGACTCTGCCCCCATATGGGTGCTCTAAGGACAAAGATTTGTCTGTTTTGTTCCGGGTGTATCCCCCGTACTATTGGCCATGGTACAGGCTCAGTGAATGCTCATCGTATAACCCAAGGCCAGGCACCACACAAAACACTTAGGTGTACTAGCACAGTAATTCTCACAACACACCTAGGAGATATTTAATATGGTCTCCGCTTTGCAGGTGAAGAGGCTGGAGAACAGAGAGCTGAGGGGTGGACCCAGGCCTCAGACCCAGGTGGCGTGGCCACGCCCCCAGCCACTTGCCTGCTTCTAACACACTCTGTGCCACACGGGAGGGGCCGGTGGGAACTGGGACAACTGGAAAGGGCTTATCCTGCCTGAAAGCATTTCATAAAAGAAAAAAAAAAAAATCGTGTTCTGGACCAAAAAAAAGAAAAAGAAAAGAAAGAGTCCGTTGACCTTAGCCCTCAGGCCACCAGGGAGAGGAGGACCGCCCTACAGTAGACTTGTAGACAAAAATAGACTTCTCTCGGGTGGGGCGGGGCCAGAGATTGACGGTAGAGAGATTACCCAACCAAACCTTGGTGTTGGAGGCTCCACAGGTGTGTTTTCCTTGGCTGTTGGCCCTCTGTCATGGGGTCTGTGCGAGGGACGCTCAGGGGGAGCTGTCTGAGCAGCAATCCCCCTGTGGCCCGGCGGACCCTCCCGGGAGAGCCAACCCCGTGGCCACCCCAATGACAGGCCACCCCGCTGATTGTCAAGGTGGGTCTCCTGGACGGAGCAGCCTCACAGAGGACCAGGCTGCAGAGCCACAGACATGTCTACCACCTTGGCATCTCACAGGCCCCGAGGCACCTTCCTCTGTCCTCCTGCACACCCAACGCCTCCGTTTCCTTAGAGGAGGGCGGGCGGGGGTGGCTAAGATACCGAGACGCCTCAGCTGGCGCCCATTCCCAGCCATCTCACTCTCGGTGTCCAGTTCAGGCGGGCCAGGGCCCCAAAGCCTCCAGAAACGCCTTCAAGCAGTCATACAAATATTTGCTGGTACACTGACGTCATGGCCTAGACTACAGGAGGTACGAAGAGAAACTTTCTTGTGAGGCAGCTGTGGCCACATATTAACCAGCCCAGTCTCTCCATGCGACCAAGACTGGCTGGAAGTCGCCAATTCCTTCCACATGTGCTCATGACCCCTGGCCAAGCCTCTTGTTGTGCAGTAATGTGCTAGCCGAGGATGGCATAGGCCCGTGGTCGGCAAACTGCGGCTCTTTGGCCCCTTGAGTGTGGATCTTCCACAAAATACCACGACGTGGGCGTAGGCCCTAAGAGCTGGCGGAGGCCCTAAGGCCAGATGCACCTCACTCTGCCACTTCCTGGCGGTGTGGGCCGCACGCAGCTTAGTGACTCTTCTGGAGTCCCGTCTCCTTGCCAGCAGAATGGCAAGGCATGGGTTGCTGGGAGAATGAGATGGGAACAGGCGATTATAGAACCACACACACCGTGTTAGCGCGGAGTCTCCAATAGGGTTCTCTCTTCGGAAAAGCGCCTTGCGAATCGGGAAGGCCCATGCACGTCCGTCGGGATGATGTCTGTTCAATGAAAGCTCCGTGGGAGCAGGGAGTTTGGTCTGGTTTGTCCTCAGTTGTACCCCCGGAGCTTAGGACCGTGCCCGGCATACAGCAGGCACCCGGTAACACTGGTGGCAAAGAGAGTGAACGCCGGCCCGGAAGGCGGTGCATCAGCTGGGAACTCAGCAGGCAGAGGCGAGCGCTTTTACCTGCACCATGTCCACACTGGGCAGCCCCCCAACTCCCAGCCAGCTCATGGAGTGGGGGTGCACCCCTGGCTGTCTTTCTGGGGCTCAGCCTCAACCCCTAGACCTTACCCTTCCGGACCCTCTCTAGCTCAGCTGCGGGCTGGGTGGCTCCATCCCAGCGGGTCCCAGCCACCACCCCCAGGATCTGAGGGTGTCAGGAGCCTCGGTTGTTGTCGCTGAGACAGGGGCAGAGAGCACTGGGTTCTCCCCACACGTCTACGCCAGAGCCTGAAATAGCTGTGAGGCTGAAGAGGATCTCAGAATAGCTTTTGGCTCCACCACAATTCCAGGCTGGGCACGGGAGGGCCAGCGAGGCAGCCTGCAGAGTGGGAAAGTTTGGGGAAGAAAAATGAAAATCCCGATGTAAAACCCAGGCTTGTCCTTGTTCAGGGAAGAGTGACAGCATCTTCAGTGGCTCCAATGGTGCAGCCAATGGATGGTGAGCAGCGTGGCGAGGTCCCGGGGCACGCAGTGAGCGGTGGATGCTGAGCCCTGGAGAACCGGAGGCGGGAGCTTCCGAAGGCCCAGAGGCTTTGAGACGTATTCCCCTCATCAGGATGTGCTTCCGGCAGGACCTTCCACCACAGCGCCACGTGTGCCCGGCACTGGGCTGTGCATCTCAAAGACATTATCCCACTGAGTTCTCGCCACACATCTGTGCAAAAGGCACCATGACTCCCAGTGCACAGGTGAGAGAGCTGAGGCTCATGGGTGTTGGGAATTTGGCTCAATAAGTCACGAAACTGGGGTTTAAATGCTGGTCTGTGTGATTCCAAAGTGCATTTTAGCTGGGTCCTCTGGTTGGGGCCCTCAACCCAGCGGTGGTGCCCACCTCCCCTGCTGCTGCCCTCTGCCCCCTCACCCTCCCAGCGGAGGCCCGCCTCTCTACAACTACAGTAAGAAGGTGGATGCAGGATGTGGCGAGGAGACTGCCACAAGGGGGCAGTGTGGAGCAAAACCCCCATCGGC